>NC_069501.1:1223755606-1224079356 GCF_027579735.1 Bombina bombina
AGCCAAACTAATGACTATTACATACACGACTGAAAATATGTAAGTATAGAGATACCAAAGGTTCTTTAGCATTTGTCCCCTACTAGGAAAAAGTTCTACAGAAAGCATGAGAAATCTATTTTTTCATTAAGGCCATTTGGAGCCAGTGTATTTAATCGATAAATCCATCTGGATTCATTCCTTAATAGCATATTATCAACATCACCACCACGGCGGTGCTGTTTTATGTGCTGAATGCCAGTTACTTTCATAATAGTAAAATCAGAATTATGATATAATTCAAAGTGTCTGGCCACTGGGCTATCCTGCTCTTTGTTCTTAATGTCATCCCTATGCTCTCTGACTCGATCTTTCAGATCACGCTTAGTTTTCCCTATGTAAAATAGGGGGCATGAGCAGTGCAAGAGGTAAATGACACCTGTAGTGTTGCAGGTTATCCACTGTTTTATATTGTATTGTCTACCTGTTAAAGTTTCAAATTTACATGTTTTTTGTATAAACCTGCAATACACGCAATGCCCACAGGGGCTACAGCCTTGCCATTTGCCTCTTGTGCTTAACCAATTGGTTTTCGGTTCTCTTATATATTCACTTCTAACAAGCTTATCCTTAAAACTATCAGCTCTGCGTGCTGTCAACAAAGGGAAGTCTCCTACATAATCTTTCCGTTCAGTATCAATAGTCAACATATGCCAATATTTATTCATTATGTCTCTAAGTTTGCCCCAGTGTGCATTGTACTTAGTTATGAGGCGTACCTTATCACCATTCCTTTTAACTGCATTATGTTTATAGAGCAGATCATTTCTTATGCTATTTCTAGCCCTCGTCCAGGCCCTTTTAACCTGTCTCTTAGAGTATCCTCTTTCAAGGAACCTAGACGACATCTCTTTGGCCTGTGATTCAAACTCCTCTAAGTCGGAACAATTCCTTCGTAACCGAAGGAATTGGCCAACTGGAATGCCAGTTTTTAGGCATTCAGGATGGTGGATGGTAGCATGTAAAAGGCTATTAGTGGCCGTTGATTTTCGATGGACCTTAGTGGTTAGATGTCTACCTTCTTTCCTAATTGATAGATCTAGAAAAGTTGCTTCATCTTTACTCATTTCACATGTAAGAAAGATGTTGTACCCATTGTCAGTGTTCAAAATACTCAAGAAATTCTCTAACAACTCTTTGCTGCCCCGCCACAGGAGTAGAATATCATCCACATAGCGAAGCCAGAGTGCCACATGTGCCTCCACTAGGGATTCAAAACAAGAAAAAACCTCTCGTGCCTCCCATAAGCCAAGATGTAAACAGGCATATGTGGGGGCACATGTGGCACCCATGGATGTGCCTTGGAGCTGTCTATAATATCTTCCATCAAATTGGAATATATTATTGTTCAGTATGAGTTGTAACAAAGAGATTACAAAATCAATATGTTTTTGAAAATCATGCCCTCTTTGTTCGAGAAAATATCTGCTTGCTCTGATTCCCACATTATGGGGGATCGAGGAGTATAACGACTCGACATCAAGGGTTACTAACCATGTGTCTTCATCAACGTCAATGCCATCTAATTTCCTAAGGACATCCGAAGTATCCTGGACATAGGATGGCAGTGAACTCAGGAAGGGTCTCATAAAGTAGTCTATATATCTACTCGCTCCTTCCATAGGCCCCCCTATGCCCGAGATAATTGGTCGTCCCGGCGGTTTGCTCTTGCTTTTGTGCAGCTTGGGGATGCAGTAAAAGGTTGGCACAATTGGAAACTTTTTGAACATGAATGCATGTTCTTTTGTTGTTATTAGCCCCTCTCTCAATGCATCATTGAGAATAAACAAAAGCTCATTACAAGATGTGTCAAATGCAATTCTATTTGTCAATTCATACTGTGTAGTATTCGATAATTGCCTCTGGATTTCTGTCACATAATCATGATCATTCATGACCACCAAGTTACCACCCTTGTCGGATGATTTAAAAATGAGTCCCTTACTATTGAGTAATTCTTTGAGAGACCTTCTCTCATTTATACTCAAATTATCCTGAACAACTTCACATCCTTGTAGATCCCCAATCTCTTTTTCAACGCATCTTACAAAGTTTTGAATCTCTGGAGCTGTTGAGAGTGGGGGCATGTATTATGAAGTCGGTCTAAAATTGGATTTTTTAGGGTGTTGAGTGATATCAACATCCTCATTTTGCTCCTCTAAGAGTGACAGTAAATCATCCAGGGCAGGTTTGTCACTTCTGTCCAGAGGCACATCCGGACCCATTTTTCTATTCATCACTTTTTTAAGAACCAACTTCCTGGCAAATAAATTAAGATCTTTTATGAATTCAAATTTATCCAGATGTGCCGATGGACAGAACGACAAACCTTTACTTAGCAGAGACATTTGTGTGAGGGAAAGGGGAACGGAAGATAGGTTCACAACCCTGAGGGTGTCAACACCCCCAGATCCATGTGAGCCAAGAATAGAGGTTATACCCTCTGATTCCTGGTTAACATCCGTGTACCTCTGTTGTTCTTGTATCTCCCACCACCTCTTCTCCTGTTTGAAGAGCGTCCACCTCCCACTCTTTCTCCTGCCCCCCCTCCTTGTTTTCCGTCTAAAGGGGGCAGGTCTGAAGAAGAGCCCACCACAATTTCATTTTGCTCATTATCTGAGTTGTCAGTCCCTGAGTCATATGAAAACCTGCTGTTATTACTATTTCTGTAGATATAGATCTTGTTTTTCCTTTCATCATCCTGATCTCTCATTAATTTTTTCCTCTTTCTGAATTTCACTTCATTTTGTAATTTATCTAGATTCCTTTGGATCTCTTTATTTAGTTTTTCGAAAGCTGGATCTACAGAAAAAATATTTACAGCTATGTATGCCTTTTCTACTTCTATCTTACTTTCTTCTAACTTAATTTTATCCTCTGATATCATTAATTCCATCAGTTCAATTGTGCATTTAGTTAGAATTGCATTCCATTTTGCAACAAATTCATTATCAGCATTTGGTCCTCTTAAACTAATGCCAGGGTCCAGTTTGATCCTTAGACCTCTTGGAATTAGTTTTTCTCTAACATAGTTCTCAAGGCTAGCAATCTCCCATTTAAGTTTCAATTCTTTAATGGCTTTAGCTTTACATAGTTTAAATGCTGTAAACACATCCTCACTTTTTTCATCAATGTTTTGCTCATCAATGATTATTGTGGCTTTAAAAGCTTCACTCACATCACTTTGCCATCTTTCATCAGTAATTTTAAATGCCATTCTGCCACCCCAGAATGAAAAACAACAGAGTTCTTGACAATATGGAGGATACCAAATAATAAATAAACTCCACTCGGTTCGTAATCAAAGATAGGTGCTCAACTGAAACAGCATTAAATCAGCTGCATATGTCCAAATTACTAATTATTGAAATGTGTGCACTCTATCTTGATCACAAACAAAAACAATTTTGGTGCTAGCAGTCATAATGAAATATTAAATAAATGAATAAGAGAGTAGTCACAGCTAAAAATAAATGCTGTGAAAAAGAATGACAAGGCAGCACACAAATTGCATAAATAACAAGTGGTTTATTTGCTAAACCTACACATGTCAAAAACAAAATTCACGAAACCCTTAATTGCAATAAAAAGAGTGACTATTAAACCCAGGCCTGGTTAGTACTGTTATCTGACACACTACCGTAAAACTACGGTTATTCCAAATAATGTTCGAAGTATATGACATATCTTAAACTATGCGCAGTTATAAATAAACATTGTGTGGAAGATAAACTGTTGCAACATAATTCAAAAAAGACACAGATTAACAATGTCCATGTTAACAGAGCACTTAGTGTGAAACACACGCTCTGTGAATGAATATGTGTTACAAAGAAGCAGTTCCAGCGTTACTGATTGGGAAACCAACTGTAATAGAATTACTGAGTGAACAGTCTCACCACATTCGCGGTACAAAGTTCCAGTATATGCTCCAACACTAGCTTGTATAATTACCACTTGATCACTCCAAACTTTGCACATTTCTCATGCCGGATCCTGGTAATTCTCCAAACAAAGCAGTTTGTGTTAAGGCTCCGTTACGGTTAATGCCTCCTTGTATTTACAAAACCGGAACTTCCATTCAAGACTGCTGCATGCTTGTCAGTTGTTAGAACCACATGAAGTAACTTGGTATGCTTCAGACCAGCTGCCAGGGACTTAGCACTCCACTTCAAACAGTTGCCGCTTCACAAAACGTCAGGCATGACGCGTTTCGCCCCTCCCCTTAGTGGGCTGACTTTAGGGCTTCATCGGATGCTTGTTTCTGGTGATAACACCCCTTTTATAGCTCAATAGCTAATTTAGATTTTAATTGATGACAGTTTTGGCACCATATTGCAACCTTATGTTCAAAGATAACGAAAACATTTATTTGCACAAACACCATATTTGTTAAATAATTACATGTTATGCAACATATGTTTGGGTTTATTCTTTTTCATTCCGGGATGGCAGAATCAGAACTACACAATGTATTTACCATTGCAATTTTTTTACATCTCAAAACTTTGCTTATCTTTTAAGCCAAACTAATGACTATTACATACACGACTGAAAATATGTAAGTATAGAGATACCAAAGGTTCTTTAGCATTTGTCCCCTACTAGGAAAAAGTTCTACAGAAAGCATGAGAAATCTATTTTTTCATTAAGGCCATTTGGAGCCAGTGTATTTAATCGATAAATCCATCTGGATTCATTCCTTAATAGCATATTATCAACATCACCACCACGGCGGTGCTGTTTTATGTGCTGAATGCCAGTTACTTTCATAATAGTAAAATTAGAATTATGATATAATTCAAAGTGTCTGGCCACTGGGCTATCCTGCTCTTTGTTCTTAATGTCATCCCTATGCCCTACCGCAAATGTGGTGAGACTGTTCGCTCAGTAATTCTATTACAGTTGGTTTCCCAATCAGTAACGCTGGAACTGCTTCTTTGTAACACATATTCATTCACAGAGCGTGTGTTTCACACTAAGTGCTCTGTTAACATTTACATTGTTAATCTGTGTCTTTTTTGAATTATGTTGCAACAGTTTATCTTCCACACAATGTTTATTTATAACTGCGCATAGTTTAAGATATGTCATATACTTCGAACATTATTTGGAATAACCGTAGTTTTACGGTAGTGTGTCAGATAACAGTACTAACCAGGCCTGGGTTTAATAGTCACTCTTTTTATTGCAATTAAGGGTTTCGTGAATTTTGTTTTTGACATGTGTAGGTTTAGCAAATAAACCACTCGTTATTTATGCAATTTGTGTGCTGCCTTGTCATTCTTTTTCACAGCATTTATTTTTAGCTGTGACTACTCTCTTATTCATTTATTTACTAAAGTTATTAACCCCTAAACCGCTGGCCTCCAACATCACTAACACTAAATAAATATATTAACCCCTAAACCTAACCCTAAGCATAACACTAACCCTAACATAACCCTAAACCTAAATCTAAACCTAACCCTAACACCCCCTAACTTAAATATAATGAAAATTATGCTAAATAAACCTTACAATTATTACCTAAATAATTCCTATTTAAAACTAAATACATACTTACCTGTAAATTAAAACCTAAGCTAGCTACAATATAACTAATAGTTATATTGTAGCTATCTTAGGTTTTATTTTTATTTCACAGATAATTTTGTATTTATTTTAACTAGGTAGACTAGTTAGTAAATAGTTATTAGCTATTTACTAACTACCCAGTTAAAATAAATACAAAGTTACCTGTAAAATAAAACTTAACCTGCCTCACACTAAAAACTAACACTACAATAAAATAAATTCAATTAATAAAAACATAATTTATGTAAGAACTTACCTGATAAATTCATTTCTTTCATATTGGCAAGAGTCCATGAGCTAGTGACGTATGGGATATACATTCCTACCAGGAGGGGCAAAGTTTCCCAAACCTCAAAATGCCTATAAATACACCCCCCACCACACCCACAATTCAGTTTAACGAATATTCAAGAAGTCGGGTGATAAGAAAGGAGCGAAAGCATCAACAAGGAATTGGAATAATTGTGCTTTATACAAAACATCATAGCCACCATAAAAAGGGTGGGCCTCATGTACTCTTGCCAATATGAAAGAAATTAATTTATCAGGTAAGTTCTTACATAAATTATGTTTTCTTTCATGTAATTGGCAAGAGTCCATGAGCTAGTGACGTATGGGATAGCAAATACCCAAGATGTGGAACTCCACGCAAGAGTCACTAGAGAGGGAGGGATAAAAATAAAGACAGCCAATTCCACTGAAAAAAGAATCCACAACCCAAAACAAAAAGTTTTATTCTTATAATGAAAAAAACTGAAGTTATAAGCAGAAGAATCAAACTGAAACAGCTGCCTGAAGAACTTTTCTACCAAAAACTGCTTCTGAAGAAGAGAAAACATCAAAATGGTAGAATTTAGTAAAAGTATGCAAAGAAGACCAAGTTGCTGCTTTGCAAATCTGATCAACAGAAGCTTCATTCTTAAAAGCACAGGAAGTAGAAACTGACCTAGTAGAATGAGCCGTAATCCTCTGAGGCAGGGATTTACCCGACTCCACATAAGCATGATGAATCAAAAGTTTTAACCAAGAAGCCAAAGAAATAGCAGAAGCTTTCTGACCTTTCTTAGGACCAGAAAAGATAACAAATAGACTAGAAGTCTTTCGGACATCTTTAGTAGCTTCAACATAATATTTCAAAGCTCTTACCACATCCAAAGAATGCAAAGATCTTTCCAAAGAATTCTTAGGATTAGGACACAACGAAGGGACAACAATTTCTCTACTAATGTTGTTGGAATTCACAACCTTAGGTAAAAATTTAAATGAAGTCCACAAAACCGCCTTATCCTGATGAAAAAACAGAAAAGGAGATTCACAAGAAAGAGCAGATAATTCAGAAACTCTTCTAGCAGAAGAGATAGCCAAAAGAAACAATACTTTCCAAGAAAGTAACTTAATATCCAGAGAATGCATAGGCTCAAACGGAGGAGCCTGTAAAGCTCTCAAAACCAAATTAAGACTCCAAGGAGGAGAGATTGATTTAATGACAGGCTTGATACGAACCAAAGCCTGTACAAAACATCGAATGTCAGGAAGATTAGCAATTTTTCTGTGAAACAGAACAGAAAGAGCAGAGATTTGTCCTTTCAAGGAACTTGCGGGCAAACCCTTATCCAAACCATCCTGAAGATACTGTAAAATTCTAGGAATTCTAAAAGAATGCCAAGAGAACTTATGAGAGGAACACCATGAAATGTAAGTCTTCCAAACTCGGTAATAAATCTTTCTAGACACAGATTTACGAGCCTGCAACATAGTATTGATCACTGAGTCAGAGAAACCTCTATGACTAAGCACTAAGCGTTCAATCTCCATACCTTCAAATTTAATGATTTGAGATCCTGATGGAAAAACGGACCTTGAGATAGAAGGTCTGACCTTAACGGAAGTGGCCAAGGTTGGCAACTGGACATCTGAACAAGATCCGCATACCAAAACCTGTGTGGCCATGCTGGAGCCACCAGCAGAACAAACGGACGTTCCATTATGATTTTGGAAATCACTTTTGGAAGAAGAACTAGAGGCGGAAAGATATAAGCAGGTTGATAATTCCAAGGAAGTGACAACGCATCCACTGCTTCCGCCTGAGGATCCCTGGATCTGGACAGATACCTGGGAAATTTCCTGTTTAGATGAGAAGCCATCAGATCTATTTCTGGAAGCCCCCATATCTGAACAATCTAAATAAACACCTCTGGGTGAAGAGACCATTCTCCCGGATGTAAAGTCTGGCGACTGAGATAATCCGCTTCCCAATTGTCTATACCTGGGATATGAACCGCAGAGATTAGACAGGAGCTGGATTCCGCCCATGCAAGTATCCAAGATACTTCTTTCATAGCCTGAGGACTGTGAGTCCCACCTTGATGATTGACATACACCACGGTTGTGACATTGTATGTCTGAAAACAAATAAATTATTCTCTCTTCAGAAGAGGACAGAACTGAAGAGCTCTGAAAATCGCACAGAGTTCCAAAATATTGATTGGTAATCTCACCTCTTGAGATTTCCAAACCCCCTGCGCTGTCAGAGATCCCCAGACAGCTCCCCAATCTGAAAGACTTGTATCTGTTGAAATCACAGTCCAGGTTGGACGAACAAAAGAGGCCCCTTGAACTAATCGGTGGTAATTTAACCACCAAGTCAGAGATAGTCGAGTATTGGGATTTAAGGATATCAATTGTGATATCTTTGTATAATCCCTGCACCAAAGGTTCAGCATTCAAAGCTGAAGAGGAAAACTTCCATGCACATAGCTACTGAAGGGAATGACCGAGACTGAAGGCTCCGACAAGCTGAAAGCAATTTCAGATGTCTTTTGTCTGTTAGAGACAAAGTCATGGATACTGAATCTATTTGGAATCCCAAAAAGGTTACCCTTGTCTGAGGAATCAAGGAACTTTTTGGTAAATTGATCCTCCAACCATGTTTTTTTAACCAAATAATGTATTACCTTGGAAAGAAAGAGATAGCAATGTTGACTTAGAACTCATATCAGCATTCCAATATTTAAGCCATAAAGCTCTTCTAGCTAAAATAGCTAAAGACATATACCTGACATCAATTCTAATGACATCAAAAATGGCATCACAAATGAAATTATTAGCATGTTGAAGAAGCTTAACAATGCTATACACATTATGATCTGGTACTTGTTGCGCTAAAGCCTCCAACCAAAAAGTTGAAGCTGCAGCAACATCAGCCAAAGAAATAGCAGGCCTAAGAAGATTACCTGAACATAAATAAGCCTTCCTTAGAAAAGATTCAAGCTTCCTATCTAAAGGATCTTTAAAAGAAGTACTATCTGCCGTAGGAATAGTAGTACGTTTAGCAAGAGTAGAGATAGCCCCATCAACTTTGGGGATTTTTTCCCAAAACTCCAATCTATCAGCCGGCAAAGGGTACAGTCTCTTAAACCTTAAACTATTCCATTCCCTAGAAATTACATCTGAAATAGCATCAGGAACTGGAAAAACCTCTGGAATAACTACATGAGGTTTAAAAACCGAATTTAAACGTTTACTGGTTTTAATATCAAGAGGACTAGACTCCTCCATATCTAATGCAATCAACACCTCTTTTAGTAAAGAACGAATAAACTCCATCTTAAATAAATATGAAGATTTGTCAGTGTCAATATCTGAGGCAGAATCTTCTGAACCAGATAGATCCTCATCAGAGATAGATAAATCAGAATGTTGGCGGTCATTTAAAAATGCATCTGATTTATGAGAAGTTTTAAAAGATCTTTTACGTTTATTAGAAGGTGGTATAACAGACAGAGCCTTCTGAATAGAATTAGAAACAAATTCTCTTACATTCACAGGAATATCTTGAACATTAGATGTTGAACAACAACAGGTAATGAACTACTACTAATGGAAATATTATCAGCTTTTGAAAGTTTATCATGACAACTAACACAAACTACAGCCGGAGGAACAGTTACCAAAAGTTTAGAACAAATGCACTTAGCTTTGGTAGAACCGACATCATGCAGCAGCTTTCCAGAAGTAGATTCTGATACAGGGTCAGATTGCGACATCTTGCAATATGTAATAGAAAAAACAACATATAAAGCAAAATTATCAAATTCCTTAAATGACAGTTTCAGGAATGCGAAAAAATGCAAACAGAACAAGCCTCTAGGAACCAGAAGCAAAAAGAAACTGAGACTTAAATAATGTCAAAAAAACTGGCGCCAAGTATGACGCCCACAATTGACAAATTTTTTGGCGTCAAAAACCTCTGCAACAAACATGAGCATCATAGATGACGCAACTACATGAAAACTCTCGGCGTCAACTACGACGCCGGAAATTACGTCATAAACGTCAACAAACATAATTTTCGCGCCAAAAAAGTCTTGCGCCAAAAATGACGCAATAAATTCTAGCATTTTTTGCACGCGCGAGCCTAACAGCCCGCAATTTAGAAGGAAAAGTCAATTTAAAAAATTTTCAGGTAAGAAAAAAATTTATTCATATACATTTCCCAAAAAATCAAACTGACAGTCTGAATGAAGGAAATATACTGATTAACCTGAATCATGGCAAATATAAGTATAAAACATATTTTTAGAACTTTACATATAAAGTGCCAAACCATAGCTGAGAGTGTCATAAATAAAATAAGACATACTTACCAAAAGACACTCATCTACATATAGTAGATAGCCAAAACAGTACTGAAACGAGAATCAGTAGAGGTAATGGCATATAACAGCATATCGTCGATCTGAAAAGGGAGATAGAAGAGATCTCTATGACCGATAACAGAGAACCTATGAAATAGATCCCCGATAGGATGACCATAGCATTCAATAGGCAATACTCCCTTCACATCCCTCTGTCATTCACTGCACTCTGAGAGGAAAACCGGGCTTCAGCATGCTGCGAAGTGCATATCAACGTAGAAATCTAGCACAAACTTACTTCACCACCTCCATAGGAGGCAAAGTTTGTAAAACTGAATTGTGGGTGTGGTGGGGGGTGTATTTATAGGCATTTTGAGGTTTGGGAAACTTTGCCCCTCCTGGTAGGAATGTATATCCCATACGTCACTAGCTCATGGACTCTTGCCAATTACATGAAAGAAATACAATTTTCTAACTTACAAAAAAAATAAACACTAAATTAATAAAAATAAAAAAAAACATTATCAAAAATAAAAACGAATTACTCCTAATCCTAATCTAATAGCCCTATCAAAATAAAACAGCCCCTCCAAAATAAAAAAACCCTAGCCTACACTAAACTGCCAATTGCCCTTAAAAGGGCTTTTTGTGGGGCATTGCCCCAAAGAAATCAGCTCTTTTACCTGTAAAAAAAATGCAAACACCCCCCAACAGTAAAACTCACCACCCAGCCAACGAACCCCCCAAATAAAAACCTATCTAAATAAAGCTAAGCTAACCATTGCCCTGAAAAGGGCATTTGGATGGGCATTGCCCTTAAAAGGGCATTTAGCTCTTTTACATTGCCCAAACCCTAAGCTAAAAAAAAACACCCAAAAAACCCTTAAAAAACCTAACACTAACCCCCGACGATCCACTTACAGTTTTCGAAGTCCGGACATCCATCCTCATCCAGCCAGCGAAGTCATAATCCAGGTGGCAAGAAGTCTTCATCCTGACGGCCTCTTCCATCTTCATCCAGCCTGCAAAGTCCTCATCCAGACGGCAATAAGTCTTCATCCAGACGTCATCTTCTATATTCATCCATCCAGTGCGGAACAGGTCCATCTTCAAGACATCCGGTGTGGAGCATTCTCTTCTTACGATGGTCGCTGTAGAATGAAGTTTCCCTTTAAGTGATGTCATCCAAGATGGCGTCCCTTACATTCCTATTGGCTGAAAGATTTCTATCAGCCAATAGGAATTAAAGGGGAAAAATACTATTGGCTGCTGCAATCAGCCAATAGGATTGAGCTTTCATCCTTTTGGCTGATCAAATCAGCCAATAGAATGAGAGCTCAATCCTATTAGCTGATTGGTTTGGGCAATGTAAAAGAGCTAAATGCCCTTTTAATGGCAAAGCCCATCCAAATGCCCTTTTCAGGGCAATGGTTAGCTTAGGTTTATTTAGATAGGTTTTTATTTGGGGGGTTGGTTGGGTGGTGCGTTTTACTGTTGGGGGGTGTTTGTATTTTTTTTTTTACAGGTAAAAGATCTGATTTCTTTTGAGCAATGCCCCACAAAAGGCCCTTTTAAGGGCCATTGGCAGTTAAGTGTAGGCTAGGGGTTTTTTTATTTGGGGGGGGGTGCTTTTTTATTTTGAAAGGGCTATTAGATTAGGAGTAATTCGTTTTTAATTTTGATAATGTGGTTTTCTATTTTTTGTAATTCAGTGTTTATTTTTTTTGTAATTTAGAAAATTGTATTTTAATACTTTAATTAATTCTATTTTATTGTAATGTTAGTTTGTAGTGTAAAACAGGTTAGGTTTTATTTTACAGGTAGCTTGGTATTTATTTTAGCTAGGTAGTTAGTAAATAACTATTTACTAACTAGTCTACCTAGTTAAAATAAATACAAACTTACCTGTGAAATAAAAATAAAACCTAAGATAGCTACAATATAACTATTAGTTATATTGTAGCTAGCTTAGGTTTTATTTTACAGGTAAATTTGTATTTAGTTTTAAACAGGAATCATTTAGGTAATAATTGTAACAAGGTTTATTTAGATTTATTTTAATTATATTTAAGTTAGGGGGTGTTAGGGTTAGGCTTAGGGTTACGTTAGGGTTAGGTTTAAGGGTTAATATATTTATATAGAGTTAGTAATGTGGGAGGTCAGAGGTTTAGGGGTTTATAGTTTATTATAGTATATTTCGTTGTGGGGGGCTTGCGGTTTAGTGGTTGATAGGTTTATTATAGCAGCGGTGTGGGCAGATGGCAGATTAGGGGTTAATCATTTTATTTTAGTGTTTGCAATGCGGGAGGGTGGCAGTTTAGGGGTTAATAGGTTTATTATAGTGGCGACGATGTCGGGGAGCGGCGGAATAAGGGTTCATAATTTTTTTTTAGTGGCGGTGATGTCTGGAGCAGCAAATTAGGGTTTAATAATTTTATTTTAGTGTTTGCAATGCGGGAGAGTCTCGGTTTAGGGGTTAATAGGTAGTTTATGGGTATTAGTGTACTTTTTAACACTTTAGTTATTAGTTTTATGCTACAGCTTTGTAACGTAAAACTCATAACTACTGACTTTAGATGGAGGTACGAATCCTGTGATTATAGAGTGTACCGCTCACTTTTTGGCCTCCCAGGCAAACTCGTAATACCGACGTTATGGAAGTCCCATTGAAATAGGACTTTTTAAAAAGTACGGTACTGACGTTGCTGGATGGCCAAAAAGGTGTGTGGTACACCTATATCTCTTCAAGACTCGTAATAGCGGCGTTAGGGAAAAAGCATCGTTATGTATCATAACGCTGCTTTTTCAGTCATAACGCCAAACTCGTAATCTGATTGTGCTGATTTTCAGACTCCTATACAAGCCCCAAAGTTTTAGATGTATACGGATGTCTACAGACTCCTCGTTGTGTAATGGGTCTTTTCATATGCAGGGAAGGGAGTGTTTGCTCTTCTTGCTTTCCTAGCCCCTTTCAATGGCCCAGTCTGAGAGTGCAGTCCCCTTCCATGTTTTGTATAGGTCTGAGGTGATTACATAAGCCTGTTCACCCTTCACTTGTTCCCAGTTTGCATTGCTTGGCTGGTTCAGGGACCCAGGTTTTGGGAGAGACCTTGACATGGTACCTGGGCTTGTCCCATTTGGCCAGATGCAGTAACTAACTCTACCATTTTTGCTTTTAATCTTATCTGAGAGCTTGTAAGTGAGTGCTGGACTTCTGTGTGTTGTATTAATATGTTTTGTAATTTTCCCTATGGGCCTTGCATCCAGACCTCTCTGGGGTTAACTGCCTGTGACTCTGGTGACAGCACAGTTTCCTGTGAGTGCTATTGAGCACCCAGGCCTGAGCATGTTGCAGGGTCATTGTATGTGTACCCAGTCCAGTCTGAGAGTGCAGTCCCCTTCCGTGTTTTGTATGAGTCATGGGCGATTACATAAGCCTGTGCACCCTTGGGAGGTTCCCAGTTTGTTTGAGAGCATGCATTGTTTGGCTATATTAGGGACCCAGGATGGGGAGGGACCTTGACATGGTTCCTGGGCTTGACCCATTTGGCCAGATGCGGTAACTTTTAAGCTTAGCTGAGAGCTTGTAAGCGAATGCTGTACTTTCTCTGTGTGTTGTATTAATTGAACTGCCTGGGGCTCTAGGGACTGTACAGCTACCTGTGAGTGCTATTGATGTGTACCCGGCCCAGTCTGAGAGTGCAGTCCATTTACATGTTTTGAATGTTTCATGGGAGATTACATGAACCTGTGTACCCTTGGGAGGTTCCCAGTTTGTTTGATTGAGAGCTTGCATTGTTGGGCTGTATTAGGAACTCAAGAATTTGGGAGAGACCTTGACGTGGTACCTAGGTTTATCACATTTGGCCAGATGTGGTAACTAACTCTTCCAGTTTTGCTTTTAATCTTAACTGAGTGCTTGCAAGTGAGTGCTGTGTTGTATTAATTTGTTCTGTAATTTTCCCTATGGACTTTGCACTCAGACTTCTTCCAGTGGTATTTTGGATTGCATCACTTTTTTAATAGAAGCAAAATGAGCATGCTAATAGCACTCCCTGTTCTTTCCATCACAAATATATGGTGTACTAAAAAGGTTTTGGACACATTTGGTTAAAATATTTAACCACCCACTTGTAATCCTCTTCTCTGTGTCCCACACTGCCATCTGGTATTTTCCTACTATTTTCTTCTTAAATATAGTGTTATTCCATGCTCTCTTTTAGCAGTTAAGGAGGTCTAAGTGGTGGGAAGTTAATAATGATACGGGTTTTAGTAGTTTATGGGTTTTGATGGGGTTATGAAGGTTTAGGTTTTACTTGCAATTAAGGGCTAGATTCCAAGTGGGGGGCTAATTGTTGCAAACAAGTGAAATGGGGTTTATCTTGGCTGTTTGCACGCATCAGTAGTAGCGCACATATTACTAGTTGAAAGTAAATGTGTTCGCTATTGAATTTAACATGCGTCTTATAGCGCATCTTCAGAGCTCTGGTTAACTGTGATGCTCAAATAATAAGTTACACAAAATACATCAAAATTAAATTAAAAAGTACAGTTACACTCATAATAACATAATGAATATAAACGATATAGGGGAATTCTAAAGCCAAACTTCTCCTAAACGGTACCTGTGTTACAGCTCTAGAAATACATATAAATAAAATTAAATTTAGAGAAGCGCTCATAATGCTAAAGACATCATGTTTATTTAAAACATATAATACTATAATATAATAAGAGTGCGCACCCTGTATTATTCACACTTATTAAAAATCTTAAAACTTAAACATATATAATAAGAGTCAATGGAAAAAGTTACTGGTCTTATGTTTGGTAGTCCCATTGTTACTTTCCAAAACAGACAGCTTGTTAAGACAAACAGCTTTGTTTCCTTTATGGAACACGTGTCCTCCACTGGCCAGTAATATGCCTGTAATCTTGTTACCTTTAAATTCAAAATGTAACGGATTTAGGGCAATTAATTGTATCTAAAATGTAAAAAGCATTATTTCAAATGGTGACAAAAAAAGGATTATTTCTATAAATGAACTCTTTATTCCTTGTTATTTATCAATTTTATAAAAATTATCCGTTTGTTCCTCCAGGCTGATGCTATTAATGATACCGTACAGGTACTTTTTTATAGGTGCACTAATTATCACCAGGATGCTCTCGCTACCCACTATGGCCCAAGTGTTTCTAGGATCTTTTCACTTGCCCTCCGATGACACAGTATTCTTAACTGCAAATTCCTCTCCAAACTCATGCAGCACGCTTATAGGATAACTGGAATCTGTGACGGCATTTGCAAATTCAGATGCCTGCTTTCAAATTCTCCCATATAATCCTCTTTTTTTATTCGTTCGTTTGGCTGCTCCTATTTTCACAAAACTTCCAAATGTCTCATAGTATATGAAATTAACTGATTTCAGCTCGTTGTGAGCCTTTTTCGATCTTGAACAAATAAAAAAAGAGGATTATATATATCAATCATATTCTCCTACATTACGCCGTTGTAATTTCTCTCCTATTTATCATTCCAAAATATGCCTAAAAATTATCAAATACGATAGCTAAATTCAGAGGCGTAACTAGAAACCGCAGGGCCCCGGTGCAAGAATCCATGAAAAAAAAAGTGCTGATGCTGGGGCCCCCCTTATGGGGGACCTTCCGGTGCCCGGTCGCGACCGCGACTGCTGCATCACTGATAGTTCCGCCCCTGGCTAAATTCTCGCACCTTACTGTCTCTCGCCTAGGCACACATTTGCACCAAATAAAGCATTAAAATGCCCTTTTCTGGTCATATTTTCAACAATACACCGTACTTCTCTCCAAAATATATATTTTTTATCATTATTTTGCGCCGGTGGAGAACCTAAACTTCTCCTACTAATATGACCACTAAAGTTCTCCCTTAACACAGAGGAGAACATTCAATTTACTCCATTTTTTGGGCACCCAAAGATGGGTTATTTCCTGATTTTGTCAGCTGTTTCTTTGGCAAGGGGCCGTGAAAGTTGTCCAGATGAAGAGATTTTGCCCTTACATAGACGCCAAAGAGTTCCCCGAGTGTTTCTATCCCGTTGTGGACTTCAGGCATTATCAGATTGGGAGATCAAAAAAAGATTTTGTATTAATAGGGAGAGCAAACACAATCTCTATGCTCTTATCCAGAATGATCTTGAGCCACAGACCAGAAGAACAAGGGCAATCTTAGGAATGCTAAAATTATTGGCAGTCTTGCATTTCCTGGCTACAGGTTCATTTCAGGCTGTGTCGAGTGCTGTGGTAGGCATGAGCCAGCCTTCATTTTGCTGACATTTGAGGACAGTTTTAAAAGCTATTCTAAAGCATCTCAATAAGTTTATCTATGTACCAAGGAAAGTCCATGAATGGCACCAAGTTAAGGCTGGTTTTTATCAAGTTGCAGGTATTCCAAATGTTCTTGGTGCAATAGATTGCACACACATTGCACTAAGAGCACCTGCTTTTTTTATTATTGTCATTCATAAAACCTGTAAGTTAACATTTTTAACCTGTAGTTACAGATACCCCCGTATTTAAAAAGGCCATCATTTTTTTTATTCATTCAAATTTTTCTTCTCTATATCAACCTATAGATTTCTAACAATACATAGAAATATTAAATTTAAATTTAATTTTGTGAGCCAAAAGTTTTTAGATATAGATATTTAAATATATGATTCATTGTATTGTTCGTTTTTATACATGTTATTAAAACAATATATAACATTTAATTTAATTGTTTTTTCATAGGTGACAGCGGGTATCCCTGTAGGCCCTGGCTCATGACATCTGTACCAATTCCTCATATACGCTCAGAAATAAAGTTTAATGAGTCTCACAGGTCAACAAGGAGGGCAATTGAGCGAACATTTGGTGTTCTAAAAATGAGATTCAGAGTTTTGGACTGTTCTGGCGGTGATCTCCAATATCCCCCTAAAAAATGTAACAATATAATTCTTGTGTCATACATAATGCACAATATTGCTACTTCTCAAGTAAATCTAGAGGAGGTGTGTCTGGAGGATGTCCCTGAAGATGTTTATGTCCCTCAAGAAATTATAAGACATAGATGTTTGGACATCATTTCAAAACATATAGAAACTTAAATTTCTATTTTCATATTTTGGGGGGTAGTTATCAAGCCGTCTACTTTTCTGGCCTCGCTGGCCCAATACGCCCGCCTAAGCTCGCCTCACATTGCTGCCGTGGACCTGAAAAAATACGCCTAAGTTATCAAATAAAGCTGTCAAAAAGCCGCGGGGCGATGAGCAGCGGACTGTGAGAGTTATCACTCATCCGATCTCGCTGCCCTTCGGCTTTTTCCCAGCTTTATTGCTAGCCTGTCACTAAGCACTCACACTAAACTACACTGTTCTACCCCCTATACCGGTGCCCCCGGAGCCTCCCGCAGCTCAATAAAGTCAGTAACCCCTAAACCGCCGCTCCTAGACCCTGCCGCAACTCTTATAAATGTATTAACCCCTAAACCGCCGCTCCCGGACACCGCTGCCACCTACAGTATACCTAGTAACCCCTATCCTGCCCCCCCTACACCGTCCCCCTCTATTATAACATTATTAACCCCTATCCTGCTGATCCCGCACCTCTCCACAACTAAATAGTTTAACCCCTAAACCTCCACTCCCTGAACCCGCCGCAACCTATTTTAAATTTATTAACCCCTATCCTGCCCCCCCCTACACCGTTGCCACCTATAATAAATTTATTAACCCCTAATCTGCCCCCCACTACACCGCCGCCACTGTAATAAAATTATTAACCCCTAAACCTAAGTCTAACCCTAACCCTAACGCCCCCCTAACTTAAATATTAATTAAATAAATCTAAATAAATTAACTCTTATTAACTAAATGAATCCTATTTAAAACTAAATACTTACCTTTAAAATAAACCCTAATATAGCTACAATATAAATAATAATTATATTCTAGCTATCTTAGGATTTATTTTTATTTTACAGGTACCTTTCAATTTATTTTAACCAGGTACAATAGCTATTAAATAGTTATTAACTATTTAATAGCTTACCTAGCTAAAATAAAGAGAAATGTACCTGTTAAATAAATCCTAACCTAAGTTACAATTACACCTAACACTACACTATACTTTAATAAATTATTCCTATTTAAAAATAAATACTTACCTGTAAAATGAACCCTAAGATAGCTACAATATAATTAATAATTATATTGTAGCTATATTAGGATTTATATTTATTTTACAGGTACCTTTCAATTTATTTTAACCAGGTACAATAGCTATTAAATAGTTATTAACTATTTAATAGCTTACCTAGCTAAAATAAAGAGAAATGTACCTGTTAAATAAAAACTAACCTAAGTTACAATTACACCTAACACTACACTATACTTTAATAAATTATTCCTATTTAAAAATAAATACTTACCTGTAAAATAAACCCTAAGATAGCTACAATATAATTAATAATTATATTGTAGCTATCTTAGGATTTATATTTATTTTACAGGTAACTTTGTATTTATTTTAGCTAGTTAGAATAGTTATTAAATAGTTATTAACTATTTAATAACTAACTAGCTAAAAGAAATACAAAATTACCTGTAAAATAAATCCTAACCTAAGTTACAATTAAACCTAATACTACACTATCATTAAATTAATTAAATAAACTACCTACAAATAACTACAATTAAATACAATTACATAAACTAACTAAAGTACAAAAAATTAAAAAAAGCTAAGTTACAAAAAATAAAAAAATAAGTTACAAACATGTTAAAAATATTACAACAATTTTAAGCTACTTACACCTAATCTAGGCCCCCTAATAAAATAACAAACCCCCCCCCAAAATAAAAAAATGCCCTACCCTATTCTAAATTAAATAAATTTCAAAGCTCTTTTACCTTACCAGCCCTTAAAAGGGCCATTTGTGGGGGCATGCCCCAAAGAAAACAGCTCTTTTGCCTGTAAAAGAAAAATACAACCCCCCCCCCAACATTAAAACCCACCACCCACATACCCCTAATCTAACCCAAACCCCCCTTACAAAAACCTAACACTAATCCCCTGAAGATCATCCTACATTTAGTTGTCTTCATCCGGATCAGAAGAAGTTAATCCTCCAAGCGGCGCTGAAGAAATCTTCCATCCGATGAAGTCATCATCCAGGCGGCGCTGAATAAAAGTCTTCGATCCGGTCTTGAATCTTCCTTCCGCCGACGCGGAACCACCTTCTTCACCGACGGACTACGACGAATGACGGCTCCTTTAAGGGACGTCATCCAAGATGGCGTCCCCTCAATTCTGATTGGCTGATAGGATTCTATCAGCCAATCGGAATTAAGGTAGGAAAAATATGATTGGCTGATGGAATCAGCCAATCAGATTGAGCTCGCATTCTATTGGCTGTTCCGATCAGCCAATAGAATTGAACTTGAATCTGATTGGCTGATTCCATCAGCCAATCAGAATTTTCCTACCTTAATTCCGATTGGCTGATAGAATCCTATCAGCCAATCGGAATTGAGGGGACGCCATCTTGGATGACGTCCTTTAAAGGAGCCGTCATTCGTCGTAGTCCGTCGGTGAAGAAGGTGGTTCCGCGTCGGCGGAAGGAAGATTCAAGACCCGGCTTGGAAGATGACTTCGCCCGGATAGAAGACCTCTTCAGCGCCTCTTTGAAGATGACATCGGCCGGATCGAAGACTTTTCTTCAGCGCCGCCTGGATGATGACTTCATCGGATGGAAGATTTCTTCAGCGCCGCTTGGAGGATTAACTTCTTCCGCTCCGGATGTCCTCTTCAGTTCCATCGGTGGCTCGGCTGAGTGAAGACAACTAAAGGTAGGATGATCTTCAGGAGATTAGTGTTAGGTTTTTGTAAGGGGGGTTTGGGTTAGATTAGGGGTATGTGGGTGGTGGGTTTTAATGTTGGGGGGGGGTGTATTTTTCTTTTACAGGCAAAAGAGCTGTTTTCTTTGGGGCGTGCCCCCACAAATGGCCCTTTTAAGGGCTGGTAAGGTAAAAGAGCTTTGAAATTTATTTAATTTAGAATAGGGTAGGGCATTTTTTTATTTTGGGGGGGTTTGTTATTTTATTAGGGGGCTTAGATTAGGTGTAAGTAGCTTAAAATTGTTGTAATATTTTTAACATGTTTGTAACTTATTTTTTTATTTTTTGTAACTTAGCTTTTTTAATTTTTTTACTTTAGTTAGTTTATGTAATTGTATTTAATTGTAGTTATTTGTAGGTAGTTTATTTAATTAATTTAATGATAGTGTAGTATTAGGATTTATTTTACAGGTAATTTTGTATTTCTTTTAGCTAGGTAGTTATTAAATAGTTAATAACTATTTAATAACTATTCTAACTAGCTAAAATAAATACAAAGTTACCTGTAAAATAAATATAAATCCTAAGATAGCTAGAATATAATTATTAATTACATTGTAGCTATCTTCGGGTTTATTTTACAGGTAAGTATTTATTTTTAAATAGGAATAATTTATTAAGTATAGTGTAGTGTTAGGTGTAATTGTAACTTAGGTTAGGATTTATTTAACAGGTACATTTCTCTTTATTTTAGCTAGGTAAGCTATTAAATAGTTAATAACTATTTAATAGCTATTGTACCTAGTTAAAATAAATTGAAAGGTACCTGTAAAATAAATATAAATCCTAAGATAGCTAGAATATAATTATTATTTATATTGTAGCTATATTAGGGTTTATTTTAAAGGTAAGTATTTAGTTTTAAATAGGATTCATTTAGTTAATAAGAGTTAATTTATTTAGATTTATTTAATTAATATTTAAGTTAGGGGGGCGTTAGGGTTAGGGTTAGACTTAGGTTTAGGGGTTAATAATTTTATTACAGTGGCGGCGGCGTAGTGGGGGGCAGGATAGGGGTTAATAAATTTATTATAGGTGGCGACGGTGTAGGGGGGGGCAGATTAGGGGTTAATAAATTTATTATAGGTGGCGACGGTGTAGGGGGGGCAGGATAGGGGTTAATAAATTTATTATAGGTGGCGACGGTGTAGGGGGGCAGATTAGGGGTTAATACATTTAATATAGGTTGCGGCGGGTTCAGGGAGCGGCGGTTTAGGGGTTAATACATTTATTATAGTTGCGGTGGGCTCCGGGAGCGGCGGTTTAGGGGTTAATATGTATAGAGTAGCTTGCGGTGGGCTCCGGGAGCGGCGGTTTAGGGGGTAATAACTTTATTTAGTTGCGGCGGTGTAGGGGGGGACAGATTAGTGGTGTTTAGACTCGGGGTACATATTAGGGTGTTAGGTGTAGACAGCTCCCATATAAATCAATGGGATGTCTGTCAGCAGCGAACTTGTACTTTCGCTATGGTCAGACTCCCATTGATTCCTATGGGATTCCGCCGCCTCCAGGGGTGGCGGATTGAAAACCAGGTACGCTGGGCCGTAAAAGTGCCGAGCGTACCTGCTAGTTTTTTGATAACTAGCAAAAGTAGTGAGAATGTGCCGCACTTGTGTGCGGAACATCTGGAGTGACATAAGAATCGATCTGTGTCGGACTGAGTCCGGCGGATCGATGCTTACGTCACAAAATTCTACTTTTGCCGGTCTCGAGCCTTTGATAACTAAGGCGTATCAGCCTCGCCACAAATACGATGCGGAATTCCAGCGTATTTGAGGTTGACGGTTTGATAACTAGGCCCCCATGTCTCAACAATAGTATTAATTATTAATTGTAATTTTATTTTAATCTATTACAGGAGAATTCACAAGTGGATCATGCTTGGATCATGTTTTTAAGGATTTGGAGGGAGATACAACCTTAATCTTTTTTTCCATTATTTTTTTCTTATGGTTTCAATATAAATATATATATATATATATATATATATATATATATACATACACACATTAGTATATATATATATATATATATATATATATATATATATATATACACAATATATATACAATATATATATATATTGTTAATAAAAAATATATACAATTGTTCCAATAACTTTATCTACGTGTTTTTTAATTTTTCAAGAATTACAAAATTGGGAATAAACTTTTTTTATTGAAATACAGGTGGCCCTCGTTTTACAACGCTTCAATTTACACCGTTTCAGAATAACAACCTTTTTTTCCAGTCATGTGACTGCTATTGAAAAGCATTGAGAAGCAGTGCATTTATTAAAATAGCCAGTAGGTGAAGCTGTCCGCTTGTGTTGCAGAAAAGCCAAGCAAGCTGAAATTAATCAGTTTAACCAGACCTGAGCTATCGAGCAGATTTCTAAGGAACAAGATCTTCCTGTCTATAAATCAGTCCAGATTGGAATGCATAGAAAGAACTGTTTGCAGAAAAATGCAAGTGAAGTCTGTGTTGTGTGATTATTTTATTAGGTTTATAATGCTGTTTAGCAAATGTTTTTGTTCATTTAACTTAGTTTATATATTCTGTGTTGTGTGATTATTTTATTAGGTTTATAATGCTGTTTAGCATTTAAAGTCTTCATTTCAAAGCTTTAAAAATAATGTATTAGGTGTTACTTATGACAATTTTGAGAGGGGCCTGGAACCTATCTCCCTCACTTCCCATTGACTTACATTATAAACTGGGTTTCAATTTACAACGGTTTCGAATTACAACCATCCCTTCTGGAACCTAACCCCGGCGTAAACTGAAGGCTACCTGTATATTAAAACTTTATTTAACCAAAAATAGAACATAGAACTTCTGAACGATAAATAAACAGACAAACTAATGTTGTAACTGAAAGTGTCCAACATTTTTTTTATTTTTCTTATTCTTGATGTCGCCTATTCATGAACTCTATCTTTTTACTATAATATTCCTTTCGAACATTTGCCTTTTTTAAGGATAGCATTTCTTTCTTACTCTAATTCTATCATTTGTTTAAAAAATTCATTTTGTTCATTGCAAAAAGACAATGCCATATCGGTCAGTCTTTCAATTTCATTAGCTCTTTCCGGTTGATCTAGTTGTGTTCGCTGGGCATCCTCATTCTCTTCCTCTAATTCAGATTCTGGTATTTGAGGCGTATCAAGTTCTGGTGGAGTTACTCCCTCTACTTGTGTTTCATCCTCATCATCCTGACACAAGTGGTTCCAAATTTATTTCTATTTCATCTATGATTGTAAACATAAATTATAAAAAAAAAAAGGGAAATACCATTGAATAATGTAATTGATTAATTCTGCATTGTCTGCAGTAATCCACGTACACCTGTAAACATACGTATATTGATATTAATATACAAATAAATGTATATTCAATAATCTATAAACAATAACTGTGCGTAAAACATACAAATATAAAATTGTTAAAAAAAAATTAAATTAAAATAATGTGGGTTTTTTTTTAGAAATATTTAGAACAGTGGTCTCATAGTACAGGCAACAGGTGCAAATTCAGACCTCAAAATAGTTTCATATGGCCCTCCCTTGTTTAATAGGTAAACCATTACTTTTAGTTAAAAAAATGTTTTAGGTTGCTAAGAGGTGTAGCTAGCTGATATTCTAGAGGCACTCACTAGAAAAATATAAAGACAAAGCATCAAGTGTAGACTCTTACCCCCCACTGCGTTTTTAAGTTGATAAATTGTTTCAAGATGATCACTTTACTTGTTACTCACAAGATAAATATAGAACTGTATCTTTATTGTGGGCATCAACTCCCACTATACACTACTACATGGATAAATACCCATTTAAAAAAAAACACCCCAAAATAAAAGAAACCTAATCTAGAATAAACTACCAATAGCCCTTAAAAGGGCATTTTGTAGGGCATTGCCTTAAAGATATCAGCTCTTTTTCTGAAAATAATACAAAGACCCAATAACATTACAACCCCCCCCCCCAAACCCACAAAAAAAAAAAACTATCTAAAAATCCTAATCTACCCAGGCATTACCCTGAAAAGGGAATTCAGCTCTTTTAAGAGTGCCCAGCCTAATTTAAAAAAAAAAACTACCCCAAAAAACCTTTTAAAAACCTAACACTAACCCCTCTTTAGATTCTCACAGTTGTTTGAAGTCCCGCTTGAACGATCTTCATCCTGGCGGCTCCATCTTCATCCAGGTGGCATCTTCATCCAGGTGGCTTAATCTTCATCCATCGCAGGACCGGCATCTTCTTTATCCCTGCGGAGATGGAGCGGCGATGCGCGGAGGCGGAGGTCCAGACGGAGGTTCATCAATCCGATGTGGAGGTCCTCTTCATGTGATTGTCCGCCGCACACTGAGGATTGCAATGCAAGGTACCCCTTTTATACTGGGGTACCATTGCATTCCTATTGGCTGATTTGAATCAGCCAATAGAATGAGAGCTGCTTAAATCCTATTGGCTGATTTAAACAGCCAATAGGATTTTAGCAGCCCTAATTCCTATTGGCTGATTCAAATTTCTCAGCCAAAAGGAATGCAATAGTACCAGTATAAAAGGGGTACCTTGCATTTCAATCCTCAGTGTGCGGCGGGTGATAGCATGAAGAGCACCTCTACATCGGATCGATGAACCTCCATCTGGACCTCCGCCTTGGACCTCTGCCTAGACATCCGCCTTGGACCTTCGCCTGGACCTCTGCCTTGGACCTTCGCCATCGACCGCTCCACCTCTGCAGGGATGGAGAAGATGCCGGTCCCGCGATGGATGAAGATGGAGCCACCTGGATGAAGACCTCTCGCCGCCTGGATGTCCTGACTTCATGAACTGTAAGTGAATCTTAGGGTTTGGGCTTTTCTTAAAAGAGCTAAATGCCCTTTTCAGGGCAATGCAAAAGAGCTAAATGCCCTTTTAAGGGCAATGCCCATACAAATGCCCTTTTCAGCACAATGGGTAGCTTCGGTTTTTGTTAGAGTTAGTTTTTTTTATTTTGGGGGTTGGTTGGGTGGTGGGTTTTACTGTTGGGGGTCTTTGTGGGGGTTTTTTTCAGGTAAAAGAGCTGTTTAATTTAGGGCAATGCCCTACAAAAGACTTTTAAGGGCTATTGGTAGTTTATTGTAGGCTAGGGTTTTTTTTTATTTTGGGTGGACTTTTTTATTTTTATAGATTAGGTGTAAGTCTTTTTTATATTTGATAATTTCATTTGTTATTTTTCGTAATTTAGTGTTTGTTATTTTTTTGTAATTTAATATTTTTTTATTTTTTGTAATTAGATATTTTGTAACTTTTTATAGTAGTGTTAGGATTTTTTTAATGTGTATTTTAATTTTCTTTAATTAGTAGTTAGTTTAATTTTAGTTTAATAGTTATATTAGTTTAATTGTTAGTTTAAACTTAGTTTTTTTATTTTGAAAGGTAAGTTTTAATTTAAGATAGGGAAATTGTAATTTTAATATAAAGTTAGGGGGGCGTTAGGTTTGGGGGTTACTAGTTTAAATTAGTTTATTGTGATGTGGGGGGTTTCGGTTTAGGGGTTAAAAATTTAATTTAGTATATTTTGTTGTGGGGGCTTCCGGTTTAGGGGTTAATAGTTTAATTTAGTATATTTTGTTGTGGGGGGCTTGCGGTTTAGGGGTTAATAGGTTTATTATAGTGGCGGCAGTGTCTGGGAGCAATGGAATAGGAGTTAATATCTTTATTATAGTGTGGGTGATGTTGAGGTGCATTTTATTAGTGGCGGCGATTTTGGGAGTGGCAGATTAGGGGTTAATAACTTTAATATAGTGTTTACGATGTGGGAGGGCCTCGGTTTAGGGGTTAATAGGTAGTTTATGGGTGTTAGTTTACTTTGTAACAGTTTAGTTATGAGTTTTATGTAACAGTTTTGTAGCGTAAAATGTATAACTACTGCTCTCAGATTGCGAAATGGATCTTGTTGGTATATGCTGGAACGCAAGGTTTTTAGCCTCACCGCAAAACTCGTAATGGCTGAGCTATGGAAGTGCCATGAAAAAACATAATTTTTACGAGTGCGGGACTGAAGTTGCATTACAATCTAAAAGGCTTGCCGTAGAGCTATACCGACAAGACTTGTAATGGATGCGGTGCTGTTTTAACGCTGAAATTACCATTTTTTCAGCATTAAAACCCGAATGCAAAACTTGTAATCTAGGTGTATGTGTTTAATATATAGTGTATATTGTATAACCTCCCTCTTGATTATCTATATTGCAGACATTGTATAAATATACCTTTGTATCTGTTCATATTTGTTCTTATTAGTCGGAATGAAGTCTATCTGACATAGATATAGCAGAATACTTATCGACATGTTTCTATTAATGATGTTGCCATGTTAAGCAGGAGTGATGCACATTTTTTCTTAATCAATAAGGATGCTTTTAGGGATTTTTGAATGAGAGGAAGTTCACACATGTCCGGCTATGGTTACAGCTAAATGCCAAAACGCATAAGCTGCTTGTGCTGCGCATCCCTCAAGTTTGATGTATTAAAAGAAAAAATAAAGGCTATGTTTTATATATGAGCAGAGTTATTCCTGTTTCCTGAACCCTACAAAGGGCTTTAACATAGAGATATATACATACACATGTCTCTCTCTCTCTCTCTCTCTCTCTCTCACACCACATCAAGGTCCTTTCCAATACCTGAGACCCTAAAACAGCCACACAATTGAAAGCTTGCATTGTGTGGCTGTTTTAGGGTCTCAGGTATTGGAAAGGACCTTGATGTGGTACCTGGGCTTGTCCCATTTGGCCAGATGCGGTAACTAATCTTTCCCTTTTTTGCTTTTAAATTTTAGCTGAGAGCTTGTAAGTGAGTGCTGGGTTTTCTCTGTGTGTTGTATTAATTTGTTTTGTAATTTTCCCTATGGTTCTTGCACCCAGACTTGTCTGGGGTTAACTGCTTGTGGCTCTGGGGACAGCACAGCTTCCTGTGAGTGCCAGGGCTGAGCATGTTGCAGGGTCATGGGATGTGTACACGGTACGGTATGAGAGTGCAGTTCCCTTCCGTGTTTTATATATATGTGTGTGTGTGTGTGTGTATTAAGGAATAAATAGAGCATATTATGCTATGTGAACAACATTGAAATTTGAAATATTCATATTTCATGTTGCGTTAGCACACTTAAGAAAATGTGATCAGGTTTCTGCAGGAGTAAGGGCGTTAGGATTTTTTTTTCCTTTCCATGCTCCCTTAGTATATGGGAGAATAAGTTAACTTGGTTGCGATATTGTAGCTTTTTTCGCATGTTGGGTTAGTGCACGAGTGAAATCTTTCACTTTCAACTAGTAACGCGCGTTAACTAGCTCAGTTAGCAAAAGGAGCGTTAAATAGCATTTTCGGAGTTAATTGAAATGAGGATTAAGGAGGTAGTGGAGGTGGTGTGGTATGGTGTTTAGCTGATTGATCGCAAGATAGTAGTATAAGGCGGTTTCAGCAGCTAGTGCAATGTTTCTTCATTTTGCAATTGTTAGTGCCATCATCAAACATAGCATTAGTGCTAATTACTTTGCACAAGAACACCATTCAACAAATCAAACACTTACTTAGAATGACACTACAAAACGGTAAGCATTATAAAAAACACTTAGTACATATTGCCATTGCAGAATGCTTACATGGTTGCACTATACTAGTAATCTAGTCCAATGTGTTTTAAAGACTTCTTAAGATTTCTTAACGGCTAAAATGCAGAACCATCCACTGCTCTATTGCTAAACTGTAATATGCCACACAAGCATATATAAATAAATATATAAATAAATATATAAATAAATATATAAATAAATATATAAATAAATATATAAATAAATATATAAATAAATATATAAATAAATAAATAAATAAATATATAAATAAATATATAAATAAATATATAAATAAATATATAAATAAATATATAAATAAATAAATATATAAATAAATATATAAATAAATATATAAATAAATATATAAATAAATATATAAATAAATAAGTAATCTAGTCAATAAATAAATACATTCTCATTTTATTTTTTTAGATGCAATAATCATGAGACTTTCAAAGTTGTAAAATAATCTTTTTATGCTATACTGCTATACTATATGATGCTAGAATTTTTAATTTGGGATTTACGAACACAGAAAATATTTGCCCCAATCTACATTAATCTACCTACATGGACTGTTTGTAATATGATTCTAAGCGCATGCTCACCATCATTATGGATTTACACTGAAATAAATAGCACTGAGGGTCACTGACTCTGCTAGAATGCTACTTAGAAACAGACATTTATTTTGTTACGAATACTCATTCATGATGGATTTTCGTTTTCGGTGTAACAAAAGGAATATCCAAATGAATGCAACAAGGAAATTAAATAAAATGAAACAATACTGAAAAAAATCATCAGTATTCATTTGTTTTCTTAAATTTTCTTTTTAAGGGGTTAAAAATTACCCAATTCTCTTCTTGTCAGAGCCCCGGTGGCGATAACTAAGCCTTTCTCTTCTTTGGGAGTAGTATCAGAAAGCTTTCTTAGACACAGAAGTACTTTGCATATTTTGGGTTATTAGATTTCAGATTTTGTTACACAATGTCCTAGCAGTGGATAACGACCAAAGGTGAACTAATCTTATGTTACATTATTAAAGATTGGGACATACCATTTATGGACAAATTTACTTTTTTTTTAATCCCTAAACAAGCCCAGCATAGCAGTGAGAGGGTGTTTCCCCCCCTCCTCATACAAAGACAAACTTTTAGAGGGACAATTGTGCATTATGTGCCCGATTATTACTACAATAAAACACTCAACTTCTATGTGTATTGATGGACCCAAAATGTTCTTAGTTAACAGCTGAAAAGTCCTTCTCTTTGGTGCTGCTGTTTTTATTTTTTATTTTTTAAATAACTCACAGGGTTGTCACAGCCTGTCATGGTTATTTATGGGATACTTTCCCTTTAAGAAGGGGGCAGGCTTCTCAAGACGCTTACAGCCTTTTAACGGTTCACTTCTACATTGCTTGGTATTCATTATGCAGTGTTCAGTCAGCACTGAAGTATACTAGGTTCCTTTGTGTTACTGCTAACTAAAGTTTGTGATTTACTGGGTTCCTGAGTCACCGGACCTCTCACGCCTAAAGTGAATTTCAACTACTCAGCTGATCAACCTGTTTTCTCTCTCAGATTCCGGATCCTCCCAAAGCTGCTCGACCTCTTCGCGCTCAAACACTGCCGCTTCAAGGAGCAGTCACTTCAAGCTGCAAGACCGGAGTCTCCTTTCTCTTGCCAGACCACTACAAAAGCTGTCAGCTATAGGACTAATTGCAGCTCTGAAGGTTCATTTGCAAGTGAAATTATTAGCGCCTCTCCTACTTGAGCGTAGTATATTGGTAGCTACTTATTCTGTTGTAAAATGTTACTGGGATAACTTCCTCTCTTTCCTCTACCTCTATTTTCTTTTTTCAGTTTATATTGATTGTTCCCTGGTAATAGTGGCTGGCACTAATCCAATGCTGTATCACTGTTGGGATATATTATTTTGTTTCTAGTCAAATATTATTCGCTGTTGCTATAATATTTTGTTCTGGGATCTACATTTTCTTTGAATACAAATTAAAGGGACATTATTACTTTCCACTTTGCAATAATTATCCTCTCTTTTGTTGTTACATTAATTGCTACTAATGCAACATACCCCTTTTATAAGGATTACTGTTGCAACACTGTAGCTACAAACCCCTTATTTTTCTTTATGCAATCTCTCTATGAAACATCTTATTTACATGACTTTGCTTCATACTATAAATGTAAAATTCTACTACTACGTGTTTTAACTTGTTCTGCATTTGTGAGTGATTTATATTTTAGAAGTCCATTACATAATACCCAGCCTTACAAACATAATGGATCCAGCAGAACTCGCTAACCATGTGCAAAATCTATCCGAAAGACTTGATTTGTTCACTCAAGGACTAAGAGGCCTTCAGGTTGAAAATAAAACCTTACCTAGCTTACTTAAAGAGACAGTACCCACAACATTAATTCACACAGATTCCTTTAATGAACCCAAAGTATGTCCTCCAGACAAATTCTCTGGTGACAGGACACAGTTTAGAGATTTCAAAAATTCTTGTTACTTGTTATTTGCTCTTAATCCTAAAACCTACAGTACCGACTGTCAAAAGGTCCTTACAGTCATATCTTATTAAAGGGCTGAACCTAGATCCTGGGCCAACACCTATTTTGAAAACAACAACCCAATTATAGATTCCATTGACTCATATTTCCAAGTTATGGCCCATCTATATGAAGAACCCATGTAAACAAATCACCGCAGAGAATACTATGAGGCTAAACGACCGGTTGGAGTCTAAATCGCTGAGTTTATGAGATGGGCCAAAGATACTCAGTGGAATGAAATATCCCTGAGGAACCAGTACAGACTAGGCCTGTGAGAAGCCCTGAAATATGAGCTAGCCAGAGTTGACCTACCCGACACTTCAGAAACTCCAATGTCCCTGACTGTTACCATTGATAGATGTCTTAGAGAAAGAAGAAAGGAGAGATTTACCCCGGACTCTCTTATAAAAATATTTTTTACCACAAGTTCCACTACAGCTAAGGTTACCGAAGAACCTATGAAAACCAGAAGAGGAGTTGAGGAGAAGGTCCAACAACCAATGTATAATTGTGCTGCCAAATGACATGAGGTCAAGGACTGTCCTATCTTAGCTAGAAAAAAGAAAGGTAAGCAAAACTCATATACATACTGCTTATCTATTAGAACCAATATTACATCTTACTGTCAAATTTCTAGCTCCATACAGTGGGACCAACAACAGATAACTCTGAAGGCCAATTATTTATTCATTGATTCTGATATTGTAAAATCGAATAAAATTCCTCTGTTGAAAAATAATAACCCTTTTGCACTTCGTATTTTTTATGGTACCTTTTGTGCTAGTGGCCTAATTACGCACCACACCGTACCTTTACTCAATCTGAACATAGAGAACTTATAAAATTTGATGTCATTTCCTCCCCTCTTTTTCCTGTAATATAAGGTCTAAAATGGTTACAATTACATCAAACTACCATTTATTGGAACAATCTCACTCTTGATTTTTACTCTGACTACTGTAAACATTCCTGCTTCCCTACCGTATCTCTTATGCAGCCTAATGATAAAACTCAAGAAGATAATCACCAAATACCTAGTGTCTATTCTGACTTTGTTGATGTATTTGACAAAAAAGAAGCAGAATCTCTTCCCCCACAGAGACCATATGATTGCCCCATTGAACTTCTACCAGGCGCTACAGTACCATTTGGCCACATTTATCCACTTTCACAACCTGAACTCCAACATCTCAAGTAATATATTGATAAAAACCTAAGACAGGGTTTTATAAGACCATTCACCTCTCCCACAGCACCTGGAATCTTCTTTGTATGTAACAAGGGCAATTCCCTTAGACCCATTGTTGATTATCAACAGTTTAACAAACTCTCTGTTAAAAATAGGTACCATCTGCCCTTGATTCGTGAATTAATAGAAAGGTTGAGTTCCGCCACAATCTACACCAAATTAGATCTTAGGGGGGCTTATAATCTCATCCTCATCAAACCAGGAGATGAATGGCTGACCGCTTTCCATACTAGGTATGGACGTTTTGAATATACCGTCATGCCATTGTGTCTCTGCAATACTCCTGCCATGTTCCACAATTTTATAAATTACATCTTTCATGACCTACTAGACATGTATATGATAATAACTCCTTGACGACATCCTTATTTATTCAAATAACATACAAGATCATATAAAACATTTTGGACCAAACAATGGTTAGAGCAGTACCTGAGATCTCACTGTTCTTTTCAACAGGAAAAATGGGCTGCTCTTCAGCCTACTGCAGAATTTGTGTACAATAACTCCACAAATTCCTCTATTAAGACTTCACCATTCTATGCAAATTATGAATATCATCCTGATTTCCATCTAATACCAAATATACATACTCCTTGCCCATTGGTAAACGATCTGATCAATACTCTCTCTCAGAACTTCCAAGTTCTGCGTGACAACATCTCGGAAGCTCAAAGTAGACAGAAGTTGTACCACGATCTTCGCAAGAGACCTCCTCCGGAATATAAAGTTGGAGATAAGATCTGGCTTTCCACTATGCATTTGAAACTTCATACTCCTTCTAGAAAGTTTAGTGTTTTTTTTTCATAGGTCCCTATGTGATACGAAGAGTTGTTAATAAAAATGCTGTTACCCTTGATCTTCCAAGCACCTTCCGAATACAGCCTACCTTTCATGTGTCTCTGTTAAAACCCTATAAGAATATCAGAGATTCCTCTTGGACCACACGCTGTAGATCCTCTTCCCGATTAGGAATCTGGGGTTTAGGAGATTCTGGATTCTAGAAATCACTGTGGTGTCCTACAATATCTAATTCATTGGAAGGGGTATTCCCATGATGACGATTCTTGGGGACCAGCAACGAATATGTCTGTACCCTTTCTTGTCTTACTTTTTCATAGACGTCATCCTGAGAGACCCTTGTCATAAAATCCCTGAGGGGTTTCTTTACTGAGGGGTCTTGTCATGGTTATTTATGGGATACGTTTCCGTTAAGAAGGGGACAGGCTCCTTATGACGCTTACAGCCTTATAACGGCTTCAGTTCACTTCTACCTTGCTTGGTATTCGTTATGCAGTGCTCAGTCAGCACTGAAGTATACTAGGTTCCTTTGTGTTACTGCTAACTAAAGTTTGTGATTTACTGGGTTCCTGAGTCACCGGACCTTTCACGCCTAAAGTGAATTTCAACTACTCAGCTGTTCAGCCTGTTTTCTCTCTCAGATTCCGGATCCTCCCACAGCTGCTCGACCTCTTTGTGCTCAAACACTACTATTTCAAGGAGTAGTCCCTTCAAGCTGCAAGACCGGGGTCTCCTTTCTCTTGCCAGACCACTACAAAAGCTGTCAGCTATAGGACTAATTGCAGCTCTGAAGGTTCACTTGCAAGTGAACTTATTAGTGCCTCTACTACTTGAGCGTGATAGTATCTTGGTAGCTACTTATTCTGTTGTAAAATGTTACTGGGATAACTTCCTCTCTCTTTCCTCTACCTCTATTTCTTTCAGTTCATATTTATTGTTCCCTGGTAATAGTGGCTGGCACTAATCCAATGCTATATCACTGTTGGGATATATTATTTTGATTCTAGTCAAATATTATCGCTTTTGCCTTTAATATCTTGTTCTTGGATCTACATTTTTTTTAATACAAATTAAAGGGACATTATTATTTTCCACTTTGCAATAATTCTCCTCTCTTTTATTGTTACATCAATTGCTACTAATGCAACATACCCCTTTTATAAGGATTACTGTTGCAACACTGTAGCTACAAACCCCTTTTTCTTCTATATGCAATCTCTCTATGAAACATTTTCTTTACATGACTTTGCTTCATACTATCAATGTAAAATTCTACTACTACGTGTTTTAACTTGTTCTGCATTTGTGATTCATATTTTAGAAGTCCATTACACAGCCCACTTGATTACGTCAGTAAGATAAATGTGTCCCACACTGGATAAAGTCAAGGCTAGATTGGCCTACCAGGATACCAGGAGATTTCCCGGTGGGCTGCAGCAGCTGGGGTTGGAAAGCTACAAATGAATTTAGGTGATTAATGGATGCAATTGGGTTGTAGGGTGCGTATAACAACAATCTTGCACTTTTTTCAATACAAACTAATATAATTTAATTCTGAAAAAATAATATTGGGGGAATGAGTATCCCAGTAATTTCCTTAGAGAAAAATTGGAGTGTGGGGTGTGCATTCTACTGACAAATCCTGCTTCCTCCAATCACACCATTGCCTCAGGCAATAATTCCCCTTGGGGGGAAGCCATGATTGGAGGATGCCGTATTCGTCATTGCTGACGTATGAAGTGACGAACGGCAGGAGGGGGAATTGCTGGAGCGGCTTTCAAGATTAAAAGGTAAGTATTTTAACAAAACGAGTGAAATGTAAAGTTTGATGAATGAAAGTGCCCCTGTTTTTAATAGGGTTTTTAAAAAACGGGCACTGATTCATCAAACTTGACATTCACTTTCCTGCACTATCAGTTCATAAGCTGTCCTAGCAGAACCCAAACTTCCTCTTATTGCTGCTCTGTGCAGGATAAGTAAATTTTATTATTTTATCAATATATTATAATTGCTATCAGTGTCTATATTCTTATTTGCCTTTTTATTTTGTTTTGTCTTATGATTTACTGTCCCAATTTTTTTTCTTTGCTTTACTTTTGTGAAAATTATAAACTTTACCTTATTCTTTTCTTTCCCTTTACAACCCCCCCTCTCCTATCACTTCCTAGATACTTTGCTACAAGTGGTACAGTCCTAAACTGTCACAAGCTCCTTTTCTGTGAGTTTTAAATCTTTACTTTTCTTTGTATGCTTATTGTACCCTCTTTTGTCTCGGGTCGTCCTTTCCTTTCTTTACTACAGCTATTTCTCTCTCCTGAGCAGTAGTCAGCATTTTGTGGGTGGTTTTAGTTTTTCCTGCCCTTTCCCTTCAGCCATCCACATAACTCCCAACATATGTGGCTGGGTATTAGGGACTAATGAGGTTGAGGGGAGGTTCAAATATAAAGATACAGTCTTTAGGATGTATTGGTTAAACTAAAGAGTATTGAGGATGTCCAGATACTACTGGATCTACAGCTCAAGAGAAGCTTTGAGAAAATTTGGATTTAGTTTATATAATCTTGATAAGAGTTTTCTGTAGTGACCAAATTAAGCTTAAAGTGATCACATAGATCTTTTAGAAACCATGGAGGAGAGCCCTACTCAAGGAAGTCACACATCAGAATATTTCAGAACCTTGAAGATGAATATTAGTAGTCCTTGCTCTAAGAATATTTTTACACCTGCTATATACTTACTTATATTTGCATATGGGAAATGGATTGAGTGTGGAAAAAAGTGGGGAAATAGCTGTTTTGCCTGCAGGCTAGTGGTTTCCAGTTACACAGCTGGCAGGGTGGTGTGTGATGAGTGGTTACGTTTTTTCTATCATATGTGAGAAAATAGCAAATTGTGGAGGAATTAAAAGTAATAAAATCTAGTCAGTGATCGAAAGTGAGGAAAAGTTAAACAAGATCCAAAGTAGAGGGCATGAGTGCTTGAAGTAAAGTGTCAAACAACAAGGAATGTTTGAGATGTGGACAGTGGAATGGACACAGTGAATAAATTGTTCAGATAAGGAGCTCAGTTTTAACTGAGCTCAAGATAGCAAGAAGATATGCAGATAGGCAGATGGCTGCACCACACAAGAAAATAGCAATATAGGGACATGAAAAACAAATTCACTTTTAAACATCTTTTTAATTTACTTCAATTTTCAAAATGTCTTCTTCTCCGGGTATCTTCTGTATCTTCATGCTTGGAGAACTATATGGCAGCATTTTCGCAAGAATGTTATCCATTTATTTACAAATATATAACCATTATTTCAATAACTAGTGTACGATTAACCCCTTAAATTCTACAATTCCACCCATCAAATAACACTCAAAACCCATAAACTCAGTGGCAATAGCCAAACCACTGTAAACACCTAACCATTATTATATGGTCACAACCCCCTAAAACCCCTTTAACTACTATTAACCCCTAAATGGCCAGATCATGTAATACAAACCCACTTCTGCTATTAACCCCAAAACTCCCATAACCCCTAATACAAAACCCATGAATCTGTAAACAATCACAACACCTGTCCCTAAAAATTGTAACCTCTATTAACCAATAAACTACCACAACCCCCAATGCATCCATCCTAATAAAACCCTCCTAACCATTATTAACCACTAAACTGCCACAACCATTCACCACAAAACGTCCCTCCTGCACAAGAAAAACCTTCATTGCTAGTCCCCATAACTCACCACAATACAAAAAAGAAAACCTCCGCTAAAACACCTATAAAGGTACAGCGTAGTCAAAAACAAAAGTGGATGATTTAAATAAAACATTATGAGTATGTACAGTTTGCAGTATACATATATTACTTTTTTCCAGCTAAACCCCTTAAAAATTAATATGAATATGTACATAATGTTCACTGTAAAGAGAGCTAAGGGTTTTCACACACTCTCTAACTAGAGGGCTCACAGTCAGGTGTCACTAGCAGCCCTAATAAACACATAAAGAAAGCTAGAATCAAGCAGTCCTACATCCCTCTCAGCTCGTTATTCTGTACTTCCTGTGCAAGTCTGCACTGGTTACCATGGTAGTTTATTAGCCTCTACACACACCGGAGCTTGAGATCTAACTTCTCACACACTGCCCTTTGAAAAGATCTCTAGAAGCAGGATCCTTCCCATTACAAGAGTCCCCTACCTAAAATGGCCCCTAACCTAAGACCCCCCATTGTTGTCTCCCCATTACAAGAACCCCTTACCTAAAATCCCTCATTGTAAGACTCCCTTACTTCTAAACCTTCCTATACCTAAAATTAACCTTGACCTAAGCATCCCCACTGTGGATCTCCCCACCTCAAGTATTCCTATTAAATAACACTGTGATCCCCCTACTGTATGACCCCACTACTTAAAATCAACCCTAATATAATATCCTCCCACTGTGCAACCCTTGTGCAAGCTGATTTAACATAAATGGGTCACTACTTTGACAACCCAACAGGCCTCTAACCAAAATCTAAGACCCCCCCCTACCAAAAACCTCTCCCAGCTCAAACCCCTTCACCTAATCTTCACCCTAACCTAAAACAACACCCTCAACTTGATCCTTAAACCCCAAAAAAAAACCTAAGTTATCATAACTTAAATAAATAGTTAACATTACTGAAAATGAAAATTACTGTAAAAATTACAATTAAAAATATTTACATTTGCTTTGGGGTTATGGGAGATTTAGGGGTTAATGGTGTTGGGGGTAGGGCGTCTTAGGGTATTTATTACTGGGGGTTAGGTAGACTTTAGTGCTGGTGGGGACTTTTATCACTCATGGTATCAGTTTGCATCATATTATACAAACACATATTACAAGTTGTTTGTCAAGTGTATTGGGCATGCAGTTCTCAACTTGTAATATCAAGGTAAATGTGTTAACTCGCTAATTAGCACTGTCTATTTGTAAGTATGGGCTACCTTGAATTTGCCACTCACACAAAGCAAGTCTTGGTTACATTTGTTTAATGATTTGTAATAGCAAACTGACAGATACGGATTGCGTGAGGCCAACTGCAAAGTAACACAGCAATCAATATCAATCAGCTTGTAACATGGGCGTCCGCAGATTTTTTTTCCAGGGGAGAGCAAAAAAAATAAATTAAAAAATAAATAAAAAATACCCATAGCATAAGCATATGAAGCATGTGAAGCTTTTATGCATGAGCTGCACATAGTGGCATATTTAGTTGTTGTTTTTTTGCTGCCCTAGGCACTCATAATTCTGCTTTATACTCACACACTCACACAGATACATATATACATGCACACACACAAACATATACACACACACAGTTATACACATACACACAAACATATACACATATATATATACACACACACAGAGTTATACACATACACACTGCACACACACAAACTTATACACATATATACACACACACAGTTATACACATACACACAAACATATACACATATATACACACACACCGAGTTATACACATACACACTGCACACACACAAACATATACACATATATACACACACACACACAGAGAATTATACACATATATACACACACAGAGTTATACACATACACACAAACATACACACACACACAGAGAGTTATACACATATATACACACACAGAGTTATACACATATATACACACACACACAAAGTTATACACATACACACTGCACACACACAAACATATACACATATATACACACACACACACACACAGTTATACACATATATACACACACAGTTATACACATATATACACACACAGTTATACACATATATACACACACAGAGTTATACACATACACACTGCACACACACAAACATATACACATATATACACACACACACAGAGTTATACACATATATACACACAGAGTTATACACATATATACACACACAGAGTTATACACATACACACAAACATATACACATATATACACACACACACACAGAGTTATACACATACACACAAACATATACACATATATATATACACACACACAGAGTTATACACATACACACTGCACACACACAAACTTATACACATATATACACACACACAGTTATACACATACACACAAACATATACACATATATACACACACACACAGAGAGAATTATACACATATATACACACACAGAGTTATACACATACACACAAACATACACACACACACAGAGAGTTATACACATATATACACACACAGAGTTATACACATATATACACACACACACAAAGTTATACACATACACACTGCACACACACAAACATATACACATATATACACACACACACACAGTTATACACATATATACACACACAGTTATACACATATATACACACACAGTTATACACATATATACACACACAGAGTTATACACATACACACTGCACACACACAAACATATACACATATATACACACACACACAGAGTTATACACATATATACACACAGAGTTATACACATATATACACACACAGAGTTATACACATACACACAAACATATACACATATATACACACACACACACAGAGTTATACACATACACACAAACATATACACATACATATTTCTTGAAACAATACTTCCCCAATCACAATGAATGCCAACAGAACCAAAAGTAATAGCTAGCTTAATAAAATAAATGTTCAGAGTTACCTCTAAACTATAAGCTCCATGGGCAGTCTCTTATTATACCCCCTAGAATATAAACCCTTTGGGCAAAATCTCCCATTATATAGCTGTATAATACGTCTAACATAACTGTAAGCTTTCTTACAAATATAGCCACAAAAAAAGTGCTGCCCTCTCCCAATCTGCTGCCCTAAGCAAGTGCCTTGTTTGCTTAGGCCACTGGTTTTCAAACCTTTTCTCGGGCCTCCCTAACAGGCAACATTTTGAGATAATCTGAACTGGAGCACAGGTGAAATAATCAGCTGATTGGTAAACATGGTTATTTCTCCAACATTGGTGTGTCCGGTCCACGGCGTCATCCTTACTTGTGGGAATATCTCTTCCCCAACAGGAAATGGCAAAGAGTCCCAGCAAAGCTGTCCATATAGTCCCTCCTAGGCTCCGCCCACCCCAGTCATTCTCTTTGCCGTTGCACAGGCAACATCTCCACGGAGATGGTTAAGAGTATGTGGTGTTTAGTTGTAGTTTTTTTAATTCTACTATCAAGAGTTTGTTATTTTAAAATAGTATGCTGGTATGTACTATTTACTCTGAAACAGAAAAAGATGAAGAGTTCTGTTTGTGAGAGGAAGATGATTTTAGCAGACAGTAACTAAAATCGTTTGCTGTTTCCACATAGGACTGTTGAGATGAAGTAACTTCAGTTGGGGGAAACAGTTAGCAGACTTTTCTGCTTAAGGTATGACTAGCCATATTTCTAACAAGACTGTGTAATGCTGGAAGGCTGTCATTTCCCCTCATGGGGACCGGTACGCCATTTTCTTAGTCTCAAACAGAATAAAGGGCTTATTATGGGCTATAAAACTGGTAGACACTTTTATGGGCAAAATCGACTGCTTTATTTGGGCATTTTATACATGTTTATGCTTGTAATTCACACTTATAAGCTTGGGGAACGTTTTTTAACGTCAGGCACTGTGTTAGACACCTTTCCAGTCAGGAAGGGCCTTCCCAGTTGTAGGCTGAGCCTCATTTTCGCGCCATTACTGCGCAGTTACTTTTGAGAGCAAGACATGCAGATGCATGTGTGAGGATCTGAAAGTAGTTGGAAAAGTTCCTAGAAGGCTTCATCTGGTATCGTATTCCCCCCTGGGTTTGGTAAAGTCGCAGCAGAGGCTGTAGCTGGGACTGTAGAGGGGTTAAAACTGTAACCTGCTCCGGTTTCTTTATTTTAAGGGTTAAAGCTCTGAAAATTGGTGTGCAATACTTTGAATGCTTTAAGACACTGTGGTGAAAATTTGGTAAATTTTGAACAATTCCTTCATACTTTTTCACATATTCAGTAATAAAGTGTGCACTGTTTAAAATTTAAAGAGACGGTTTTGTTTTAAAACGGTTTTTGTTCTTTTTTGACAAGTTTAAGCCTGTTTAACATGTCTGCACCTTCAGATAAGCTATGTTCTATATGTCTGAAGATCAATGTGTGTCCCCCTTCAAAATTGTGTGATAATTGTGCCATAGCGTCCAAACAAAGTAAGGACAGTACTGCCACAGATAGTAAAGTTGCCCAAGATGATTCATCAGATGAAGGGAGCAGAAATAGTTCTACATCATCTCCTTCTGTGTCTACACCAGTTTTGCCCACGCAGGAGGCCCCTAGTACTTCTAGCGCGCCAATGCTTATTACTATGCAACAATTAACGGCAGTGATGGATAACTCCATAGCAAATATTTTATCCAAAATGCCTGCATATCAGAGAAAGCGTGATTGCTCTGTTTTAAACACTGTAGAGCAGGAGGGCGCTGATGATAATTGCTCTGTCATACCCTCACACAAATCTGAAGGGGTCATGAGGGAGGTTTTGTCGGATGGGGAAATTTCAGATTCAGGTAAAATTTCTCAACAGGCAGAACCTGATGTTGTGACATTTAAATTTAAATTAGAGCATCTCCGCGCACTGCTTAAGGAGGTGTTATCTACTCTGGATGATTGTGACAACCTGGTCATTCCAGAAAAATTATGCAAGATGGACAAGTTCCTAGAGGTTCCGGTGCACCCTGACGCTTTTCCTATACCCAAGCGCGTGGCGGATATAGTGAATAAGGAGTGGGAGAAGCCCGGCATACCTTTTGTTCCCCCTCCTATATTTAAGAAATTATTTCCTATGGTCGACCCCAGAAAGGACTTATGGCAGACAGTCCCTAAGGTCGAGGGGGCAGTTTCTACGTTAAACAAGCGCACTACTATTCCTATCGAGGATAATTGTGCTTTCAAAGATCCTATGGATAAAATAATTGGAGGGTTTGCTTAAAAAGATTTTTGTACAGCAAGGTTACCTCCTGCAACCCATTTCGTGCATTGTTCCTGTCACTACGGCAGCGTGGTTCTGGTTCGAGGAACTAGAAAAGTCGCTCAGTAGAGAGACTCCGTATGAGGAGGTTTTGGACAGAGTTCACGCACTCAAGTTGGCTAATTCTTTTATTTTAGATGCCGCTTTGCAACTAGCTAGATTAGCGGCGAAAAATTCAGGGTTTGCAATTGTGGCGCGCAGAGCGCTTTGGCTAAAGTCTTGGTCAGCGGATGTGTCTTCCAAGACAAAATTGCTTAATATCCCCTTCAAGGGTAAGACTCTCTTTGGGCCAGAATTGAAAGAGATAATTTCAGACATCACTGGGGGGAAAGGGCCATGCCCTCCCACAAGATAGGCCTTTCAAAGCCAAGAATAAGTCTAATTTTCGTTCCTTTCGCAATTTCAGGAACGGACCGGCCTCTATCTCTGCATCCTCTAAACAAAAGGGTAATGCCTCTCAAACCAAACCAGACTGGAAACCGGCGCAAGGCTGGAACAAGGGTAAGCAGGCCAAGAAGCCTGCTGCTGCTAACAAAACAACATGAAGGAGTAGCCCCCGATCCGGGACCGGATCTAGTAGGGGGCAGACTCTCTCTCTTTGCTCAGGCTTGGGCAAGAGATGTTCAGGATCCCTGGACACTAGAAATAGTTTCTCAGGGTTATCTTCTGGAATTCAAGGAACTACCCCCAAGGGGAAGGTTCCACATGTCTCACTTATCCTCAAACAAATAAAGAGACAGGCATTCTTACATTGTGTAGAAGACCTGTTAAAGATGGGAGCGATAAACCCATTTCCAACGGCGGAACAAGGAATGGGATTTTACTCAAATCTGTTTGTAGTTCCCAAAAAAGAGGGAACTTTCAGACCAATTCTGGATTTAAAGATCCTAAACAAATTTCTCAGAGTACCATCGTTCAAAATGGAAACCATTCGAACGATTCTACCCACAATCCAGGAAGGTCAATTTATGACTACCGTGGATCTAAAGGATGCGTATCTACATATTCCTATCCACAAAGAACATCATCAGTTCCTAAGGTTCGCCTTTCTGGACAAACATTACCAGTTTGTGGCCCTCCCATTCGGGTTAGCCACTGCTCCAAGGATTTTCTCAAAGGTACTCGGATCCCTTCTAGCGGTTCTAAGACCAAGGGGCATTGCAGTAGTACCATACTTGGACGACATTCTAATACAAGCGTCGTCTCTTTCAAAGGCAAAGGCTCACACAGACATAGTTCTGGCCTTTCTCAGATCTCACGGATGGAAGGTGAACATAGAAAAAAGTTCCCTGTCTCCGTCGACAAGAGTTCCCTTCTTGGGAACAATAATAGATTCTTTAGAAATGAGGATTTTCCTGACAGAAGTCAGAAAGTCAAAACTTCTAAACGCTTGTCAAGTTCTTCATTCTATTCCTCGTCCTTCCGTAGCTCAGTGCATGGAAGTAGTAGGATTGATGGTTGCAGCAATGGACATAGTTCCTTTTGCGCAAATTCATCTAAGACCATTACAACTGTGCATGCTGAAACAGTGGAATGGGGATTATACAGACTTGTCTCCAGTGATTCAAGTAGATCAGAAGACCAGAGACTCACTCCGTTGGTGGCTAACCCTGGACCACCTGTCCCAGGGAATGAGCTTCCGCAGACCAGAGTGGGTCTTCGTCACGACCGACGCCAGTCTAGTGGGCTGGGGCGCGGTCTGGGAATCCCTGAAAGCTCAGGGACTATGGTCTCGGGAAGAGTCTCTCCTCCCGATAAACATTCTGGAACTGAGAGCGATATTCAATGCTCTCAGGGCTTGGCCTCAACTAGCAAAGGCCAGATTCATAAGATTCCAATCAGACAACATGACGACTGTTGCTTATATCAATCATCAGGAGGGAACAAGGAGTTCCCTGGCGATGAAAGAAGTGACCAAAATAATAAAATGGGCAGAGGATCACTCCTGCCACCTATCTGCGATCCACATCCCAGGTGTGGAAAACTGGGAGGCGGATTATCTGAGTCGTCAGACATTCCATCCGGGGAAGTGGGAACTCCACCCGGAGATCTTTGCCCAGTTGACTCAATTATGGGGCATTCCAGATATGGATCTGATGGCGTCTCGTCAGAACTTCAAGGTTCCTTGCTACGGGTCCAGATCCAGGGATCCCAAGGCGACTCTAGTGGATGCACTAGTAGCGCCTTGGACCTTCAACCTAGCCTATGTGTTTCCACCGTTTCCTCTCATTCCCAGGCTGGTAGCCAGGATCAAACAGGAGAGGGCCTCGGTGATCTTGATAGCTCCTGCGTGGCCACGCAGGACTTGGTATGCAGACCTGGTGAATATGTCATCGGTGCCACCATGGAAACTACCTTTGAGACAGGATCTTCTTGTACAGGGTCCATTCGAACATCCAAATCTGGTCTCCCTCCAGCTGACGGCTTGGAAATTGAACGATTGATTCTATCAAAGCGTGGGTTTTCAGATTCGGTGATAGATACTCTAGTTCAAGCCAGAAAACCGGTAACTAGAAAAATTTACCATAAAATATGGAAAAGATATATCTGCTGGTGTGAATCCAAGGGATTCTTATGGAATAAGATCAAAATCCCTAAGATCCTTTCCTTTCTACAAGAGGGTTTGGATAAAGGATTATCAGCGAGTTCTCTAAAGGGACAGATTTCTGCTTTATCTGTCTTATTACACAAACGACTGGCAGCTGTGCCAGATGTTCAAGCATTTGTTCAGGCTCTGGTTAGGATCAAGCCTGTTTACAGACCTTTGACTCCTCCCTGGAGTTTAAATCTAGTTCTTTCAGTTCTTCAAGGGGTTCCGTTTGAACCTCTACATTCCATAGATATTAAGTTGTTATCTTGGAAAGTTTTGTTTTTGGTTGCTATTTCTTCTGCTAGAAGAGTTTCTGAGTTATCTGCTCTGCAGTGTTCTCCGCCCTATCTGGTGTTCCATGCAGATAAGGTTGTTTTGTGTACTAAGCCTGGTTTTCTTCCAAAGGTTGTTTCTAACAAAAATATTAACCAGGAAATAGTTGTTCCTTCTTTGTGTCCGAATCCAGTTTCAAAGAAGGAACGTTTGTTACACAATTTAGACGTAGTCCGTGCTCTAAAATTCTATTTAGAAGCTACAAAAGAGTTCAGACAAACTTCTTCTCTGTTTGTCGTCCATTCTGGTAAAAGGAGAGGTCAAAAAGCGACTTCTACCTCTCTTTCCTTTTGGCTTAAAAGCATCATCCGATTGGCTTACGAGACTGCCGGACGGCAGCCTCCAGAAAGAATCACAGCTCACTCCACTAGGGCTGTGGCTTCCACATGGGCCTTCAAGAACGAGGCTTCTGTTGATCAGATATGTAAGGCAGCGACTTGGTCTTCACTGCACACTTTTGCCAAATTTTACAAATTTGATACTTTTGCTTCTTCAGAGGCTATTTTTGGGAGAAAGGTTTTGCAAGCCGTGGTGCCTTCTGTTTAGGTAACCTGATTTGCTCCCTCCCTTCATCCGTGTCCTAAAGCTTTGGTATTGGTTCCCACAAGTAAGGATGACGCCGTGGACCGGACACACCAATGTTGTAGAAAACAGAATTTATGCTTACCTGATAAATTACTTTCTCCAACGGTGTGTCCGGTCCACGGCCCGACTTGGTTTTTTAATCAGGTTTGATGAATTATTTTCTCTAACTACAGTCACCACGGCACCCTATAGTTTCTCCTGTTTTTTTTTTCCTCCTGTCCGTCGGTCGAATGACTGGGGTGGGCGGAGCCTAGGAGGGACTATATGGACAGCTTTGCTGGGACTCTTTGCCATTTCCTGTTGGGGAAGAGATATTCCCACAAGTAAGGATGACGCCGTGGACCGGACACACCTTTGGAGAAAGTAATTTATCAGGTAAGCATAAATTCTGTTTTTACCTGCTCTCATCCAAGGTAATCCTGAAAAAAAAGTATTTCAGCATTACAATGCCCCTTTAACTGGTAGTAAATACAACCATATTTTAAAAACTGTTTCTTTGTTGTTACTACCAGTTGTTAAGTTTACAAATGGAATGTGATATATAATTTTAACCCTTTCGTGTCAGGGTTAAAGTGCCTACATCGGAACAACTGTTCCGATGTAGACAAATTGAAACCACGCGATCGAGCACACGATCGCGAGATTTCAATTATTGGATCACATCTGGGGGGCGTCCCTACAACCCTAGGAACGCCCCCAAGACCGCGATCAAGTCCTGACAGCACAGAAGGCTTCAGGACAGCCGTTAGCTATGACGTTCTATTCCGTCATAACGGCTTTAAAGCCCAGCCTAATTATGACGGAATAGAATGGCATAACGGCTTTAAAAGGTTAATGAGGAGCAAACTAGCTAATCAAATGTTATTGAAAAAGATTCTCAGTGAGCCAGCTAGGTGTCGCAAGCTTTCTTTTTCTATGTTATAAACACGATACACCTGTTACTACTGATACACTATACACATAGGGTGTTCTCATGTAACACAAAAGAACCATGATGATAGGGAACAAAGGGATAAATAAACCACATGATTTACATAATATATTAACAATAAAGAAGTTATATCATCTTTTGTTCCTCCCTCACAATGATGTTTCTATACTCAGACAATAACACGATCAAAGGATAGTATTTTTAAAGGGCTGGTCTGCTCACATAATCAGGGCTTCCCTAGAAGAAATCTCAGAGCTTGATATATTACTACAAGAACTAACACTGAGTCTATTACCTTTTACTCTTTACATGGAAAAAAAATATTGTCAGCAGGAGGAAATGTATTTGTAAAGGGTGGTTGTAACTGGCTTATGATCTTAAATAAGGGATGATACTTGTGAGCTGCTTCTTTTTCCGGAGTACAATGTTTCACTAAGATAATTATCAGGAATTCCCAGCTTCAACGCATAGTATGACATGTGGATAAAAGTAAAATGAAAACGGCAAGAGACAAACAGCTTCATGATTAGTTATGTGACATACAAAATGTTTTGCAGTCATAGCGATGATTGCTAAGGAGAAAAAAACTCTCAAATGTTCGAGGGGGCCCAGTGACATCATTGTTATCTGCTTCAGTCTAGCCAGACAGAGTGGATACATTTCCTAACTATTCACTGGACTACAACTGAGGTGCCTGGGAGAAGAGACTTCTAGATACTGTACTGAAGGTCTGTATCAAATGCCAAATGTCTTAGCTGTTTTTGTTTGTTATATCTAAAGTCAACTTTCATGATTCAGATAGAGCATGTGATTTTAAACAATTTTCCAAGGTACTTTTATTATCAAATATGCTTTGTTCTCTTGATATCCTTTTTTTAAGAGTAAAGCTAGGTAAGCTGGTAGATGCTCAGGAGCGTGCACGTGTCATTAGCAGTCTATAGAAGCATGTTACAAACACTACTGCCAGATGGCTAGAGAAATGTGCACGCTCCTGAGCTCGCCTGGGATTACTCTTTAATAAAGGACACCAAGAGAACAAAATTGATCGAATTAAATTGGAAAGTTGTTTATAATTTTATGCTCTCTCCAGTCCATTTACGTTTTATTTTTACTTTAGCGTACAATAAAAGGGAGATGAAATTACAAAAAAGGAAATGCTCTGATATGTTTTTTATTATTGTCCTGCTGTTTGCACATAACTATGTGTTTATTTAACCCCTGCAAAAAGGGTTACACATATTATTAAAGATAGCTGGGAGCTATCTGAGCTTACCTGGTGAGCCAATGACAAGCGGCATATTTGTGTGGTAGTCACCAATCACCATCTAGATCCCAGCAGTACAATGCTGTACAATGATGTGAGACTACATATGTATGCTTTTCAACAAAATGTACTGAGAAAACAAAGAATATTTGATAATAAAAGTAAATGTAAAAAAAATCTTAAAACTTAAATTTTTACCTTCATGTCCCTTTTAAACTTTCAAAAGAATTCAGTTTGTTATTTGTTTCTAGCAGAATATTCCCGGTAAGTGAAGAATCTTTTATTTAAATGCCCCATTAGCTGATATAAGGTTAGGAGGGTGCTAGCGCAGATGACCTGTGACCTTTTAAAATTCTACAGTGACAGACAGGAAAGCAGGATTTGATCTATCATTTGATAACATGCACATCCTTTAGTTGGTGGAAAGACAAGTCAGCTCTAAAGTAACAGATTAGAGAGAAATGGAAAGAGTGTGTGTAAACTCTCACTGTAGGCTTAAAGGGACAGTCTGCTCCAAAATTGTGATTGTTTAAAAAGATAGATAATCCCTTTATTACCCATTCCTCAGTTTTGCATAAGAACACGGTTATATTAATATACTTTTTACCTCTGTAATTACCTTGTATTTAAGTCTATGCAGACTGCCCCTTATCTCAGTACTTTTGACAGACGTGCTGGCTCATAAATAACTCTTCAGGAGTGAGCACAGTGTTATCTGTATGTTACACATGAACTAACTCTGTCTTGCTGTGAAAAGCTTATAAATTGGATATAAAGGTGGCCTGCATGGGCTTAGAACAGGCAGAGATTTAGAGGTTTAAATGTTATAAAGCAATTGGTTGTGCAAAACTGGGGAATGGGTAATAAAGGTTTTATCTATTTTTTTAAACAATACATTTTTTAAGAGTAGACTGTCCCTTTAAAAAAAAGTTGGAAGTCAAAATTTCATGATTCAGACATGCAATTAAAAAAAACGTCCAATTTTCTTTTATTTTATAAATCAGATTTATTTAAATGCTATCCCCAATATGAATCAAGTTATTTTTAATTTCCATATCGCATTAATTTTTTTACAAATAGTAAAAAAAAAAATCCCCCAAAAAATCTGAAGAATCTAAAATATAGATAGACAGACATATAGGTGTTTGACAAACAAACATGTCTATTAAAGGGGAGATTTAATGCAATAAAGAAATATGATTATCACATTACCCTGCTGAATATAAGACTATTAAAGTGAATTCACAGAGGAACAGTAAAATTAAACTTTGCTGAAGATCATACGTAAGTATGCTTATGAGCATCAATGCTCCACTGGGACCTTGTCGAACACATCAGGCGAGCCAATGACCAATCAGCAGCCAGCTCCCAGCAGTGTATTGCTTCTCATAAGGATACCTAGGTATGTAGTTCAGCAAAGGTGACAATAGAACAATACAAATGAGATAATAGTAGTAAACTGGGAAGTTGCTTCAAATGACATGCTCTGTCTGAATCATAAAATGTAATTTTGACTTTACTGTCCCTTTAAGATTTTACCCTAGCTACGTCTTAAAGGGACACAGATGTAAAATTAAACTTTCATGATTCAGAAACAGCATACAAATGTACCTCTTTTTTTGGGGGTTCCTTTTCATGACTACATACTGGGTTAGTCTCAGGAGTGTGCACATATCTAGAGCACTTTTTTTATATAACATTGCTACAAACCTTGTTGCAAACATTGTGGCCCTATAGTGCTGGCCTGCTCAAAACACTCACACATTCTTATGCCAACCACAGCAAGCTATCATGGAAAGAAGCTACGTTTCCACAAAAGATACTAATCAAAAAAGGTGAAATTAAAGGGACAGTGTACTGTAAAATTATTTTTCCTTTATGTGCTCCCAATAACTTTTTATTATTCCAGTTGCAAGATATAAAATGTATGAGAAATTGCTTTTTTTTGTTTTGCTTTTTTATATATAAAATAGCTGGTTTTGTTCTTTGAAACCACAATCCATTAAAATGGTTGAAGCTTGCAGGGAAATCAAATCTCCTTATTTTACTAATTTCTGTACACACACATGCATTTTTTTATGTTATCTCTGTCTGTTTACCAACGCCCAATAATTAGAGAGAATAATTGATAATTAACACTGTATTGCTTATCCCTCCTAGATCCTCCTCGGAGTCTAATTTCTTGTGCTGGCGATGTTTACACAGCTTTTTTATAGCCAATACTTAAAGGGACACTGTACCCAAAAAATTTCTTTCGTGATTCAGATTGAGCATGACATTTTAAGCAACTTTCTAATTTACTTTTATTATCAAATTTTCTTCATTTTCTTGGTATCTTTATTTGAAATGCAAGAATGTAAGTTTAGATGACGGCCCATTTTTGGTGAACAACCTGGGTTGTCCTTGCTGATTGGTGGATAAATTCATCCACCAATAAAAAAGTGCTGTCCAGAGTACTGAAACTAAAAAAAAAGCTTAGATGCCTTCTTTTTCAAATAATTATAGCAAGAGAACGAAGAAAAATTTATAATAGGAGTAAATTAGAAAGTTGCTTAAAATTGCATGCTCTTTCTGAATTACAAAAGAACAAAATTTGGGTACAGTGTCCCTTTAAGTATAGAAACTTTCAGTATAGGCAAGGATACCACAGGCAAAATCAGCTGATATAAAGATAAAGGAATTATTTGTAAACAATATAATATACTCCAGCAGGTAAAATAAATCATTGGGAACACATTAAAGGGGAGAACAATTTAGGTTAAACTGTCCCTTTAATTAAAGAAATATTTTTTTTATATAAATGTATTTCATCTAAAGGGACATGCAACCCAAAATATTTATTTCATGATTCAGATAGAGCATACCCTTTTAAACAACTTTCCAATTTACTTCTATTATCTAATTTGCTTTGTTCTCTTGACATCATTTGTTGAAAAGAATACCAAGGTAGGCTGAGGACATGGGAGCTGGCTGCTGATTGGTGGCTGCACATATATGTCTCTTGCCATTGACCATTGTGTTCAGCTAGCTCCCAGTAATGCAATGCTGCTATTTCAATAAACAATAGAAAATTATGCAAAATTTATAACAGAAGTAAATTGGAAAGTTGTTTAAAATTGTATCCTGTATCTGAATCTCAATTAATTTTGGCATCCACGTCCCTTTAATAAAATTGTTGCAATTAAGCATGTCTAGTAAAATAAATAAATGTTGTTAACAATGCAACAAAAACAAGTTATAATGGGGAGGTCATTTGTGGAAATAACTGCTATTTTGCAGCACATTTTCTTCAGACCGGAATCCCCAGGTACCTTGACCTAATATCTAAAGTATGTTCTGAATGTAGCTAATGGAGTCTTCTCTTGGGTACAATTACCCTGTGCATATGTTTGGCACCACATAAATGTATATGTAAATGAAAACAAAACAGTCTGTATACAATTATAGCTGAGCAAACACAAGGATAGGGTCATGATGTTTTTCAGTAATTTACTAGACAAGAATTAGACTTTTCTATCCTAGATTGTGTGATCTGACCTCTCTATGACATCTGTAGATTGTCAGCTCTTCAGAACATGGCCCTTCTGATTCTCTGCTAATTTATTCATTCTAGCCTTGTTGTATAAATCTGTATCTGCTTATTTTACTCCTACTGATACACACAATGCTATAGAATTTGGTGTTGTTTACAAATGAATGATACAAATAAATCATATCCCTAAGTCATATTGGACCTCTGAGGCTACACTGGGAAACGCAGCATCAGGTAATCACTATAAAAGCTCAGTTTGCTTTGTTGATAAGCATACCTGGATAGGCATATACTGGGAGCTAGCTGGTGACTTGTCTTGGCTCACCTGATGTGTTCATCTATTGCCCAGTAGAGTACTGCATCTCTGGACATTTGCAGGGGACTTTTTGCACTTTTATGTCCTAAATTCTCTAAAAGTTGTTCATTATTAGAGGTTCTGTGTTTTGTTTGTGGTATGGGCTATTGTATTTCTTTATAATGTTTGTAAGTGTGACTATTCACAAAAAAGGCTCATAAATACTGTTATGTTTGTATTTATTTTTATTTATTTCAGTTTAATTAAAGTGAACAACAGAGTGCATTAAATAGATAGAAAAATCAAAATTAAACGTGCATGATTCAGATAGAGCATGTCATTTTAAGATACTTTTAAATTCACTTCTATTTTCAAATGTGCTTCGTTCTCTTGGTATCCCTTGTTGAAAAAGAATACGCACATAGCCTACACTAGTGGGAGCTAGCTGATGATTGCTACTTGCACATATTTGACTCTTGTGATTGGCTAACTAGATGTGTTCAGTTAGCTGCCAGTAGTGCAATTATGTTCCTTCAGTAAAGGATAATAAGAAAATGAAGCAAATTCGACAATAGAAGTAAACTGGAACATTGTTTAAACACATTATTTATACTTACCTGATGATAAATTACTTTCTTTCCTGGCATGGAGAGTCCACAAATCCATTCAATTACTAGTGGGAATTCAACTCCTGGCCACCGTGGGGAGGCAAAGAACACCCCAGCAAAGCTTCAAGTATCCTCCCATAACCCACAATCCCCAGTCATTCAGCCAAGGAATTATGGAAAGAGAAGACACAAAAGGTATAGAGGTGCCTGAGGTTTAGAAAAATGACAAAAAGCCATTTTAAAAAAATGCAGGTCACGGACTTTCCATGCCAGGAAAGAAAATAATTTTTATCAGGTAAGAATAAATTATGTTTTCTTTCCAATGGTATGGGGAGTCCACAAATCCATTCAATTACTAGTGGAAACCAATACCAAAGCTAGATTCCACAGAATGGAAGGGAGGGATACACAAGACAGGTGAACCTAAACAGAAGGCACAGCCACTTGAAGAACTTTCCTCCCAAAAGAAGCCTAAGTTGAGGCAAAAACATCAAATTTATAACATTTGGAAAAAGTATGCAATGATGACCAAGTGGCCGCCTTGCAAATCTTTTCCATGGATGCATCATTTTTAAAGGCCCAAGAGAAAGCGACAGCCCTAGTGGAGTGAGCCGTAATTTTCTCTAGAGGCTGCTGTCCAGCTGTCTCATAAGCCAACCGAATAACACTTCTCAACCAGAAGGAAAGAGTAGAAGAAGAGAGCTTCTGACCTCTTCATTTACTAGAGAAGACAACAAAAAGAGCAGAAGATTGATGAAAATCTCTTGTAGCCTGTAAATAGAACATTAAAGCACGCACAACATCCAGATTGTAGAATAAGCGCTCCTTCTTAGAGGAAGGATTAGGACAAAATGAAGGAACAACAATTTCTTGGTTAATATTGCTTTTCAAGACCACCTTAGGTAGAAATCTTATTTTAGTAGGGAGAACTGCCTTATCCGCATAAAGAATAAGATAAGGAGAATCAGACTGTAGAGCCGAAAGCTCCGAAACTCTACGGGCAGAGGAGATTGCCAGCAGAAACAAAACCTTCCAGGACAATAACTTGATATCAACAGAATGCATAGGCTCAAATAGAGCCTTCTGCATAACTTTAAGAACCAGATTAAGACTCCAAGGAGGAGTAATAGACCTAACCACAGGCCTGATTCTACCCAAAGCCTGGAAAAAAAGATTGAACATCTTGCAAAATTGTCAGACTCTTCTGCAGAAGAATCGACAGAGCCAAAATCTGACCCTTTAGGGCAGTGTTTTTCAACCAATGTGCCTTGGCACACTAGTGTGCCGTGAGAGATCCTCAGGTGTGCCACGGCAGACTGACAACAGTGTGACATATTTTTTAAACTTTGCTTGTTTTTTACTCCCAGTGCAGGGGTAGTTTGTAGGAGGCATGGCATAACAGCACAATACATACAGTATGTGTGTGCTTGTGTGTATGTGTATATATATATGCTGTATTAGGCTACGTGTGATTTTTTTTAAATTTTGGGATGGTGGTGTGCCACAGGATTTTTTTATGTAAAAAAGTGTGCCACGGCAAAAAAAAGGTTAAAAATCACTGTTTTAGGGTACTGACTGATAAACCCATCTCCAGGCCCTCCTGAAGAAAGGACAGAATATGGGGAATTCTCACCTGATTCCAAGAAAAAACCCTAGTTCCGCACCAATGAAGGTATTTATGCCATACCTTATAATAAATCTTGCGAGTAACAGGCTTACGAGCCTGAATCATAGTCTCAATAACTTTCACAGAAAAACCTCGCCTGGACAATACTTAGGGGGGTAGTTATCAAGCCGTCAACCTCAAATACGCTGCGTATTCCGCAGCGTATTTGTGGTGAGGCTGATACGCCTTAGTTATCAAAGGCTCGAGACCGGCAAAAGTAGAATTTTGTGATGTAAGCTTCGATCCGCCGGACTCAGTCCGACACAGATCGATTCTTACGTCACTCCAGATGTTCCGCACACAAGTGCGGCACATTCTCACTACTTTTGCTAGCTATCAAAAAACTAGCAGGTACGCTCGGCACTTTTACGGCCCAGCGTACCTGGTTTTCAAAGCGCCAGCCTGGAGGCGGCGGATCCCATAGGAATCAATGGGAGTCTGACCATAGCGAAAGTACAAGTTCGCTGCTGACAGACATCCCATTGATTTCTATGGGAGCTGTCTACACCTAACACCCTAACATGTACCCCGAGTCTAAACACCACTAATCTGACCCCCCCTACACCGCCGCAACTAAATAAAGTTATTACCCCCTAAACCGCCGCGCCCGGAGCCCACCGCAAGCTACTCTATACATATTAACCCCTAAACCGCCGCTCCCGGAGCCCACCGCAACTATAATAAATGTATTAACCCCTAAACCGCCGCTCCCTGAACCCGCCGCAACCTATATTAAATGTATTAACCCCTATCCTGCCCCCCCTACACCGTCGCCACCTATAATACATTTATTAACCCCTAATCTGCCCCCCCTACACCGTCGCCACCTATAATAAATTTATTAACCCCTATCCTGCCCCCCACTACGCCGCCGCCACTGTAATAAAATTATTAACCCCTAAACCTAACCCTAACCCTAACGCCCCCTAACTTAAATATTAATTAAATAAATCTAAATAAATTAACTCTTATTAACTAAATGAATCCTATTTAAAACTAAATACTTACCTTTAAAATAAACCCTAATATAGCTACAATATAAATAATAATTATATTCTAGCTATCTTAGGATTTATTTTTATTTTACAGGTACCTTTCAATTTATTTTAACCATGTACAATAGCTATTAAATAGTTATTAACTATTTAATAGCTTACCTAGCTAAAATAAAGAGAAATGTACCTGTGAAATAAATCCTAACCTTAGTTACAATTACACCTAACACTACACTATACTTTAATAAATTATTCCTATTTAAAAATAAATACTTACCTGTAAAATAAACCCTAAGATAGCTACAATGTAATTAATAATTATATTATAGCTATCTTAGGATTTATATTTATTTTACAGGTAACTTTGTATTTATTTTAGCTAGTTAGAATAGTTATTAAATAGTTATTAACTATTTAATAACTACCTAGCTAAAAGAAATACAAAATTACCTGTAAAATAAATCCTAACTTAAGTTACAATTAAACCTAATACTACACTATCATTAAATTAACTAAATAAACTACCTACAAAGAACTACAATGAAATACAATTACATAAACTAACTAAAGTACAAAAAATAAAAAAAGCTAAGTTACAAAAAATAAAAAATTAAGTTACAAACATGTTAAAAATATTACAACAATTTTAAGCTACTTACACCTAATCTAAGCCCCCTAATAAAATAACAAACCCCCCCAAAATAAAAAAAATCCCTACCCTATTCTAAATTACATAAATTTCAAAGCTCTTTTACCTTACCAGCCCTTAAAAGGGCCATTTGTGGGGGCATGCCCCAAAAAGTTCAGCTCTTTTGCCTGTAAAATAAAAATACAACCCCCCCCCAACATTAAAACCCACCACCCACATACCCCTAATCTAACCCAAACCCCCCTTACAAAAACCTAACACTAATCCCCTGAAGATCATCCTACCTTGAGTCGTCTTCACTCAGCCGAGCCACCGATGGAACTGAAGAGGACATCCGGAGCGGAAGAAGTTAATCCTCCAAGCGGCGCTGAAGAAATCTTCCATCCGATGAAGTCATCATCCAGGCGGCGCTGAAGAAGTCTTCGATCCGGCCGATGTCATCTTCAAAGAGGCGCTGAAGAGGTCTTCTATCCGGGCGAAGTCATCTTCCAAGCCGGGTCTTGAATCTTCCTTCCGCCGACGCGGAACCACCTTCTTCACCGACGGACTACGACGAATGATGGCTCCTTTAAGGGACGTCATCCAAGATGGCGTCCCCTCAATTCCGATTGGCTGATAGGATTCTATCAGCCAATCGGAATTAAGGTAGGAAAATCTGATTGGCTGATGGAATCAGCCAATCAGATTCAAGTTCAATCCGATTGGCTGATCCAATCAGCCAATCAGATTGAGCTCGCATTCTATTGGCTGATCGGAACAGCCAATAGAATGCGAGCTCAATCTGATTGGCTGATTCCATCAGCCAATCAGATTTTCCTACCTTAATTCCGATTGGCTGATAGAATCCTATCAGCCAATCGGAATTGAGGGGACGCCATCTTGGATGACGTCCCTTAAAGGAGCCGTCATTCGTCGTAGTCCGTCGGTGAAGAAGGTGGTTCCGCGTCGGCGGAAGGAAGATTCAAGACCCGGCTTGGAAGATGACTTCGCCCGGATAGAAGACCTCTTCAGCGCCTCTTTGAAGATGACATCGGCCGGATCGAAGACTTCTTCAGCGCCGCCTGGATGATGACTTCATCGGATGGAAGATTTCTTCAGCGCCGCTTGGAGGATTAACTTCTTCCGCTCCGGATGTCCTCTTCAGTTCCATCGGTGGCTCGGCTGAGTGAAGACGACTCAAGGTAGGATGATCTTCAGGGGATTAGTGTTAGGTTTTTGTAAGGGGGGTTTGGGTTAGATTAGGGGTATGTGGGTGGTGGGTTTTAATGTTGGGGGGGTTGTATTTTTATTTTACAGGCAAAAGAGCTGAACTTTTTGGGGCATGCCCCCACAAATGGCCCTTTTAAGGGCTGGTAAGGTAAAAGAGCTTTGAAATTTATGTAATTTAGAATAGGGTAGGGATTTTTTTTATTTTGGGGGGGTTTGTTATTTTATTAGGGGGCTTAGATTAGGTGTAAGTAGCTTAAAATTGTTGTAATATTTTTAACATGTTTGTAACTTAATTTTTTATTTTTTGTAACTTAGCTTTTTTTATTTTTTGTACTTTAGTTAGTTTATGTAATTGTATTTCATTGTAGTTCTTTGTAGGTAGTTTATTTAGTTAATTTAATGATAGTGTAGTATTAGGTTTAATTGTAACTTAAGTTAGGATTTATTTTACAGGTAATTTTATATTTCTTTTAGCTAGGTAGTTATTAAATAGTTAATAACTATTTAATAACTATTCTAACTAGCTAAAATAAATACAAAGTTACCTGTAAAATAAATATAAATCCTAAGATAGCTATAATATAATTATTAATTACATTGTAGCTATCTTAGGGTTTATTTTACAGGTAAGTATTTATTTTTAAATAGGAATAATTTATTAAAGTATAGTGTAGTGTTAGGTGTAATTGTAACTTAGGTTAGGATTTATTTCACAGGTACATTTCTCTTTATTTTAGCTAGGTAAGCTATTAAATAGTTAATAACTATTTAATAGTTATTGTACATGGTTAAAATAAATTGAAAGGTACCTGTAAAATAAAAATAAATCCTAAGATAGCTAGAATATAATTATTATTTATATTGTAGCTATATTAGGGTTTATTTTAAAGGTAAGTATTTAGTTTTAAATAGGATTCATTTAGTTAATAAGAGTTAATTTATTTAGATTTATTTAATTAATATTTAAGTTAGGGGGGCGTTATGGTTAGGGTTAGACTTAGGTTTAGGGGTTAATCATTTTATTACAGTGGCGGCGGCGTAGTGGGGGGCAGGATAGGGGTTAATAAATTTATTATAGGTTGCGGCGGGTTCATGGAGCGGCGGTTTAGGGGTTAAACTATTTATTTAGTTGCGGAGAGGTGCGGGATCAGCAGGATAGGGGTTAATAATTTTATAATAGAGGGCGACGGTATAGGGGGGGCAGGATAGGGGTTACTAGGTATAATGTAGGTGGCAGCGGTGTCCGGGAGCGGCGGTTTAGGGGTTAATACATTTATCAGAGTTGCGGCAGGGTCTAGGAGCGGCGGTTTAGGGGTTAGTAACTTTATTGAGTTGCGGGGGGCTCCGGGGGCGCCGGTATAGGGGGTAGAACAGTGCAGTTTAGTGTGAGTGCTTAGTGACAGGCTAGCAATAAAGCTGGGAAAAAGCCGAAGGGCAGCGAGATCGGATGAGTGATAACTGTCACAGTCCGCTGCTCATCGCCCCGCGGCTTTTTGACAGCTTTATTTGATAACTTAGGCGTATTTTTTCAGGTCCGCGGCGGCGAAGGTAGGCGAGCTTAGGCGGACGTATTGGGCCGGCGAAGCCAGAAAAGTAGACGGCTTGATAACTAGCCCCCTTAGCATTCAATCTCCAAGCAGTCAGCTTCAGAAAGACTAAATTTGGATGGAGGAAGGGACCCTGAAGTAAAAGATCCTTCTTCAGAGGCAATTTCCATGGGGGAAATTACTACATCCTCACTAAGTCTTGGCTCACCTGATGTGTTCATCTATTGCCCAGTAGAGTACTGAATCTCTGGACATTTGCAGGGGACTTTTTGCACTTTTATGTCCTAAATTCTCTAAAAGTTGTTCATTATTAGAGGTTCTGTGTTTTGTTTGTGGTATGGGCTATTGTATTTCTTTATAATGTTTGTAAGTGTGACTATTCACAAAAAAGGCTCATAAATACTGTTATGTTTGTATTTATTTTGATTTATTTCAGTTTAATTAAAGTGAACAACAGAGTGCATTAAATAGATAGAAAAATCAAAATTAAACGTGCATGATTCAGATAGAGCATTTCATTTTAAGATACTTTTAAATTCACTTCTATTTTCAAATGTGCTTCTTTCTCTTGGTATCCCTTGTTGAAAAAGAATACGCGCATAGCCTACACTAGTGGGAGCTAGCTGATGATTGCTACTTGCACATATTTGACTCTTGTGATTGGCTAACTAGATGTGTTCAGTTAGCTGCCAGTAGTGCAATTATGTTCCTTCAGTAAAGGATAATAAGAAAATGAAGCAAATTCGACAATAGAAGTAAACTGGAACATTGTTTAAACACATTATTTATACTTACCTGATGATAAATTACTTTCTTTCCTGGCATGGAGAGTCCACAAATCCATTCAATTACTAGTGGGAATTCAACTCCTGGCCACCGTGGGGAGGCAAAGAACACCCCAGCAAAGCTTCAAGTATCCTCCCATAACCCACAATCCCCAGTCATTCAGCCAAGGAATTATGGAAAGAGAAGACACAAAAGGTATAGAGGTGCCTGAGGTTTAAAAAAATGACAAAAAGCCATTTTAAAAAAATGCAGGTCACGGACTTTCCATGCCAGGAAAGAAAATAATTTTTATCAGGTAAGAATAAATTATGTTTTCTTTCCAATGGTATGGGGAGTCCACAAATCCATTCAATTACTAGTGGAAACCAATACCAAAGCTAGATTCCACAGAATGGAAGGGAGGGATACACAAGACAGGTGAACCTAAACAGAAGGCACAGCCACTTGAAGAACTTTCCTCCCAAAAGAAGCCTAAGTTGAGGCAAAAACATCAAATGTATAACATTTGGAAAAAGTATGCAATGATGACCAAGTGGCCGCCTTGCAAATCTTTTCCATGGATGCATCATTTTTAAAGGCCCAAGAGAAAGCGACAGCCCTAGTGGAGTGAGCCGTAATTTTCTCTAGAGGCTGCTGTCCAGCTGTCTCATAAGCCAACCGAATAACACTTCTCAACCAGAAGGAAAGAGTAGAAGAAGAGAGCTTCTGACCTCTTCATTTACTAGAGAAGACAACAAAAAGAGCAGAAGATTGATGAAAATCTCTTGTAGCCTGTAAATAGAACATTAAAGCATGCACAACATCCAGATTGTAGAATAAGCGCTCCTTCTTAGAGGAAGGATTAGGACAAAATGAAGGAACAACAATTTCTTGGTTAATATTGCGTTTCAAGACCACCTTAGGTAGAAATCTTATTTTAGTAGGGAGAACCGCCTTATCCGCATAAAGAATAAGATAAGGAGAATCAGACTGTAGAGCTGAAAGCTCCGAAACTCTACGGGCAGAGGAGATTGCCAGCAGAAACAAAACCTTCCAGGACAATAACTTGATATCAACAGAATGCATAGGCTCAAATAGAGCCTTCTGCATAACTTTAAGAACCAGATTAAGACTCCAAGGAGGAGCAATAGACCTAACCACAGGCCTGATTCTACCCAAAGCCTGGAAAAAAAGATTGAACATCTTGCAAAATTGCCAGACTCTTCTGCAGAAGAATCGACAGAGCCAAAATCTGACCCTTTAGGGCAGTGTTTTTCAACCAATGTGCCTTGGCACACTAGTGTGCCGTGAGAGATCCTCAGGTGTGCCACGGCAGACTGACAACAGTGTGACATATTTTTTAAACTTTGCTTGTTTTTTACTCCCAGTGCAGGGGTAGTTTGTAGGAGGCATGGCATAACAGCACAATACATACAGTATGTGTGTGCTTGTGTGTATGTGTATATATATATGCTGTATTAGGCTACGTGTGATTTTTTTTAAATTTTGGGATGGTGGTGTGCCACAGGATTTTTTTATGTAAAAAAGTGTGCCACGGCAAAAAAAAGGTTAAAAATCACTGTTTTAGGGTACTGACTGATAAACCCATCTCCAGGCCCTCCTGAAGAAAGGACAGAATATGGGGAATTCTCACCTGATTCCAAGAAAAAACCCTAGTTCCGCACCAATGAAGGTATTTATGCCATACCTTATAATAAATCTTGCGAGTAACAGGCTTACGAGCCTGAATCATAGTCTCAATAACTTTCACAGAAAAACCTCGCCTGGACAATACTTAGCATTCAATCTCCAAGCAGTCAGCTTCAGAAAGACTAAATTTGGATGGAGGAAGGGACCCTGAAGTAAAAGATCCTTCTTCAGAGGCAATTTCCATGGGGGAAATTACTACATCCTCACTAAGTCTTGGCTCACCTGATGTGTTCATCTATTGCCCAGTAGAGTACTGAATCTCTGGACATTTGCAGGGGACTTTTTGCACTTTTATGTCCTAAATTCTCTAAAAGTTGTTCATTATTAGAGGTTCTGTGTTTTGTTTGTGGTATGGGCTATTGTATTTCTTTATAATGTTTGTAAGTGTGACTATTCACAAAAAAGGCTCATAAATACTGTTATGTTTGTATTTATTTTGATTTATTTCAGTTTAATTAAAGTGAACAACAGAGTGCATTAAATAGATAGAAAAATCAAAATTAAACGTGCATGATTCAGATAGAGCATGTCATTTTAAGATACTTTTAAATTCACTTCTATTTTCAAATGTGCTTCGTTCTCTTGGTATCCCTTGTTGAAAAAGAATACGCGCATAGCCTACACTAGTGGGAGCTAGCTGATGATTGCTACTTGCACATATTTGACTCTTGTGATTGGCTAACTAGATGTGTTCAGTTAGCTGCCAGTAGTGCAATTATGTTCCTTCAGTAAAGGATAATAAGAAAATGAAGCAAATTCGACAATAGAAGTAAACTGGAACATTGTTTAAACACATTATTTATACTTACCTGATGATAAATTACTTTCTTTCCTGGCATGGAGAGTCCACAAATCCATTCAATTACTAGTGGGAATTCAACTCCTGGCCACCGTGGGGAGGCAAAGAACACCCCAGCAAAGCTTCAAGTATCCTCCCATAACCCACAATCCCCAGTCATTCAGCCAAGGAATTATGGAAAGAGAAGACACAAAAGGTATAGAGGTGCCTGCGGTTTAGAAAAATGACAAAAAGCTGTTTTAAAAAAATGCAGGTCACGGACTTTCCATGCCAGGAAAGAAAATAATTTTTATCAGGTAAGAATAAATTATGTTTTCTTTCCAATGGTATGGGGAGTCCACAAATCCATTCAATTACTAGTGGAAACCAATACCAAAGCTAGATTCCACAGAATGGAAGGGAGGGATACACAAGACAGGTGAACCTAAACAGAAGGCACAGCCACTTGAAGAACTTTCCTCCCAAAAGAAGCCTAAGTTGAGGCAAAAACATCAAATTTATAACATTTGGAAAAAGTATGCAATGATGACCAAGTGGCCGCCTTGCAAATCTTTTCCATGGATGCATCATTTTTAAAGGCCCAAGAGAAAGCGACAGCCCTAGTGGAGTGAGCCGTAATTTTCTCTAGAGGCTGCTGTCCAGCTGTCTCATAAGCCAACCGAATAACACTTCTCAACCAGAAGGAAAGAGTAGAAGAAGAGAGCTTCTGACCTCTTCATTTACTAGAGAAGACAACAAAAAGAGCAGAAGATTGATGAAAATCTCTTGTAGCCTGTAAATAGAACATTAAAGCACGCACAACATCCAGATTGTAGAATAAGCGCTCCTTCTTAGAGGAAGGATTAGGACAAAATGAAGGAACAAAAATTTCTTGGTTAATATTGCGTTTCAAGACCATCTTAGGTAGAAATCTTATTTTAGTAGGGAGAACCGCCTTATCCGCATAAAGAATAAGATAAGGAGAATCAGACTGTAGAGCCGAAAGCTCCGAAACTCTACGGGCAGAGGAGATTGCCAGCAGAAACAAAACCTTCCAGGACAATAACTTGATATCAACAGAATGCATAGGCTCAAATAGAGCCTTCTGCATAACTTTAAGAACCAGATTAAGACTCCAAGGAGGAGCAATAGACCTAACCACAGGCCTGATTCTACCCAAAGCCTGGAAAAAAGATTGCACATCTTGCAAAATTGCCAGACTCTTCTGCAGAAGAATCGACAGAGCCAAAATCTGACCCTTTAGGGCAGTGTTTTTCAACCAATGTGCCTTGGCACACTAGTGTGCCGTGAGAGATCCTCAGGTGTGCCACGGCAGACTGACAACAGTGTGACATATTTTTTAAACTTTGCTTGTTTTTTACTCCCAGTGCAGGGGTAGTTTGTAGGAGGCATGGCATAACAGCACAATACATACAGTATGTGTGTGCTTGTGTGTATGTGTATATATATATGCTGTATTAGGCTACGTGTGATTTTTTTTAAATTTTGGGATGGTGGTGTGCCACAGGATTTTTTTATGTAAAAAAGTGTGCCACGGCAAAAAAAAAGGTTAAAAATCACTGTTTTAGGGTACTGACTGATAAACCCATCTCCAGGCCCTCCTGAAGAAAGGACAGAATATGGGGAATTCTCACCTGATTCCAAGAAAAAACCCTAGTTCCGCACCAATGAAGGTATTTATGCCATACCTTATAATAAATCTTGCGAGTAACAGGCTTACGAGCCTGAATCATAGTCTCAATAACTTTCACAGAAAAACCTCGCCTGGACAATACTTAGCATTCAATCTCCAAGCAGTCAGCTTCAGAAAGACTAAATTTGGATGGAGGAAGGGACCCTGAAGTAAAAGATCCTTCTTCAGAGGCAATTTCCATGGGGGAAATTACTACATCCTCACTAAGTCCACAAACCAAGTCCTGCGAGGCCACACTGGAGCTATTAGAATCACCAAAGTCTGCTCCTGTTTGATATGAGCTATCACCCGAGGAAGGAGGGCAACCGGAGGAAGCAGATAAATTAGACTGAAATCCCATGGCACTACCAGGGCGTCTACCAGAACTGCTTGAGGATCTCCTGATCTTGCTCCATATCTTGGAAGCTTGGCATTTAGATGAGATGCCATCAGATCTAGCTCTGGAACTCCCCACTTGAGGGTTAATATTGAGACACTTCCAGATGGAGATGAATGAAACGTCTGCCTGCTCAGATAATCCGCTTCCTAGTTGTCCACTCCTGGGATATGAATGGCAGAGAGATGACAATTGTGAGACTCTGCCCACTGAAGAATGCAAGTCACCTCCTTCATAACTAACAAGCTCCGAGTTCCTCCTTGGTGGTTGATATATGCCACCGAAGTGATGTTGTCCGATTGAAATCTGATTAACTGGACTAAACTCAGTTGAGGCCAAGCTGATAGAGCATTGAGAATTGCTCTCAATTCTAAGATATTTATAGGGAGGGCAGACTTCTCCTGAGTCCAAAGTCTCTGAGCTCTTAGGGACCCCCAAACTGCTCCCCACCCTAACAGGCTGGCATCTGTGGTCACAATCTCCCAAGATGGTCTCAGGAAACAAGTGCCTGAGACAAATGGTCCTGGGAGATGCACCAAGACAGAGACATCCTTGTCTGAGTGTCTAAAAAATCCTCTGAGAGAGCTCCGAGTGGTCTCCATTCCATGGATTGAGCATACATAACTGTAGAGGTTTCAGATGGAAGCGAGCAAACGGAATAATGTACATGGATGCCACCATGAAACCAATTACTTCCATGCATACAGCCAACGGTGGACGAACAGAGGACTGAAGAGAACGACAGGCCTCCAGAAGCTTACATTTTCTGACCTCCATCAAAACATCTTCAATACTGAGTCTATGATTGTCCCCAAAAAACATACCCTGGTACTTGGCACCAAGGAACTTTTCCCTAGATTCACCTTCCACCCATGAGAGCAGAGAATAGCTAACAGAGAATCTTTATGGGATCTTGCTAACTGAAAATATGGTGCCTGGACCAAGATATCGTCCAGGTAAGGAGCCACCGTAATCCCAAGAGATCTGGCCACAGCCAAAAGAGCCCCAAGAACCTTCGTAAAGATTCGAGGAGCAGTGGCAAGGCTGAAAGGCAGGGCTACAAATTGGAAATGTTGATCAAAAAAAGCGAACCTCAGGAACTTAAAATGTTCACTGTGGTTAGGCACATGAAGATATGCATCCTTTAGGTCTATAGTGGTCTATTAAGTTTACTAGCCCATTTTAGGAGCCTCTGCAACAGATTCAGAGTCATCCAAAGTAGCTAAAACCTCCTTAAAAAGTAAACAGAGGTACTCCAGTATAAATATAAAATTAACCCACTCAGAATCTATAGTACTAGGAATTCTGAATCAGCGATCTCGCCCTCAGAAGCTGCAGAGGAATAATCCTCGCTAAATAACTAAGAAAGACTAACCAAATCAGTCTTGGTGGAATCCGAGCCCATGGAAATGTTCTTAGATTTCCTCTTCCCTTTACCAAAACTAGGTAAAGCACTTAGGACTGCAGAAGTAAACTGCACAGCAAAATCTTTAGGCAAACAAACACTTCCAGAGACTGACTGAGAAGAACTGCAGGGCACTGCATGTGAATATGTCAAAGACTGGGACATGTTAGCAGAAGGCTGAGAAAACCCCTGAACAGCATTATCCGGATAAAAAGAAGGCTCAGATAAGGAATCCTTATCTTTAGATAATAAAACCTTATTAAGGCAAGGGGAACAAAATTGCACAGGAGTTATAACCTGGGCGGCTGCACAATAAAGACATTTATCAAATCACAGAGAAAGCTTGGGATCGGCTTCCATAGAAAATAAAATAGCCCTTTATTTCCCCAATACTCTAATTTGAATAAAATTCTAAGCATAAATAAATAATTATTAAAACCAGCACCTCTACACCCCAGCCACGCTGGAGAGACTCACCCAATCAGGAATCCAATCCACACCAGCAGATAAATCCTGTTTAAACTGCAGATCCTAGAAAGCTGCAAACATTAGAGAGAAGCGACAGGAAGAAAAAATTATCTAATGCTAAAAAATCTGGTCTGTCTCTTTGAAAATCCGGCTACCAAACAGCCGGCTAGAAACAAACTGTTGAAGCACTCGGGAAGTAACAGAGTGGTCACATGATCACAAATTCAAAAGTAAGGTGTGGCCCAACAACTTTCTTAAAGAGATATTACCCAAACTAAATAAAAGGTAAACTTCTACAAACAAATCCCCAAAGCCAAAAAAAAAAAAAAAAGCCTTCACATGACAGAACAGTGCCCTGAACTGGTGCCCAATAAATCCCCAACCTTTAAATGGGATATGCAGTCCCATAAGGATCCATTTTTTTTTTAAAAACAAGGAACTCCTAAGTGCTGCATCCTTCTCAACTAGAAGGTAAAAGCACTTACCTGTGGATCCGCTGTAGGGCAGGTACAGCAAACAGGTTTGACAGAATCCTCACTGACATAGACCTGTAGATAAAGAAAAAACAGAGTAACCAACCCTGGTTTTCTATAAAGGGGTAGCAAAACTGTTGGAAGGTAAACAAAGATCACCTCGCCATCTTCCAACTGCTAAAAGTCACCATTACTCTTGCTAAAGAGAATTACATGGACACCAATCCTTGCTTGCAGGGAAAAGTACCCATTAAAGGTTGAACAACTTGATTTCTTCAGACACCTTCTTCGCACATCACCTACAATGTTACACAGCAAAGAATGACTGGGGATTGTTGGTAATGGGAGGATACTTGAAGCTTTGCTGAGGTGTTTTTTGCCTCCACCTGGTGGCCAGGAGTTTAATTCCCACTAGTAATTTAATAGATTTGTGGACTCTCCATGCCATTGGAAAGAAATTGTATGCTCTATCCGAATCACAAAAGAAAATGTTGGAGTTTCCTGTCCCTTTAAATAGTTTATTTATACAATATATGCTGCTGTTTCTCTATATCATAACAAGTTTAGGAATACTTATTTTACATTATATTTCATATAAAATTCAATATAAATAATACACATATGTATTCTTTATCTTGATCAAAAGGCTCTATGCAGTACATTGTTATTGTAAAGTGTTTTATAGGTTTGAATGGCAATAATATGAGGGAGCGTCTAGTTGAATTCTCTAAGCAAGGTGCAATACCAAACTACAAACAATACATTTTCACACACATTCATCTTGCAACTGTTTCATTATAGAGATGAAAAATCATAAAAACATTTTCAGATTACAAAATAGGCTCATTAAATTGCAAAAGCCCAGTAGAAATATATATGTTTGCCATGTGCTTTGAGAATCTGGTTTTTAATGTCCTTCCAATGAGAGACCAGTTTAATAAAATGAATAAATACATAAATAAATATATAAACCACAGCAGGTATTCCCCTAAGAATGAGGGTACAAGACCTAACAAGGGGGGGTCACAGACACACCCATAATCCTGCCCACTATCCATCTGCGAACACACAGCTTCCCATCACAGTACCGCCCACAAAACAGTGACGGCCCCCTTAACCTCCTGGTTCCCTAATACCTAGCCACAAATATTGGGAGGTAAACTATTACAATATTAGAAGAGGGGTAGGCAAACTACAGCCATTCATGAGGCCTGTCGTGTGATTGTGTATTGCCTGCAAGCTGAGAATGTTTTTTTTATGTTTTTAAATACTTGAAACAAATCAAACGAAGAGTAATATTTTGTGACACGACAATTATATGAAATTCACATTTCATTGTCCATAAATAAAATGTTATTGGAACACAGCTATGTTTATGTATTTTCTATGGCACATGCGGCACCTTTATTACTTTGCTCTGCTGCTCGGCGCTCTACAATATACGTCAACACAATATTCCCAACTGAAAGGCAAGCAACAGTCAAAAAAAAAAATGAAAGCGGAATCTCAACAACGCAGATTTTCTTTACAAAAATAAAAGGGAAAATGAGGCTGCCACTAAAGTAAGGTTCCTATTGGCTCATTTGTTTGTCATTTATTTTTAATTTAATTTTGTGAAATTAGTTTTTTCTCTTGTTATAAAAGTACCTGAATAGGCCTAGATTATATATTATTATTATATATTATTATATATGTAAACATATTAGTGCTATTGTGCACTACCACTGTTCAGGTTAAATCAATAAGACTTTTATTTTTGCTCTTATATTACATATTATGCAGCTTTTTTGCCCCTGTCAATGAGGATGAAGTTTCTGCCCTTATACTGTCCTCCCACCTCACTACCTGTCCACTCGACCCCATCCCCTCACAGCTACTCCCCTCCCTCTCTTCTACCCTCACCCCCATACTTACACACATTTTCAACCTCTCCCTCAGCACTGGTATAATTTCCTCATCTCTAAAACATGCACTGGTCACACCTATCCTCAAAAAACCTTCCCTCGATTCAACCTCCCCTTCCAATTACCGCCCTATTTCCCTACTCTCTCTTGCCTCAAAGCTCCTCGAAAAGCTAGTTTACGCACGTCTATCCCATTTCCTTACACTAAACTCTCTTCTTGACCCACTGCAATCTGGATTTCGTTCCCATCACTCTACAGAGACAGCAATTGTCAAGGTTACCAATGACCTACTTACAGCAAAATCCAAAGGCCACTTCTCTCTGTTTATCCTCCTTGACCTGTCTGCAGCCTTTGACACTGTTGAACACCCTCTTCTGCTCCAAATCCTCCAATCCTTTGGCATCTGTGACACAGCTCTCTCGTGGTTCTCTTCCTACCTGACTAACTGTACATTTAGTGTAGCCTTCTCCGGAGCATCCTCTGCCCCATTACCACTTTCTGTTGGGGTACCTCAAGGCTCTATCCTTGGTCCCCTTCTCTTTACAATCTGCACGTCGTTACTAGGTTCCTTAATAAAGTCCCATGGGTTTCAATACCATTTGTATGCTGATGACACCCAAATCTACCTCTCTGCACCAGACCTACCTCCTTCCTTACTAACCCGTGTTGCTAACTGTCTTTCTCACATCTCATCTTGGATGTCACCTTAAGCCAAATCTCTCCAAAACTGAACTCCTTATTTTTCCCCCTTCTTCCAATGTCTCCACCCCCAAAATTTCTATAACTGTTGATAATTCCATCATTACCCCTACCCCGCATGCCCGATGTCTTGGGGTCACACTTGACTCAGATCTTTCCTTCACTCCTCACATTCAGTCCTTGGCTAAAGCCTGCCGCTTCCACCTTAAAAACATCGCTAATATTAGACATTTCCTTACACAAGATACAACCAAGATTTTAATCCACTCTCTCATCCTCTCCCGCCTCGACTACTGCAACTCCGTCCTCTCTGGTCTACCTAGCTGCCGCATAGCTCCTTTACAATCCATTATGAATGCCTCTGCCAGGCTCATCTTCCTTACTCGTCGCTCTTCATCTGCTGCACCTCTCTGCCAATCCCTTCACTGGCTTCCTCTTGCCTCTAGGATTAAACATAAAATCCTCACCCTGACATATAAAGCTCTCAATTTGCACTGCTCCCCCCTACATCTCAGAACTTGTCTCTAGATACTCTCCCTCCCGTCCCCTTCGATCAGCTCAGGATCTCCTCCTCTCCTCCTCTCTTGTTACTTCTTCACATTCCCGCTTATAGGACTTCTCCAGACTGGCCCCCAACTTGTGGAATTCCCTGCCTCGCTCCATAAGACTCTCCCCTAGTTTTAACAGTTTCAAGCACTCCCTAAAAACTCTACTATTCAGGGATGCATACAACCAACACTAACCTTTCCTAACTCCACTGCTTTCCCCTTGAGCCCCTTAGAGTGTAAGCCTATGGGCCCAGCTGTTTACAGATCGCTTCATAAGAGCCGACTACAAAAGTGAAACTCTCGCAGGGCCCTCTACCCACTTGACCCCTACAAAAGCTATCCTGTACATCGACTATGTTTACAGCGATGCGGAATCTGTTGGCGCTCTACAAATACCTGTTAATAATAATAATAATAATAATAATATTACAAGTTCAAAGTAATATATTAGCGCTTGAACAAAAGTCTGGGGCGCACTAAAATCTGCATGTCAGATAGTGTGAGCTAAATCCCTCACATAATAGACTTATATTGTGGGTGCACTGAAAAACTCAACTATCACATGAGTGCTAAACCGAGGGAGCTCTAAGTTGATGGTGCGCTCAGCCAAAGGTCAAATAGTAGAGTTCTTCACTAACTTTAAATTTGTGGTAAGGAACTGAAATATATATTGAAAACACTGCTCACACACATATATACATGCACACTTATACATGAGCACACACACACACACATTATTAAAAAAAAAAATTTCAATTAGTAAACCTTTATTTTACATTTAATATGTATAAATATAAGTGAAATAGTTTTTTTCCATTTAATTTACAGGCGTTTTGTGTGTATTCAAGTGTTAACGCTGTAATTCAGGTCTCCAAAAATACTACATATTTCAGCACTATTCTTTGCTGTGCTCAAGTACAACACTTAACTCACCACTTGTAATATCTGGCTCATTACAGGAAAAGTTTGCGGTATTAAAATAGCCCTTTTTATTGATTTTTGTAGACTTTACAAAAAAGGGGGGCAGTCCAAAATATAGAAAAGAAAAAACAGTACACCTGTGGTTTTCTAATAGTTCCTGATTACTGTGCACTTTGAAAACCCATCAGATACGTTGCATTCACTAAGATCAGCAGAATTCCAATAAAAAAATAAATATTTTTCAAATAATTTTTTTCTCAATTATTGGATTTAACATTTAGCCAAAGTGAGCCAATGACAAGAAGACTGTATGGCTATCAGCAGCTAGCTCCCAGTCTTGCATTACTGCTCTTGAGCCTACCAAGGTATGTTTTTTCAACAAATGATATAAAAAGAATTAAACAAATTAGATAATAAAAGTGAATTAGAAAGTTTATAAAATTGGGGTTTCATGCCCCTTTAACTTAAAAATAATAATTTAGCTGTCCCATAAAGTGAAAACAAGCACATGTGCACCCATCATCAATATGAGCATGTTTAATTGTTTTCTTTTGTACTGGCTGTGCATACTATTGGCTAGATTTATCAAAACTGAGGCATACAGGGTCGCGTATACGCGCCCCTGTATGCCTCAGCTTGCCTGTGGCGGGGCGAAATTACCCGCAGGTAATCACCATTGCACATGAGCACAATTTTGCGCTCTCATGCAATCCCGCCCCCTGCCCGTGCACAGCCAATCATGTGCGGGCAGGAGCTGTCAATCTCCTTGGTCAGACTCGTCCGCAGAGATTGAATTTCGCCACCTTAAAGGTGGCCAAGAGGTTAGGGAAGCGGCGGTCTGGTGACCGCTGCTAGTTAAATTACGGCGAGCAAGTTCTTGTGAGAACTTGCAGTCGTAGGGTTTTGATAAATCGAACCCTATGGTCCATAGTTATCAAGTTCTATCGGACCTGATCCGACAGTGCGGATCAGGTCCGACAGACCTCGCTGAATACGGCGAGCAATACGTTTGCCGTATTCAGCATTGCACCAGCAGCTAACAAGAGCTGCTGGTGCAACGCCACCCCCTGCAGACTCGCGGCCAATAGGCCACCAGCAGGGGGGTGTCAATCAACCCGATCGTACTCGATTGGGTTGATTTCCGGCGATGTCTGTCCACCGGCTCAGAGCAGGCGGACAGGTTATGGAGCAGCGGTCTTTATGACCGCTGCTTCATAACTGCTTTTTCTGTCAAGCCTGCAGGCTCGCCAGAAACACGGGGCATCAAGCTCCATTCAGAGTTTGATAAATATGCCCCTATGTCTCTGTGTAACCAGAGTCTGACATATCTCAGAGAAAACCCAGTAAAAAGTCTGCAAAAAAACGTCATATTCTTTTCTTTCTCCTAATTGTATACAGAGTGGCTGGGAGGTCTGATCACTGTGTCTCCTGCATCTCCCTCCTCAGGGCAATTGTCCCCGCTTCTAAACTACCCCAGCTCCGCCCATGGCAAACAATGACTCCACCCAATCCCACCACAACATGCTCTAGTCCAATCTATGTCAAACCTGCAGCCCCGCCCCGCCTATTGCAACTCCAGCCAACAAACACAGTGATCCACTGCCTTTCGCCTCCCTGTCCTTAAAAGCCTGAAGTGTCCTTATTTATTGCAGATATCATTTATTCAAACACCCATGCTTCTAATGTAATAGAATGCCATAGAAAAGAAAGAAAAAAACATTTAAGGTGATTTCAAAGATTTGCATGGCAAATACTAATAGGCTGGAATGGGGCAGAGGTTATGGCTGCGGCAGCATATGAATCTATGTTAATTTAATTCCCAGTATTATCTAGTTAGGTAAGTGTTGGAACACCCACCTCCCACGCGCCTTACTTGTTCCCTGTGTCATCACTTTTTATTTTTATTTTTTTACTAACTCCCAATGTGTCGGTTAGAGGTTTGTGGTTTTTCAGTTTCAATATAAATGACTTGCTTTAAAGGGACACTCAAGTTAAAATAAACTTTAATGATTGAGATAGAGCACGCAGTTTTAAGACACATTCTAATTTACTTCCATTATCAAATTTTGCACTTTTTATATTCACACTTTATGGGGAACACGATCGTGCTGAGCATCTGCACAAGCTAACAGGGTAAATGTATACTAGTCTGTGATTGGCTGATGTCTGTCACATGATATAGGGGGCCAGAAAATGTGAGGAAAAAATACATTTGTCAGAAAAAATCTACTGTTTATTTGAAATTCAGAGTAGGTGTTAAATTGTTGTCTTTTTATTATGCATGTGTTAATTATGCAATTCTACTGCATTGAGTGGTAAATATTATTATATGTATTTTGCCTATAAATACATGGTAAACACATAGTAAATCACTATTAATTGTACATTTCGGAAAACAAAATGAGCATATAAAGTAAAAACATAACATTTCAAGAAAGTTGTTTTCTAAGTATGAGATTTAGGTGTAAGAATTTCAGATTAACCTGAAGGTGCATAAACTCTTGCGCGCAAGAGATAAGGGGTTTATTGCAAATTTTTGCACTCGTCAGGTTTACCACTGGTATTACGAGTTGAAAGTAAACGTGATCACTTGCACCTAACTTGTAATACCACCTCACATTTGCGCTCCACTTGTAATCTGGCCCCTATTTGTACACAGATCTTTTGCAATGTCATTATTTAATTTCTGAGGAATATATTCAAGAATACTTTATGTTCAGTTTAAAGGGACATACAAGCCGAAATAAGACTTTCATGATTCAGAAAGAACTTGCAATTTAAGAGATTTTTCATTTTATTTTATTGTCATATTAACTATGTTCTTGTAGGTATGCTATAAAAGGTATGCAATAATCTAGCCATCATTATATTGCTCACAGCTAGAGGTTTGTATGACGACCCATTCTCATAATACTTATTGGAAGTGGTTAAATGTACTTCACATAACATAAACCACATTCACTACAGCATTTTTCCAATATAAATGGTAGATTTCTCATTAGACCTCTCTGTGAGGGACATGTCTGCTTTGAATTAATACTGTTTTTTTTATTTATCTAGGGAAAGTTTATTAATCATAGGATTTTCAGTGTAAATCTGTGACGTGCAGCTTTCTTTTAACATAGTAATGAACACTGTGGTGCACTGGAATCCAATAATTCCATTCATTAAATCATTTCATGTTATGATAGTTCAATATAACGAAAAGAATTCTGTGCTCCACCAAAAAAATCCATCTCAATAGCCACAAATTGATGCTGCAATCCCAGCTTTGGCAAATAGTCCATTAATGAATAAGTCAAATCAACAGTAACCGAACTCTGTAGTTCACATCCATAAGGAAATAATTACAGTTGTTTTTAGAAGAGGTTTATAGTACTCATTGCATTGATTCACCTTTTTTTTTGCTGCAAATCATTTGTACATTGAAGCTATAATTCACTTCAAATAAATGAGGTTTTCTGTCTGGCTTATAGCTTCATATTAAAGGGGCATTGAACTCTCATTTAATGTGTTCCCAATGGTCCATTTTAGCTTCTGGAGTGTATTTAATTGTTTGCAAAAAAAGCTACATTACCTGTATTTGTTATTTGAAATAGCTTTAGTCTGTAGTATCCCCCCTATACAGAATATATGAGTAACAAACATTTTCTCTGTAGAAAAGCTATCTAAAGAGAAGACTAATTAATCTATCATTGGAAGGTATGAGGGAGACAGATATTTTGCATGTGAAATACCTGGTTGTGCTTTTTCAAGCCCCCTAGCCATAATTAGAATTTCAGTACCTAACATAAATACCATTAACAGGTCTGTTTTACTGGCAGGCTCAGCCCATTATTATGGGTACTGTATGTCTTAGGTGATGATTTTAATGACAAAAAAACTATTTCAAATACAGAAATAAACACAACGGAACAATTAATACTCTGTATTAGGTATAAAAAGACATTAAGGGTAAACAAATGTTATAGTTAAGTGTCGCTATAATAGCAATTGCACAATGCTTACGCTATAGATCATTAAAGGAAAAGTGTTAAACCTCTTTGGCTGCAAAGCACTGTAGGGATGAGTGGACGTTTGACATTTAAATTTAAATGAGTGGAATAAAATCTGTCCTGTCATTTATATGTTTCTTTAAAATAAATGCTTTTTTTTTACATTTGCCTAGATTTCATAAAATGTATATTCTATTGGGCCTACTAGAGCCAAAAGCATATAAATCTGTGTGACTTTTTGAATACTCCCACAACAAAATAATCCATAAAACAGAAATGACTTTTAGTTTCTTGGATTTGCTAAACAAAATAATACATCTTACTTTCAAGTAGATTCTATCTGAAGTATAAAAGCTCCTTGATAATTCATTAGTTTTGTGAGTCTGTAGCACTGTTTTATCCCACACCTCTGCTAATTGTCTGCATTTGTTTGACATCAGGAATTCAACAGTTGACAGGGGGATTTTGAATCTCAGCTGTAAGATATTTTATAAGCATTTTCTTCCCTTACTCTTTTCCCAAATAATTTATTTTTAATTTACGGAGAAGTTTTTTTCTTGGAAATATGGAATTTGAAGAACATTCCAAGAATTGTGAGTTTCTTAGCCATAAGTGTAAGAACAAAACATATTTTTCTATCATTAGTTTTATTTGATTGTAATATGAGGATATTACTATGTAGTTAGTTCACTTTAAAGGGACATGAACCCCATTTTTTTGTCATGATTCAGATAGGGCATACATTTCTAAACAATTTTACAGTTTTCTTCTATTCTCTTGGTGTCCAATCTTGAAGATGCAGCATTGCACTTTAGGGAGCTGTACACATTGGTAAGCCAATCACAAGAGGCATATATGCATAGCCATCAATAAGCAGTAAGCTCCCAGCTCCTTATCCTACCCAGGTATGCTTTTCAACAAATGATACCAAGAGAATGAAGCAAATTAGATAACATCAGTAAAATGGAAAGTTGTTTAAAATTGCATGCTCTATCTGAATCATTAAAGAACAATTTTGGGTTTCATGTCCCTTTAAGCTGAACATGTAATTTCATATTAAGGAGTTGATCCCATGTGCATGTGTTTTTTTGCAGAGAATTATATTTTAACTTTGTCTAGTGTGTTTTTCCAGTTATTACAATCCCAAAATGCTTCGGATGTTAATGCCCTAAATCTCCCAAAAACAACACAAAGGGCCAGATTACAAGTGGAGTGCTAAATATTGGTTTCTTTAAAACGCTAATGTGCGCTGGTATTACAAGTTTGCATTGCTGGGAAGTATTGTGCTCACGAGAGCGCGCTTCCAAAGGGTCCAATTGGAGCCTCATTCTGATGCCGTCATACATGGCACAGAACCAAAGCGCAGCAAAGGGGGTAAGTAGCGCAGCGATGGCAGCTAGTAAATATATATGTATATGCTTATATACATATATATTTATGTGTTAATATGTCTATATACACATATTAACAGATAAATACAGGTAGCCCTCAGTTTACGCTGGGGTTAGGTTCCAGAAGGAATGGTTGTAAATCGAAACCGTTGTAAATTGAAATCCAGTTTATAATGTAAGTCAATGGGAAGTGAGGGAGATAGGTTCCAGGCCCCTCTCAAAATTGTCATAAGTAACACCTAATACATTATGTTAAAAGCTTTGGAATGAAGACTTTAAATGCTAGACAGCATTATAAACCTAATAAAATAACCACACAACACAGACTTCACTTGCATTTTTCTTGAAACAGTTCTTTCTATGCATTCCAATCTGGACTGATTTATAGACAGGAAGATCTTGTTCCTCTGAAATTTGCTTGATAGCTCAGATCTGGATAAACTGATTAATTTCAGCTTGCCCTGCTTTGCTGCAGCACAAGCTGACAGCTCCACCTACTGGCTATTTTAGTAAATGCACTGCTTCTCAATGCTTTTCAATAGCAGTCACATGACTGGAAAAAAAGGTTGTTATTCTGAAATGGTGTAAATTGAACTGTTGTAAAACGAGGGCCACCTTATATATGTATATATGTTTACTGGGAACACACAGTTCCCATAGACCGCAATGTAAAGGCACTTTTCATTGTCGTTTTATTTTCTAACACCCCATTCCCGCCACCTTTACCCCCCAAATACTTCCTAGTGTAGATATTTAATTAAAAATAAAAATGCTACAATTTGTATTTTTTAATAAAATACACTACACTGTATTTTGGGGGCATTTGGGCACATTTATAAAATTAACCAGAGATCTGATCTCTGGTTAATTTTATAAGCGCTAATTGCTACTGGGAGCTCTCGGTAGCAATAACCAGCCACTTGTAATGGCTGATTATTTATTGTGCGCCCGCAAAAAGGTCAAATTTGCCCGTTTGCGGGCTCGATAAATTAGCGATCCACTTGTAATCTAGTCCAAAATCGTTATTTACCTTGTTAATCTTGAAGTTGTTTCATCGAAAAATAAAATGCCCATAATTAATGAAAAACAAAATGGCGATTTCATCTGTATAGAGATTTCATTGCAGAATGATAGGCCCTTATGTTAGCTGTTGTATTTCTTAGGAGAAAAATAACCCTGTAAAAGTGTAAGGTTTAGGTAAAAACATTTGTGATCACTATCATTATTTATTTTGCTTGCTTTTCCTGCAATTTACCCTGAAAACTGTGTGTTTTTTCACTCCCCACTTAATGCATTCTGCAGGATTCAGAGCCCTTACTCTATAACTTTGCATACAGTGATTTAATGGTAAGTGCAAGTGCTTATTATCTGTCTTGAGCTCATACTTCTCAATATTTCCTGAACAGAAAAGTTACAGCCAACCCCTGTTTTGTGGGTAAAGCCATGAGAGGGTAGGTCTGTGCCATAGGCAGAGTTGGGCTGAGTTGTAGTTTCACTGGTTGGACCAGGGCAGTCCATGTAAACTGGTGCTTTTGCCCTATCCAGGGAAGCTATGGAGGGGGCAGCGGGTTGACTTCCCAACCTGTGACTATACTGCAAGATCCTGGAAAGATTAGAGAAATGCCTTAATTGGCCAGAGCTTTATTAGTAGCATGGTGGATTCCCAAAATGGCAGGGTGGTACCACCCTGCCATTTTCAGACTCCACCGGGATGCAGCTTCACTGCATCCAGGTGAATTATTTTGGCTGCGCACGCAGCCAACATTCTGTTGGCTACCTCGCTCTGCTAACATTCCATTGAGGATGCATGCGCAACTGCGGACATTACAAACGCAATTATAGTATAGATAAATACACGTGTACACGTATATAAACATATATACATACACATGTACACATATTTAGACACATATATATATATTTATATTGTATACATTGGAGCCCTTTCCAGTCAAACACCTTGACATATACATATATCCCTTTTAACCCATTTCAAAAAACATTTTTTTACTAATATTTAAATTATATGAATGTAATATGTTATTTGAATTTGTTTTTGATGTGTTTTATGCATTTTTTTTTAACCCTTACACTTTACTTCTGGTCTAAAGCTGTGCAATATATTCTAGCGCAATTTTGGCTTTCAATCAAGCGCAAACTATAACTTTCAACTTGTAATCCATTGAAAGTATAGGTTGCGCAAAAGCGTTGTCGGCTGTACTAGAACATCTTTGGTAAATGTGATTTACCATGAACTTGTAATATCAAGCTGCACTATCATTAGATCGCCACTTGTAATTTAACCCTTAGTTAGAAGGTAACAATCTCTTTTTTTTTTTGTTACTGTATTTTTTAAAACCATAGACTTTATTTTATGTTCCATTAAAACAAAAATAATCATAATAAAAATAAAAGGGAGAGGGTGCCCTGCAATTAAATATATCCCTCATGGTTTATAGCAAGAATCAGAGGATAAGTTAACACTACTAGCACTAAGACCTAGCTCACATCCTGCAGTTTAAGTAAATGAAAACAGACAGAGTCCCATATATGGATACTAGGATTTTTCCCTTAAAATGTCTTAGTTCCTGTTCAGAAGTTTCCATTGACGCTTCTCCTATAGGGACAGCAAGCAACAGTGATGAATGAATTTAAGAAACTTACAAAATTATTTCTTCAAAGATCCTGGAAAGAAACAAACTTCTATTTTAGATAAGGTAAACCTATAATTTCTACTTGCATTGTTTTATAGGACAAATGTAAAATAGTGATTTCAATAACTTCTTTGAATTCTTAAAATACCTTCCTGAACCATGAAACCAATAGATTTTTTTATTGCTGTGATTGTTGTGGTATATTTGTATGGTGATAAATATAGATTTTATTATAGTGAGCTGAAATAAATTACAAAAAACACACATATATTCATTTTACACTGGATGCATTTTTGGATCAGCCAAAATATAATCAATGTATTTCTTGAAAGTGCACTGTGAAATGAAATGTGTTGTAACTGGCAGCAAAGTGGTTAATGCCAAACATCAAAATAAAATGCATCAGTCTAGCGCAAGAGACGACCACTAGTTGCTATCAGAGATAAATGCTGATAAGATGTCTAAGTGTATCATGTTGTTTTATATATATATATGTTGGTATAATATGGTTTTATTTATTATATGATAATATACTTGCATTGTTATATTTTAGTAACTAAATATAAAACATAGTGTACAAAGAGATTGAAGGGGACACTAAACCCAATTTTTTTCTTTTGTGATTCAGATAGAGCATGACATTTTAAGCAACTTTCTAATTTACTCCTATTATCAAATTTTCTTCATTCACTTGGTATCTTTATTTGAAATGCAAGAATGTAAGTTTAGATGCCGGCCCATTTTTGGTGAACAACCTGGGTTGTTCTTGCTGATTGGTGGATACATTTATCCGCCAATAAAAAGTGCTGTCCAGAGTTCTGAACCAAAAAAAACCACTTAGATGCATTCTTTTTCAAATAAAGATAGCAAGAGAAAGAAGAAAAGTGATAATAGGAGTAAATTAGAAAGTTGCTTAAAATTGCATGCTCTATCCGAATCACAAAAGAAAAAAATTGGGTTCAGTGTCCCTTTAAGGGAAAGAAATTGAAAATTGGCCTTGTCCTTAAGGGGTTAACATTGAAAAAATAGGTTATTTTATTTGTTTGAATCCTATAATGTAAGATTTTTTGTTTATTTTAAAGGGATACTGAACCCAATTTTTTTCTTTCATGATTCAGATAGAGCATGCAATTTTAAGAAACTTTCTAATTTACTCCTATTATCAATTTTTCTTTTCTTGGTATCATACAAGCCGGCCCATCTTTGGTTCAGCACCCTGGGTAGCGCTTGCTGATTGGTGACTGCATTTATCCACCAATCAGCAAGTGCTACCCAGGTGCTGAACCACAAATGGGCCGACTCCTAAGCTTACATTCTTGATTTTTCAAGAAGATAACAAGAGAACAAATAAAAATTGATAAAAGGAGTAAACTATAAAGTTGCTTAAAATTGCATGTTCTATCTGAATCATGAAATAAATATTTGTGTTCAGTATCCCTTTAATTGTCTATATTAGTTGTTCCCATTGGAAATAATGGTAACAAAGCAGAATTCAATACTTGTCCAAAACTGAATATCTGCATGGACAACATTCGGACAACAGAATGTCTTACAAAATCCAAAAAAAAAATTTCCCCCGTGCACATGTCTATTAAAAAGATTGTTACAACCACTGCTGTCATATAGTTCTCAGGACACATGCCCACACCTGAGCCTATGTATGTTCTTCAGGATACTATAAAGCTGATTTGATAAGAAAAGGAAAAAGGAAAATTGTTTACAACTGCATGCTCTATCTGAATCATGGCAGATTTATTTTGAGTTTCATGTTCCTTTAAATTGGCACTATTGGATTGCACTCTGTAAAATAAAGATCTATGAATTACTGTTATCCTTTGAAATCATCATAAAAGTTGAAATTCTGGAATTCCAGATTTGTTTGTTTGTACCAACATTGTTAAATCCAAAAAATATTCTTTCACATTAATAATAATAAATAAGTGTAATCTTCCTTTATAATAACAAAAATGTAATAATAATTTGATTATTAAAGGGGTGATTTTTTTATATTGCAGTAGATTTTTTTTATGTCATCAGTTATTAAAAGTATTGGTCACTAGAAGAGCTTTTTGAAGGAGAACTCTAGTTTAATAGTAAACTGCTGTAATTTGCTTAGCATTTTATTATCCTAACAAAAGCTCTTTGCTTTGTGTATAACTCGACACATAGTTAAAGTGACATTGTACTAGAAAATGTTCTCCTGTTTAATGTGTTCCCAATAATCTATTGTACCTGCTGGAGTGTATTAATCTATTACAAATAGCTACATTATCTTTATTTTGTCATTTGAAATAGCTGTTTTTGTTTGTTGAAAACTGTAACTATACTGAAAATTCCAGTGCTTCAGTATTGGTTATAGAAAAACTATGTAAGCAAGAGGAATCAGCAGAAATCAACCTCAGCGAGAGTGGGGGAGAGAGACTGCACCTCTATTGAAATGATGTTCTTGCAAGAGCTTTGAATATAATGAAGTCTTATCAGCTGCTTACCTTGATACATTTTCCTGCATTTCCACTAATAAACAAGAAATGATTGTTCAGTGAATAGGGAGTGGCATATGCACATACCCACCTATTACTGCATGTGTTTTCAGGGGTGGCAATGCATTGCTCTTAAAGGGACATGAAACCCCCCAAAAATATTTCATGATTCAGATAGAGCAGGTTTAAATAACTTTCTAATGTATTTCTATTATCAAACTTTATTTGCTCTCTTGGTATCTTTTGGTAAAAAGCAGAAATGTAAGCTCAGGAGTGTGCACGTGTCTGGAGCACTATATGGCAGCAGTTTTGTAAGAATATTATTGATTTGCAACAGCAATAGATAGCAGCACTATTTCTGCCATGTAGAGCTATAGACGCCTACCTAAGTATCTCTTCAACAAAGAATACCATGGGAACGAAGCAAATTTGATAATAAAAGTAAACTGAAAACATCTTTATAATGTTATGCTCTGTCTGACTCACTAAACATCATTTTTGGGTTCATATCCCTTTAAAGTGACACTGAACCCAAATATTTTCTTTTGTGCTACAGATAGAGCATGTAATTTTAAGCAACTTTCTTATTTACTCCTATTATCATTTTTTCTTCGTTCTCTTGCTATCTTTATTTGAAAAAGAAGGCATCTAAGCTATTTTTTTGGGTTCAGACCATGGATAGCACTTTTTTATTGGTGGGCGAATTTATCCACCAATCAGCAAGAACAACCCAAGTTGTTCACCAAAAATGGGTCGGCACATAAACTTACATTCTTGCATTTCAAATAAAGATACCAAGAGAATGAAGAAAATTTGATACTAGGAGTAAATTAGAAAGTTGCTTAAAATTGCATGCTTTATCTGAATCATGAAATAAAAAATTTGGGTTCAGTGTCCCTTTAAGGACCAGGGCTATTTTTACATTTCTGCGGTGTTTGTGTTTAGCTGTAATTTTCCTCTTACTCATTTACTGTACCCACACATATTATATACCAATTATCTCGCCATTAAATTGACTTCCTAAAGATACCATTATTTTCATCATCTCTTATAATTTACCATAAAAAATTATAAAATAGGATGAAAAAATGGAAAAAAACACACTTTTTCTAACTTTGACCCCCAAAATCTGTTACACATCTACAACCACCAAAAAACACCCATGCTAAATAGTTTCTAAATTTTGTCCTGAGTTTAGAAATACCCAATGTTTACATGTTCTTTACTTTGTTTGCAAATTATAGGGAAATAAGTACAAGTAGCACTTTGTTATTTCCAAACCATTTTTTTTTTTCAAAATTAGCGATAGTTACATTGGAACACTGATATTTGTCAGGAATCCCTGAATATACCTTGACATGTATATATATTTTTTTTTTTAGTAAACAACCCAAAGTATTGATCTAGGCCCATTTTGGTACATTTCATGCCACCATTTCACCGCTAAATGCGATCAAATAAAAAAAATTGTTCACTTTTTCAAAAACTTTTTCACAAATATTAGTTTTCTCACTGGAATTATTTACAAACAACTTGTGCAATTATGGCACAAATGGTTGTAAATGCTTCTCTGGGATCCCCTTTGTTCAGAAATAGCAGACATATATGGCTTTGGCGTTGCTTTTTGGTAATTAGAAGGCCGCTAAATGCCGCTGCGCACCACATTTGTATTAGGCCCAGCAGTGAAGGGGTTAATTAGGTAGCTTGTAGGGTTAATTTTAGCTTTAAGGTAGTGTAGTAGACAACCCAAAGTATTGATCTAGGCCAATTTTGATATATTTCATGCCACCATTTCACCGCCAAATGTGATCAAATAAAAAAAATCGTTCACTTTTTCACTAACTTTGGGTTTCTCACTGAAATTATTTACAAACAGCTTGTGCAATTATGGCACAAATTGTTGTAAATGCTTCTTTGGGATCCCCTTTGTTCAGAAATAGCAGACATATATGGCTTTGGCATTGCTTTTTGGTAATTAGAAGGCCGCTAAATGCTGCTGCACACGTGTATTATGCCCAGCAGTGACGGGGTTAATTAGGTAGCTTGTAGGGAGTTTGAAGGGTTAATTTTAGCTTTAGTGTAGAGATCAGCCTTCCACCTGACACACCTCAATATCGAGGCATCACTGCAATACCTTGAAAGCGACTGGAAGCGATCAGGATTGCTTCCACAGCTGGAAACCCTTAACAACGTACAGGGTACGTCACTGGTCTTTAAAGACCAGTTTATGTAAGACGTACCCTGTACGACATGCGTCATTAAGGGGTTAAAAGAATTTATAATTCCTGTATGATTAAATCCAGCATTTAATGCCTGAACATCTGTCCAGGGGACATTGGATAAATAAATGAGAAGACCCCCCTGTACATCATTACAAACCAAGGAGCTTATTAGACAAACAATATAACTCCTTTCCCAATTCCTGCACCTTTTTTGGTGCCAAACAGTATAAATGAATGAACAAATCAATTTCATCTAGCAATCATTTGCTTTTCAGCTGTTTTATCCAATAATGTATTTGGCTGTTTGTATAGCAAACAACTTGACAAATTAGCATAATTCCGACAAATTTGTATTAATTCCGCCCTAAACACTCAACAGAAACTGCTCTTGCTAAAGTAACAAATGACCTGTTATCAGCTAAAGCAAAAGGCCATTACTCCTTACTAATACTTCTTGACCTGTCCGCAGCTTTTGACACAGTTGACCATCCTCTCCTCCTAAAAATACTACATTCATTTGGCATCCCAGACACAGCCATCTCCTGGTTTGCATCATATCTGTCAACTGCTCATTTTCAGTTTCCTTTAACAACATATCTTGTGATCCTATGCCTCTCTCAGTTGGAGTACCGCAAGGCTCTGTCTTGGGCCCCTTGCTTTTCTCTCTTTATACATCCTGCCTTGGAAAACTTATAGCCTCCTTTAGATTCCAGTACCACCTATATGCTGATGAAAACTGAACAAAAACTTGAGAAGCACTCGAGCGGCAGCAGTTTAGTGCATTTATTCAGAAATTCCAGTTATGGACAAAACGAAAATGGTGCTAGAAGCAACAACATAAGGGTAGCATAACCCAAGTAAAACAGAGTTTGTTAGAACTGGAGTGTCAAAGTGAACGGCTTACGCGTTTCGGCCTAAGCCTTACTCATAGCCATTTTAAAATAAGCACGGATTTTGCGTGCTTTAAAACCTCACCCCAGTGTTGATATGCCATCAGGATCCCCACCTGTATTTACTGGCCAATCAAAAGGTCAAACATGTACACACCCCCACTCCAATCACTCGGGTAAACGAACTCATGCGCACGCTAATCACCTAAGGGAAATGCAGACAGCCCACTGTAACCTAACAACCGGGAGTGCATTCCCACGTGTCAAAAACATTCAGCCTCTCAGTCTCTCCGCCAAATGCTGTTTATTGAACAGCCCATAAGTATAGAGGATCTCCAGGATCGCAGCATACTATTAGTCAAATGTTAACATAGTACTTACGGCGCAACAAGGTGACTGAGAGGGCGAATGTGTGGAGATAGAATGTGCATAATGGCAAGTAAATTAACACCCTCCAAGATACGGTGAAAGAAAAGCCTCGAGATAATAGTAGTCTAGTTCTCACATACCAAAAGGAACATTGCAGACATTCACATCTAGTGCCGAAGGGTAATATCTGTCCAAGTGCACATGAAGGGAAAGGGGTGCAAGAATACAATCCTCATGCAACGGAAGAAACCAAGGATTATATGTGGCTGTGGGGGGAGAAGAATGTCAAAGATGTGGATATATAATGCAGCTCAAGGGTACTTAAAAAGTCAATATTGGCTCAAGGCCTGAGTAATTAGGCACTCTGAATGCCCTTATACTATAAGTATTCAATATTTGAGTGGTTTTGATTGATACTTTCCATTAGGATTCCCTTCTGTGCAACACTTTTTTGACACAACCCGTTTTGGACTGTTTCCACACCAACTATTTCTCCCTCTTCATTTTTATTGTATATGCTGATGATACCCAAATCCTCTCCTGATATCTCTCCCTCTTTACTCAACCAGATTTCTGATTGCCTCTCTGCAATTTTCTCTTAAATGTCTTCACACTACCTCAAACTCAATCTGTCCAAAACTGAGCTGCTTCTTATCCCCCCTCTTCGTGACATCCAACACCTGACATTTCTTTGATGGTTGGAGACTCTATTCTCAACACCTCCGCTGCCTTGGGGTCGCACTAGACTCAGAACTCACATTCAACCCACATATACAAGTGCTTACCAAATCCTGCCGTTCACACCTATGCAACATTTCCAGAATTCGTCCCTTCCTTACTCTAAAAACTGCAAAAATACTTATTCATTCCCTCATTTTGTCATGCATTGATTATTGCAACCTACTCCTAAATGGCCTTCCAAAACACCGCCTCTCCTCCCTCCAATCTATTATGAATGCTTCTGCTAGACTCATTCACCTAAGTCGACGATCTACATAAGCTGCTCCGCTCTGCCAGTCTCTACACTGGCTCCCCATACACTCCAGAATACAATTTAAAGTATTAGCCCTAACCTACAAAGCACTCAACAGTCTAACTCCCAACTATATTTCCTCTCTCATCGTGAAATATTCCCCATCCCGTCCTCTTCGATCAACCTCTGACCAACGTCTCTACACTCCTGTTATCTCTACGTCCCACTCCCGCCTCCAAGACTTTGCATGTGCTGCTCCTGTCCTCTGGAACTCTCTACCCCACTCCATTAGACTGTCTCCAACCTTGTATAGCTTCAGACGCTCCTTGAAAACCCACCTATTCAGAAAGGCTTACCATCTCTCCTCCATCCCACATCCGAACCAAACTAATACATGTGCATGAACTGCCTGACTCACTGCTGCAAATACAACCGATGTAACAAGCTACCCCAACCTTATGTCTCTGCACCCTAAACCTATAGACTGTGAGCTCTCCGGAGCAGGGCCCTCTTCCTCCTGTTCTAGATTTGTTTCGTTTTGTTATGTTTTGTATTTTATCACAAATCTTTGTCATTGTATACCCCTATCACTGTACCCAGCGCTACAGAATTTGGCCGCGCTTTACAAATAAATGATAATAATAATAATTAATCCGAAATCCAAATGCACATCTCTACTTTTTTTTAATGTTTTACATTGTCGAACACTTGAGGGCAGCTGTGGTTTCAGCAATATATTAATTTTTTTAAAATATTGTTTCACACACTGCTGAGATCATCTAGGTATTTAATCTTGGGTATTAGAGAATACCATTAGATCAACATTAAATTGATCATTTCATTACTTTGTAAAGCTATTTAAAATTGCATGTTGTCTCTGAATCCTGAAAATATCATTTTGACTTTCATGCCCCTTTAATAAATATTATCCCTGGTAACAGTAAGAAGGACAATCCACAAGGGAAGACAGCACCACTCTCAAAATTGGGGCACGGAAATGGAAATTAGCTTGACATGACTAAGAACCAATTGCTGGTTTGAAACAGTGTTGCTGTATTATGGACCCTGTTTAAGTTAATAAAGTTTTTTTAATTTGTTCATTGGAGGCTGGAAATCTTTGATTGATGACAGTAAGAAGGCACAGGCTTGATAATGCATTAATAAAGTCTAAACACAATGCTTTGAGGTTGAATGATCACACTGATATCTGACCTCCCTTTTATATAAGGAGAATGCTTACTCATCTGTTCAATATTAGCAGAACTGTCCTACATTGTGACCCAGTCATGCTGCCCTCCCTGTATGCGCTTCCTTGAAAAAAAAAAAAAAAAAAATCTGCTGGCATTCTGGTCAATGTTTTCTTTGGTTTTAAATTATGTTTCTGTACTGCATACAAATAAAAATTCACACATACACACACATATATATAATAATACATCCATAGAGTTATTGTATAGACAATTAGCACATCTAGGCAAGTATTCCTGCTAGGTTTTCCTCAGTAGTAAGATATGCAAATTAGATATACAATATCTCATGCTTTTTGCATCCAGTACTGTTTTTAAACTAGAATGAACCCCTTTATGGGGTAGGTGCCTTACAAACAAACCACTTCTGGTCAGCTGTTTCGATTTTTTTTTATTTTTTATTTTTTTTAATATTTTTATTGAGGTGTTAAAGTGAAAACAAAAAGAATACATGGTACAGGTAAATAAGACTTGGTTTTGAAAACATAGGGTAATCACTACACGGTTGGCCTATTAAATTTCACAATGTTCAAACAGATAATCACTCAAATATACCAATATAAGATAACCTCAGATTTTTGATTTAAGGAGAATCCCCTTAAAATATAGTATGCAATCATAAACAATGGCTTCCCTCCATGATAAATAGAGGCCTCTCTTGGACCTCCTGTATATAGTTAAAAACTTAGTAGGGAACAGTTAGGGGATACAAAGAAAATAACTGAATGGGCCACTTTTGGACCCCAATTGCAAGCAGTTGGTTTGGGGAATAGCAAACTGTAAGCACATTTAATGACTATGGAAATGCAATCAATTAGTCTCATATGAAGGAACTATAGGTGTACAAGACATATGGGCATGGATAAGATAAGTAACATAGCAAAATAAGTGTAGGGGTGCATGGGTCAGGGAGATGTCCTGGCTATTCCTATCAAAGAGTTAATTCGGTTAACGGCAGAAGGAGTCATTTGCTATAAAGGATAAGGGATTCTTAAGGGTACATAACTGTGGTATAATATGCAGCAGGTGTTGCTGTTGTGGAGGCGTTCAGGAGAAAGATTATAACTTAAACTTAACTAACGATTATGTAATGGTAGTGGTAATTAGGAATACACAATCAATTGACAAGAATAATAAAAATACCAACATATAAGATTCACTGGACAATCCCTATAAAATGGCTAACAATAATGTAATGCTAGTGGATCAAGAGTATGATGGCTTCCTTGCCTAGATCAATGCTGCACTAATAATCTGTAGGAAATAGTTTGTATAATAGCTACCAACATTCTGAACTTGATTATTGGCAAGGAGGCTAGTAAACTAAAACAAGGATTATGGCAAGGCAATGTTAAGAAAACAGCTGCTATTAGATAAATAATTTACCCCTGTGGAAGTATATACAGTAACTGTTAGACTTAAGGTACACAAACATCATAGTATCAGCAGAAGAACACATGCAACATAAGCCAATACAGTAAAACTTAGCAAGATAAGAGAATACAACCGTTGGGGCTTAAACAAAGCATTGGGACATAGTTGTTCAAACCCAGTTATAAAGAAATGAGTAATCATATACCCCGCATTTAAGCAGCAATAACATCACCCGGTTTAGCCCACGCCAGTCTTATAGTCTTTCACGTTGCCGCATGAGCCAGCCCGGTTTCCACGGCTGAGAGGGGAGACAACATGCTGTGAACGTCCCATTCCCTTCTGGTCAAAACTGTCATTGTCGGTAAGCATCTCACCCTCTGTAGAGTAGATGGAGCATTTAGTCTGTGGGCTGATCGTCAGAGATTGTCCGTTGTTAGTAGGGCCCCAGCTTCCCTGAGGCATCAGGAACTCAGAAGGCAGTGTCGATTCAGCTCCGATCATGCCAGTATGTGCTACATGTTGTAAGACCTGTCTGTATACTGTGGGTTCGGTCGGGTGCAAAACTTTGAGACTGTGCTTACCCTCCACAATCCAGGTCGCTCGTTCCGGTCTATCACTGGACTGTTCTGGCTGATTATGGGGAGTCCAAAGTACGTCCGCAATCTGGGAGACCTGCTGGTCCACTTTCACAGCACAGTAGTGGGGGGCCAAAGATGGCGAGTGGCGGGGCTCCAAGCAGTCATCACTGATATGAAGTGTCTTATCCAATGCGTTGCACCCGTTATGTATAACTTTCCGAACTGAGTTATAGGCTTCATGCAGCATTTCTGTGAAGGCTGCCTGGTGAGAATCAAGGAGTGCGCTGAGTTCCTGTAAAACTATCTCCATCGCCGCCATTGCTGACACTAGTTCCGTTCTCAGGCTCTTAGTTTAAAGTGCTGAGGTAATGTTTAGAGGTAAGGTTAAGGAAAGGATAGGGTGAGGGCAACAATAATATGCTGCTATTAACCCAGAATCAATAGAATCCCGGGGGGGGTCATAAGTGCGGCAGCCTTGACAGTACAGATTAACTGAGTCACAGTGCAGGCCTGCTTGCCACGCAGTCAGCTTCTATGCAGTCTAGCTGAAGAGCATAGGAAGGTCCGTCTATATAATAATGTCTCACCAACTCCACCTGGCAAACATCAGGGCACCTAACATACGGTGCTAGGCACGAAAATTATATTTTTGGAAGGAAATATTATAGTTAAATCCAAGTTGGAGTCAGGAGCTCTGCATATACACGTCTTTCCGCAACAGCTGTAGGCTCCGCCCCCCAGCTGTTTCGATTTTATTAACTCTCATCAGCAGAATATAGGTTTGGTTTCCTGCTTGCTGAAGCTTATTTCCAGGGAAAAGGCAATATTCATTTAACTTATGGTGGAGATAAAAGCATCAGATCCAATTCTTCCATACTTGCCTAGATGTGCTAACTTGTGTCTATACAATAATTCTATAACCTTTGCCTTTATAAAATGAAGGGTTTTAATTTAATCCTTTTGTCTCCACCATAACTTAAATGAATATATATATATATATATATATATATATATATATATATATATATATATATATATATATATATATATATATATGTAAAAAGGAGTTGGTATATGCACTCTCACCACCGTCCTGCAGCTGCCAGGGTGCTATTGGTATTGCTATTTGGGGCCACAGAAGTCAGAAGAAGGGATGTCTGTGGTCCTGAAATGTCACAAATAAAGTATTACTTTGATGTCAGAAGTCCAGTGATTGCTTTTCCTCTCATTTGATATATTTATATATACACACATATATTTACCTTATCAGATGGTGAATAATCAAGTGGCAAATTATTCACAAACATTTACTTCCTATTAGTTTCAAAATTAAAATAAGCATTAACCTATTCTTTTTTTTATGGAAAAAAATATTTTTTAACATACTTAAATCACATCCCTTTTGTAATAGTGTCAAATTCACACTCTTTCCAATTTAAACCCTGTCCCCTTTAACTCGGTTATACAATCTTCTCAACTAGAGAAGTGAAATAGTGTAGCAGTATCTACTAAATATAAATTAAACTCATTGCATATGTCAGTAATTAATTTACCACTGTCATTTTATACATTTCTTGAAAAACCTATGTTTGTGTTTTTCACACAGCATGGGACAGTAAAAAAAAACTACATTTAGCCACCAATAAGCAAGTGTAACCCAGGTTCTGAAGAACAAATGGGCCGGCTCCTAAGCTTTACATTCCTGCTTTTTACATAAAGATAGCAAGAGAATGAAGAACGTTACTAAAAGGGACAGTATACACCAATGTTCATATAACTGCATGTAATAGGCACTGCTATAAAGAATAAGATGCACAGATACTGATATAAATATCCAATAACTGTTTAAAAACTTACTTAGAAGCTCTCATTTTAGCTCTGTTGAAAAGGTAGCTGGAAAGCCCACTGCTAGTGGGAAATAAGACCCTCCCCTCCCTCCCCCTTCTTTTGCATATGAAAAGACCCTTTACACAAACGGGAGCAAGCTGGAGAAGGTAGCTGACGGTATTCTCCTAAAATTTTGGGGCTTGTTTAGGAGACTAAAAATCAGAGCAATGTTATTTAAAAATAAGCTAAACTATACATTTTTAAAAAAAACTTTATTGGCTATATAAATAGATCATCTACAAAACGTATGCAAAGAAAAAATGAGTGTATAATGTCCCTTTAAAATTGCATGCTCTTTCTGAATCATTAAAGAAAAAAAATTGGTTTAGTATCCCTTTAAGCTAACATAAAATTAATTCATGTTGTATACTTTATTCCTCTAAAGACCCTTGTTATATATGAGTGTGTGTGTGTGACGTGCTATGTCATTGCAATAACAACTAGTGAAAGTGACTGTATATCTCTGAATTTCACTAAAAGACAGATTTCTGTTTCAACATCTTGCAAATGGTCTGTTAACATCTGTTAATCGTTGCAAAACAAGGCTTTTTATGTTAGATAATTACTTTCATTTGCTTAATCTTTAAATGAGTAAAGTTCAAAAGCAAATGAGATTTTAATTATGCTTCTGAACTAGATATGATAAGGCTTTTGGAAAACACCTAAAACATACTGCTGGGATTAGTTTCACACTTCCATAATTAAACCTTTTCATTCATTAGTAACAGAAAGAAAAACTGAATTAACAGTAACATAGTTTTCAATTAAGTATTTGTTTCAAATAGGACTTTTTCATGATGTATTTTGCCTTAGGACACACACCACAAAGAGAAAGTATATCAGACGTTCACAAATAGCAGGCAAACCCTAACTGAAAACTCACAAACTATTCTCATAGGGGCATAAGAGTCAAGGTTAATGATTCAGATAGAGCTTAAAATTTTAAACAACTTTCTAATTTACTCCTATTATCAAATGTTCTTTATTCTCTTGGTATCTTTATTTGAAATGCAAGAATGTAAGTTTAGATGCCGGCACATTTTTGGTGAACAACCTGGGTTGTCCTTGCTGATTGGTGGATACATTCATCCACCAATAAAAAAGTGCTGTCCAGAGTTCTAAATAAAAAAAAAAAAGCTTAGATACCTTCTTTTTCAAATAAAGATAGCAAGATAACAAAGAAAATTGATAGGAGTAAATGAGACAGAGCATACCATTTTAAGAAACTTTTCAATTTATTTTTAATTTCAAATTTTATTTGTTTTTGTTGAAAAGTGTATCTAGGTAAGCTCAGGAGCTGCAATGAAGTACTGGGAGCTAGCTGGATACACGCGCGTGCCGTTTGTTACTAGCTCTCTAAGGACTCCATTATCTAAAGCTCTCTGGGCTGGTGAGATTATTTAAAGGGACACTCAAGTCAAAATAAACTTTTATGATTCAGAAAGAGCATGCAGTTTTAAGACACAATTTTGCACAGTTTTTTTTAATATTCACACTTTCTGAGGAACAAGATTCTACTGAGCATGTGCAGAAGCTCACAGGGTATACATAAACTAGTCTGTGATTGGCTGATGTCTGTCACATGATACAGGGAGCTGGAAAATGGAGGGAATGCATTTTCCAGAAAAAAAATCTACTGCTTATTTGAAATTCAGAGTAGGTGTTATTGAATTGTCTTTTTATTATGTACTTGTTAATTATACAATCCTACTGCATTAATGGTTCTTTAAGAATGCTCGCCAGTTCTTTTATTTCCCTGGTGGAGACCCATAAAGATACTATTTACCCTCATAACAGGGCGACTCGCTAAGGGGCGTATACTGCATTTTCTTATGGGAAGGAGATGCCTACATTACAAAAGTGCACAATGAAAATCATTATCTTAAAACTCATACAAAATTAATAATTGAAACATTCACGCAAAATATACTGAAAAAAAAACTGTATTGTTAAGGTGCATCAAAAATCGTAACAAAATTGTTAACCAAAAATCGTATTTTTCAGAAATGTGAAATTTGTATGTAAATTACACAGGAATAAATTGTATTAAATATGAACAGTATACATTTTTATTTACTTACACTGGATGTGCAAAAAAACACATAGAAATTTGTACTTATAAGCACAAAATAGAAAGTGTAATCATAAAATGGGCTTAACATGGGCGTTCCATGGGCGTTTATAAAATTGCCTCTCAAATCCAAGAGAATTTATCTAAATATTCCTTCCCTACAGATCTCACAGTTTTTTCTTGCAAACTAAAAGGTGGGGAAGTTGTGACAAAATTCGCAAAATACTTAATACCCTAATAAAAAAACACATGTATACAAAAATAGAGAAGGTCAGTTGTAAGATTCTATATGCAGAAAGCAGCACAATGTGATTTGTTTTTGATGCAGAATTTCATTTTTAAAGAGCGCCCCCTGCTGGCTCCTAACTTCGCTCTACCCAGTGAAGTTTCCTTTTCTAGCGAGCTCCATTGCTTTCTATAGCAGACATCTTGCCACTTGCAGGAACTGCCCCTTTTTAAGATAATTCACAAGGACAGCAAGGGTTGGTGCAACAAACCTTGTCTGAACCGAAGTTTAGATCAACAGTCACTAGCGATAATTTAACATGTGCCTGATGAGCAGATTCGCCCATTTATGGGCACATTTAAAAATTTGCGCTCCAAAAGTTAACCAGAGGTAAGACCAGAGGTAAGACCCCTGGTTAATTTTTAAAATGTCCCCCAATTGCCCCCATTTAAAAATATAGCTGCACAAAGCAGTGAGCGGGAGTGGGGTGTTAGAAAAAAAATGGCACTGAAAAGTGCCTTTATATTGCGGTCTATGGGGGCTGTGTTATTCCTATACATATACTGTATATATAGTATGCATATGCTTATATACATATATATATATATATATATATATATATATATATATATATATATATATAATATGTGTGTGTGTGTTAATATATGTGTATACACATATAAACACACACACACACATATATATATATATATATATATATATAATAGTAAAAATATATTGGTCAAATCAGCTCAAAGATCCACCTGGATTAATGATGTAATAGAGAAAACCTATACCCCTGAGTGCTTTCAATGGATGTATTTCTATTATGACAGTTTTAGTTTAATATATTATGACTGCTGTTTATTCCCCCTACCATGGCCTTGGTTTTTGTTATTTTAATGTTTAAGGGGTGTTGCTATATTTAAATTAAATATTTAGATAGTCCAATAAATTATTCACTTTTCTGTATCAATCTAGTGCATTCTGATTCTTTGCCTGTTGGTGTGGTTTATTTTGGACTACTGGACACCTATTTTCTGATATAATTGTATGGTATTTATATGAGAAGTGCTGGTTAAAGGGACAGTCAACCATAGAATTGTTATTGTTTTAAAAGATAGATAATCCCTTTATTACTCATTCCCCAGTTTTGCACAACCAACACAGTTATATTAATGTACTTTTTACCTCTGTGGTTACCTTGTATCTAGGAACCTTCTTCCATCCCCCTGATCACATGACTGTGACTGTTTATTATCTATTGTCTTGCAGATAGCATTGTTTTGTGCTAAATCTTAAATAACCCCCTGTGCCTGAACACAGTGTTATCTATATAGCCCACGTGCACTTTCTGTCTCTTTGTGTTGAAAAGAGATTTAAAAAGCCTGTGATAAGAGGCAGCCCTCAAAGGCTTAGACATTAACATATGAGCCTACCTAGGTTTAGTTTAAAGTAAGAATACCAAGAGAAAAAAGCAAATTTGATGATAAAAGTAAATTGGAAAGTCGATTAAAATTAAAAGTCCTATCTGAATAATGAAAGTTTAATTTATACTTGACTGTCCCTTTAAGGAATCCTTTCTCTTTTCTTTATCTTTATCTTTTTCTATCAATTTCACTTTCCTGTATTCATATACATATATATTTAAAATTTGCTACACATCACTGCGCTACTTACCATGTCTGACGGCATCAGAACAAGGCTCCCATTGGAGCCTATCGTATCACCCTCTGGTAAACGAATAGCTACCACCTCGTGTTTGCAGTGCGCTCAACTAGTAATACCAGCGCACATTTGCATACACCTGTATTACTGAGTGGATCGCAAATTTGCGCTTTTCTTGGAATCAAGGCCTAATTGTGTTCAGCTGGCTTACAATAATGCTTTGCTTCTCTGGAGATGACTTTAAAGGGACAGTCAACCATAGAATTGTTATTGTTTTAAAAGATAGATAATCCCTTTATTACTCATTCCCCAGTTTTGCATAACCAACACAGTTATATTAATGTACTTTTTACCTCTTTGATTACCTTGTATCTAGGAACCTTCTTCCAGCCCCCTGATCACATGACTGTGACTGTTTATTATCTATTGCCTTAAATTTAGCCTTGTATTGTGCTAGATCTTAAATAACCCCCTGTGCCTGAACACAGTGTTATCTATATAGCCCACGTGTACTTTCTGTCTTTGTGTTGAAAAGAGATTTAAAAAGCATGTGATAAGAGGCAGCCCTCAAAGGCTTAGAAATCAGCATATGAGCCTACCTATGTTTAGTTTAAACTAAGAATACCAAGAGAAAAAAGCAAATTTGATGATAAAAGTAAATTGGAACGTTGATTAAAATTCCTATCTGAATAATGAAAGTTTAATTTATACTTGACTGTCCCTTTAACACTTTAACCTTTGCAGGGGATAAAGACATAATTATGCCTAAGCAATAGGTAAATAATAACATACTGTTTCTCAGAGTACTTCAAACTTTTTCCCCAAGACCCAGTGCCATGATACCACATACCGCCGTGACTCTATTTTTATGCTTGGTCTGAACATTTCTGCAGTAATATACATCATCTAGATAGCTGCAATTTTTGGCAAATTTACTAAAATGTGTGTACTGATTATAGTCAAACTTGAAAGTGTTGTAAAAGTTAATAACACACACACACACTCATGCAAAACACACCACACACACTCATACAATATACACACACAACACACACATCACACACACTTTCATACAACACACACACAACACACACTTAACACACACTCTCATACAACACACACACAACACACACTTAACACACACTCTCATACAATATACACACACAACACACACTTAACACACACTCTCATACAATATACACACACAACACACACTTAACACACACTCTCATACAACACACACACAACACACACTTAACACACACTCTCATACAATATACACACACAACACACACTTAACACACACTCTCATACAATATACACACACAACACACACTTAACACACACTCTCATACAATATACACACACAACACACACTTAACACACACTCTCATACAACACACACACAACACACACTACTAGGGTTGCCACCTCGGCCATGGTTTCCTGGACACTTATGAGTTATACATGCTGCAGGGTGTGCAGGGAGGGACATGGATACTGCTGTCCAGAGTCACTATTAGTGTGCTCTCCAGGTGTGCAGTGCATGTTCCCCTCAGCATACCCTGCAGCATGTGTAACTTATAAGTGTCCAGGAAAACATGGCTGAGGTGGCAACCCTACACACTACACAAACTCATACACCACACACACTCATACAATATACACACACACACCACACACTCATACAACACACACTCATAAAACACACACATCACACACACTCATACAACACACACCACACACACACTAATACAATATACACACACACACCACACACTCATACAACACACACACCACACACACACACCACACTCACTCATACAACTCTCACATACACACCACATATATTATCATACAACACAATATCATACGACACACTATCATACAATACACACACACCACACACTATCATACAACACAATATCATACAACACACTATCATACAACACACACACACACATACAACACACACACACACACCACACACACTCATACAACACACACACAACACACTATCAAACAGAACAAGCACACACCTTACACTATCATATACAACACAAACACTCATACAACACACACACACCACACACACTCATACAACCCTCAGACACACACACCACACACTATCATAATAACACACACTCTCATGTAACACACACACACACTCATATAACACACCCACAATCTTGTAAAACACACTACACACTCTCATACAACACACACTGCACACTCTCATACAACACACACTGATACAACACACACTAATACAACACACACATATCACACGCACTCATACAACACACACAGACTCTATTTTTGAATTTTTTAATTAGTTATATACAATGGGTTAATAGGGATTGCACTTACAAATACAGTGTAAGCTGCTGAACCAGTTCCAGAGATTTTTGGAACAATTCACTGAAACAAAGGCATGTTAACCGATAATCACAATAATAATCTCTAGGAGTTGTGTTTTTGCAATTGTCTGCTCTCTTAATCATTATATGTGGGTAGTTATTAGCCACAGAATGTTACCACAAATAGGACTTTGTTATATTCTCTGATACTGTCTTTGTAGTTGAAGGAAAACAAGTTATGTGTTCAAGCTTGGAAAATCCCAGCGTGTATGTGTATTGTACGTAAAAAAAAAAAGGATAAAGGGTGTGTAGATTTCTTAAATACATCATACAGAGTCAAGTACAACTCAGTTACCCACGTGATCCAGCATTAAAGGGACATGAAACCCACATTTTTTCTTTCATGATTTAGAAGGAGAATTCATTTTTAAACATCTTTCTAATTTACTTTTATTATCTCATTTGTTTTATTCTCTTGATATTCTTTGCTGAAAAGCATATCTAGATATGCGCAGTAGCTGCTGATTGGTTGCTGCACATAGAAGCCTCATGTGATTGGTTCACCCATGTGCATTGCTTTTTCTTCAAATAAGGATATCTAAAAAATGAAGCAAAATAAATAATAGAAGTAAATTGTAATGTTGTTTAAATTTGTATGTTCTATCTGAATCATGAAAGAAAGATTTTGATTTTAGTGGCCCTTTAAGGGTGAGACTTTACCTTCTTTATTATGGAGGATAAAAATGTCCTGCCATAAATTTTTCCTATGAACCAGATTCAAACATTCAATTGCACCCTTGAGTAGATACCAAAAAAATTAACACCTACCCACTCAAACCAACAACTACCATAACCCAGAAGTAAACCCATAGTAAATTAGAAAGTTGCTTAAAATTGCATGCTCTATATGGATCATGAAATACAAATTTTATATTAAGTAGCTCTTTAACTCCCCTAGACAAGGGTTAGATAGATGGTTCCTGAAATTATAACCCTCTTGTGCCTGGTAAAGTCACTTACCATTAACATATGCACTCACTGTTGGGAACTCCACAACATATATCTTAAGAAGTATATTTATTGGTACATATAGTGTTGGGCAGACAACATAGAGTAATATATGATAGGGAATGGATTGCAAAGGATGTGGAAGTTGTGTTTCTATCTATATTTTATTTCTACATTTTCTCATTAAAACATGGTGCATGTGATACAGTATTTATTTTAAGAAGAACAAGTCTGTCCAAATTTATACATTGGATTTTATATATTTTTAAGAACATTTAGGGGAATGCTGTAGTGCAGTGTTTACCAACTCCAGCCCACAGGATCCTTAACAGGCCAGATATTCATTATATCTTAAAGGGACAGTAAACCTTAAAAATAATGTTATATAATTCTGCACATAGTGCAGAATTATATAACATTATTTAAGTGCTATAGTTCTAAAACCATTTTTTACCTTTTAAAATGTAAAAATGACAGCGCTTTTACAGACCCGCTCTCTGCTGAGCGGGTCTGTAATATTTAGTCAGCGCATCGGGCCAGCTGTATAGTCACAGCCCGGCCCGATCGCGCCATAAGACTAAGTGCAGCTCGCTCCTGTGGAGCGAGCTGCACTTAGTCTTATGGCGCGATCGGGTTATAATGGCGCGATCGGGCTATAATGAATATCTGGCCCACTAAGGGTCCTCATGACTGGGTTTGGAAAGCGCTGCTGTAGGGGAATGCTTTATGTTTTGTATTTCTTTAAGAAACTTACCATTTGTTATATCTCTCCTTCTCTGTAAGTCTACAATGCTAATGCATGTTACAGTGTATAACATTCCTCCATCTCTGTAATTTTCTAACACTGTTGTTTTTCAATTTGTCCTGTATTTTTGTGGGGGGTAGCAGATAACAGATGTTCTCCAACCCAACAGGAAGGCAGGCAATGATGAGAGTTTGAAAGGATTAAAACTATCACACACCCTCTTGCAAAACATCTAAAAACAAATAATCAAAATATCTCCCCTTAAAGGGACAGTAAACACTTTATTATTATTATTATCATTTATTTATGTAGCACCGCAAAATACTGTAGTACTGAGTACAGAGATAGAGGTATACAAGGACAAAGAATTGTGAAAAATACACAAACTTAACCGACTAAAGAAATCAAGTACAGGAGGAAGAAGGGCCCTGCTCTGGAGAGCTCACATTCTACAGGTTGAGGGTGTTCAATAATTATTTTGGTTAGGACAAAAAACAGAGGATAAATGGTAAGCCTCATTAAATAGGGGGGTTTTCAAGTAGTGTCTGAAGCTATACAAGGATGGAGACAGTCTTATGGAGCAGGGTAGAGAGTTCCAGAGCACAGGAGCAGTGCGTGAGGCTGGAGAATAATGTTAGGATAATAGGAGTGGAGAGATGTAGGTCAGGAGTTGATCAAAGAGGACGGGTCAGGGAATATTTGTAGATGAGAGAGGAAATGTAGTTGGGAGTGAGACTGCTGAGCGCCTTCTAAGTTAGGGTTAATACTTTAAATACTATTCTGAAGTGTACAGGTAGCCAATGTAGAGACTGGCAGAGTGGAGCAGCTGATGTAGATTAGCAACTTAGGTGTATAAGTCTAGCTGAAGCATTCATAATAGATTGGAGGGAGGAAAGGTTGTGTTTAGGAAGGCTATTTATAAGTAGATTGCAATATTCAGTGCATGACAAAATTAATTAGTATTTTTGTAGTTTCTTGAGTAACGAAAGGACAAATTCTGGAAATACTGCATAGGTGTGCATGGCAGAATTTGGTATGCGCTGTTGTATATTTGGGATGGATGTGATTTCTGAGTCAAGTGGACCCCAAGACAACGGACCTGAGGTTAGGTGTTGAGAATAGAGTCTCCAAATATCATTGAAACGTCAGGTGTTGTATGTCTCAAAGAGGGAGGGGGGAATAAAAATCAGCTCAGTTTTAAACAGATTAAGTTGCAGGTAGTGCAAGGACATCCAAGAGGAAATTGCAGAGAGACAGTGGATAATCTGGTTAAGTAAAGAGGGAGACATATCAGGAGAAGAAAGATAGATTTGGGTATCATCAGCAAATAAGTGGTACTGGAACCTAAAGAAGGATATCATTTTTTCAAGAGAGGATTTTTAGAGAGAGAAAAGCAATGGACCCATATCAGAGCCTTGCAGTACTCCAACTGAGAGAGGCAAAGTATCAGAGGATATGCTGGAAATTGAAAAAGAGCTGTTTAAGAGATATGAAACAAACCATGAGAGGGCTGTGTCTCAGATCCCAAATTAATGTAGGATTTTTAAGAGAGGAGAGGATGGTCAACTGTGCTGAAAGCAGCAGATAGGTCCAAAAGAATTAGTACAGAGTAGTTTACCTTTTCTTTAGCTGATAACAGATCAATTGTTACTTTAATGAGAGAGGTTTCTGTTGAGTGTTTAGGGCGGAAACCAGATTGTAGTGGATCAAGTGTGGAGTTAGTTGAGAAAAATTGAGTTAGGCAATTATAGACTAGTCGTTCCAATAATTTGGAAGCAAAGTTAAGTAAGGAGACCAGCCGTTAGTTAGAAGGGGTGGAGCGATCAAGCAAGGGCATTTTTAAGATTGGTGTGACACATGCTTGAATGTATCAGGAAATGTGCCAGCGGTGAGAGACTAGTTAAAGAGACAAGCTAGGGCAGAGGTTAGTGAAGTAGTGAGAGAGGGAAGAACTTGTGAAGTAATAGGATCAAGTGGACAGGTTATGAGATGAGCTAAAGAAAGGAATACAGAGATGTCTGCCTCTGTTACAGGAGGAAAGTTGCAAAGAGTTTTGTTAATAGAAGGGGTGGGTAGGAGGGCTGGGTTTGAGGGGGTGAGGGCTAGGTGTCTTTTCTTATTGTGTCGATTTTATTTTTGAAGTGATCAGCAATAATCTGAGCTGTGAGTTTGGTAGTTGGCAGAGGTGCAGGCAGACATAGAAGAGTGTTAAAGGTTGAAAACAGCCTTCTGGGGTTGGATGCAGGAGTTATCACTAGGGAGGAGAAAAAGACTTGCTTGGCCAGGCTGAGGGCAGAGTTGCATGACTTAAGGTTGCATTTATAATGCAGGAAATCAGCACGGGTGTGTAATTTCCTCCACTTGCCGGTCAGGAGTCTGTGAACATCACTGAAAATATTGGGTCTGTTTGGTGTGCCACAGTTGTCTTTGAGTGCATAATGCATAGTAAACAGTGGAGGGTGCAGCTTTGTCAAGTGTTGATTTTAGTGCTGAATTATACTGTAAGGCCACAAGGTCTGGGCAAGAGAGGGATGAAATGTTGGTGCATAAAGAATTCAGTTGCGTAGTAGAGAAAGTTAGTAGATAGTGGTCAGAGAGAGGAAAGGGGAAGTTAGAAAAGTTGGAAAAGGCACAAAGATTAGTAAAGACGGAGTTGCCTTCACAGTGGGTTGAAGATGTTGTCCATTGGAGAGGCCAAAATAGGTAGTAAGAGATAGAAGTTTAAAAGCAGCAGGCAAGTTAGATTGTAAGATGAGAGAAGGGACATTACCAGAAAGGATGTGGGTGAGTCAAGATTTAAAGTGGTTTAGAAATTGTGATGCTGGGCCTGGGACCGATAGATAACAGCAACAAGGAGAGCTACAGGGGAGAAAATGCAGATAGAGTAAATTTAAAAAAAAAAAATAGAAATAAAGAGAGGGGGTGAAGGAATGCAGTGGGAAGTAAAGTATGGAGACAGAAGAATGCCTACTTCCCCTATTTATCTGTCTCCTGGTCTGGGAGTGTGACTAAAGTGCAGGTCACCATAGGACAGAGAGGTTAAAGCAGTTGTGTTAGAAGAGGAGAGCCACATTTTGTGAGGGCTTATAGGTTAAATGATTGTGAAATGAATAGGTCATAAATAGATGTGAGCTTATTGCATACAGCATGCATTCCAAAGGGCAGAAGAAAATTGTGGGGTATTAACACAGTTAATAAGGTTTTGGAGGTATCATTCAGGGTAGTGAGCAGAGGGAGGCAGAGGGTGGACCTGGGTTACGTGAGACATCCCCAGCTGCAAGGAGAAGAAAGATGGTAAGAGAAAAAAGATGAGTGTGTCTTATGTGAGTGTCTAAGCTTAACATCAGTGGAGCATGGTTGTCTGAGTGATGTGAGATAGGAATAGAGTACATCTGTGTTGTAGAGGGGGGAAAGGTAGAGGAGAAGGAGAAATATGATTAGTCTGGGCGCTGTTTGTGAAAAGTAGAGCTGTGACTTTAAGGAGAATGGAGGAGAAGATAAAGCCAGACAGGAGAAAGTATTGTATGTTTAAAGGGACAGTCAACACCAGAATAATTGTTGTTTAAAAAGATAGATAATCCCTTTAAGTCCCCAGTTTTGCATAACCAACACAGTTATAATAATACACGTTTTACCTCTGTGATAACCTTGTATCTAAGCCTCTGCAGACTGCCCCCTTATTTCAGTTCTTTTGACAGACTTGCATTTTAGCCAATCAGTGCTCACTTCTCTGTAAATTCATGTCCGTGAGCTCAATGTTATCTATATGAAACACATGAACTAATGCCCTCTAGTGGTGAAAAACTGTCAAAAGGTATTTAGATTAGAGGCGGCCTTCAAGGTCTAATAAATTAGCATATGTAACTCCTAGGTTTAGTTTTCTTTTTTTTTTTTTTTTACTTTTATTGTAAACCAACATTGGATATAGAACAACAAAAACATAATAGGATAATAAAATATGCCTCACAGGGCCTATTATCCAAATACAAAAACAAGAAGAAAAATTATCCATATTTTAAACAGCTAATAAACAGTTTTGTAAAGCTTCAATATAATATGTGCTCAATGCTGGTATTTTGTATGTAATCATAAAAAAAAAAGAAAAGAAAAAAACAATACAAAGCAAGACCAAGCAAAACAATATAAGGAATAATTAATAAAACAATAAAGAGAAAAAAAAAAAAAAAAAAAAAGGGGGAGGGGGAGAAAAGGAGAATCCTAAATCTTCTATCTAACTCAGGGGTATATCCTAGCCTAAGGAAGTAATGCTATTACCTAGGGTCATATTATTTTATATTAGTTTTAATCAAGCCAGTTACTGGGAAAATATCCAGCATATATATTCATTTGAACAAACTCTGAATTTATTAGAGGCTTAACTAATTGTCTTTGGGCTTGAATTGGCATAGTTTTAATAACCACTAACCATTTTTTAAAATAATTTTCTAATTGATCGTTCTTTACATTAAGAATCTGCATCTGTTCTATTGTACATTGGGCTATTATTATTTTTTTAAATTGTGCAAAACTGGGGGTTTTATGGGACTTCCATGATCTTAAGATAAGATTGCGAGCAATAAAAACCATAGTATTGATTAAATTATGATTTAAATGGTACTCCGAGTATTTAAGCAAAAAAAACACATTTATTGAGGTTATCTTAAAATTTAAATGGAGTACCATATTTATCCAATAATCAATTTTAGCCCAGAACTGGGCGATTTTCGGACAAGACCAGAAACAATGAAAGATATTAGCATTACTGTTACTGCACCTTGTACACAGGTAATATAGACGTTGAATAATAATTTTAAATGCGTCTCCCGCCAAGATGTCATAACCGTTGAGTTTTCGGTAATTTTAAAACTGTCAGATATATCATGGATTGTAATATTTGGAAAGTACAATTGCCATTTAATTTGAAGAAATTCTAATTGTGCATTTGTAGAAAGGGCGTTCAGCATAGTATACAATGGGGAGATGGAATATATGCCATTTTGATATAATTTAATTCTAGGGGTAAGATCCCCTAGGGACCAATTTAAGCTATATGTTTGTTTCAGTTCATCAATGTAATGGCGTATCTGTAAATATGCGTAGAAATCTCTCTTTGTAAGACCAAACTTACTACAAATATCAGTAAAGGATTCCACATAAGAATCTGATCTAATAAATTGGCTGATCCATTTTAAGCCTTTATTTTCCCATTCTAAAAAAATAATGTTAGAATAGCCAGGAATAAACTTGGGATTACCCCTGATTGGCAGAAACTCAGAGACATAAGGGAGTATATGACATTCTAAACTATACTCTTGCCAAGCCCTAATTATATTTTAAAAGTTATTAAATTGCACACCATAGATGGTAATTGAGTTAATGGACAGTGTAAAATTGCTTTAAGACTAAAGGGAGCTATTAAGTTAGATTCACATTGCAAAAGAGAAATATATTCTTTTTCCGTGATCCAGTCTAACGCTATTTTTATTAATGTTACTACGTTATAGTGCTTAAGATTAGGAAATGCTAGACCTGCCGCTAATCTAGGATTCATTAGTCGTTTTAATGCAATGCGTGGTTTAGTACCTTTCCAGATGAACCGTGAACATAAACCATTAAATAATCGAATATCGGATTGATATAGAAATACTGGGATATTTTGGAGTAGATACAAAATTTTAGGGAATAAAATAGTTTTAATTAACATTGCCCTAGCTGTTAGAGAGATAGGTAAATGTGCCCAGTCTTCAAGGTTTTTTTTACAAAACTTGAATACTTCCGGAAAATTTAAGTTATACCAGTCTTGAGGGTTCTTACCTAGAGTTATCCCTAAATATGTAATTTGTGCTGTCTCTCTAAACGGATGACTAATCTTATTCCCAGGTAGTTTATTAATCCATAAAAGTTCCGACTTAGAGAGATTAATCCTATATCCTGAGATTGTACCGAACAATTTAATATCTAATAATAATTTTGGGAGACTCACACTGAGATTACTAAGATACAGAAGTAAGTCATCCGCATAAAGTGACAACACAAACTTCTCCCGACCTACCATTATACCACTTAAGTTCTGACGTAAAAGAATCGCAAGGGGTTCTATCGCAAGATTAAAAAGAAGCGGAGAGATTGGGCAGCCTTGTCTAGTTCCTCTCTGTAGGCTGAAACGCTCAGTTAATGAACCGTTGACAATGATTGAAGATACTGGTTTACTATATATCGATCTGATACAATCAACAAACTGACCTGCAAAACCAAATTGCTCCAAAGTAAAAAAAAGATGTTCCCAACTGATGTAATCAAATGCTTTCTCCGCATCTAATGTTAATATGGCTAGGTCTGTTGTACATTTTTTTTTTAAGGTGTTTGAACTTATTCCAAAAGAAATCTAATGTTAACATCAACTTATGTATATTTTTAACTGGATTTCTACCAGTCATAAATCCCGTTTGGTTTTCATGAATTATTTGATTAAGATGCGGTTTAAGTCTATTAGCTAGAATAGCAGTTAAGAGTTTGTAATCGCAGTTTAGGAGAGAAATTGGCCTATATGAACCCGGCAGTTCAGGATCTTTATTTTTCTTGAGAATTAATGAGATGTTAGAAGCTGTGAAATAAGATGAGCATTTAGTATCAGAAGAATAATAAAAATTAAATAATTTATGTATTGTAGGGGCAATCTGGTCTTGCAGGATTCTATAAAACTCCGCAGGAAGAGAATCGGGTCCTGGAGCCTTATTCAGTTTAGCCGACTGAATTCCATCTACAACCTCTTCTAAAGATATAGGAGAGTTTAATTGTTGTATAATGGCAGGTGAAAATTTAGGTAGTGTAATTTGATCCCAAAATAATTCTCTCTTGTCTGGTGTTAACTTATCTGCTTTATATAAATCTTGAAAAAACTTAAAAAAAGTCTTCTCAATATCTATATTATTTGTAAATCTATCTGTGCCATCTTTTATCGCAGTAATGGTATGCTTATTTGTAATCTTAGTAATCTTTGCTAGATATTTTGCAGATCTGCCTGTATGACCTCCACAAAGTACCCTCTGTTTAATATCCTCTTGTGTTGTTTTTTGTTGTAAAAAAACATCTCGAGCTGATTTGGCATCAGTATATTTCTGCCATAATACTTGTGTTTGACTGGCTACATAAGCATTATAAGTATTTTTAACATTATTAGATAGTTGGGTTTCTTTATATCGTGTTTTTTTTTTAAGCAAACAGAGATATGCTTTAATATCCCCCCGTAACACAGCTTTGGCCGATTCCCAAAATATTTCAATTTTTCCCAGGTATGATAAATTCAATTTATAGAATTCCCCCCAATTATTCTTAAGCCAGTTCTGAAATTTAACATTGTTTATTAAGTACTTAGGGAAAAAAAACGTGTTAAAGTTACGTGTTTGGAGGTCTCTAGTATTAAATTCTAGGGAGATAACGGCATGATCTGAGATTGCAATTTCTTTAATGTCTGGTGTCATGTTCATTCCACTAAGCACTTCTGATACTAAGAACATATCCAATCTAGAGAGTGTTTGATGTCCTTTTGAAACACACGTGTATGCTCTAGTATCCGGATTATGCACACGCCATATGTCCTGAAGCCCTAATTCAAAACAGAATTTCTGCAATATACGTTGCTTCCTATCTCTTCTAGAAGCTATCTTGGGACTTAACCTATCAAGATTAGGCATAGATATTATATTCATGTCACCTGCAATTATTAAATTTTGGCCGGCATATTTTGACAATTGTACTGACAGACCATTCCAAAAATTAAAATCCAAATTATTCGGACCATATATATTACACAAGACGAACATTATTTTGTTGATGGTTATCTCAAGAACCAGATACCGGCCTTCCGGATCTATTTCACAAGCTTCTATCTTATAGTTTAGATTCTTATTAAGAAGGATCGCAACCCCTCTCTTCCTACCATCATAGGGGGCAGCAATAACCTCCCCAACCCATTTCATTTTAAGTTTAGGTGTTTCCAGATCTTTTAAATGGGTTTCTTGGATCAATATAATATCGGGCTTATATCGCCCAAGATGTTTAATGATCATTTTCCTTTTAATCGGGGAGGTTATACCCCCCCCCACATTCCAAGAAAGGAATTTGAGTGGTTCGGTTCCCATTAAATTAAAAAAGGGCTACAAAATGGGGAATATTGTGAGAGAGAAAAAAACAAAAAAAAACCATATAACAAATAAAACGTATAAAAACAAAACAATACATTTTTAAACTCCATCTCAGTGTCTTGACTCCTTTGAAGTACAGCTTAGATTAAACCTATACTAAACCAAATGATCTGCAAAACGTATCAGCTTCCGCTACACTGTTCAAAGTTGTAGTCTTCCCCTCCCTTAAAACAATAAGCTTGGCTGGATATATTAGCCTTATATCAAAATTAGCGTTCATAAGTTTGAGAAAAAAAGGTGACATCTCTCTCCTTTTTACTAATGGTTCATTTGAAAAGTCTGAAAACAACATGATTTTATGCTGGTTGATTAGAAACGGATTAAGTTTCTTATAGTGCCTAAGATATAGTGTTTTATCTTGGAAATTTAGAAACTTAATAATAATGGGTCTGGGCTTGCTCTTGCCATCAGAATTAGGACGGATTGGGCCTACTCTATGAACCCTTTCAATATGCACTGGTTGGGGCAATTGTTGGATGTTCAGTAGTTGGGGGAGACTAGAGGAAGCGAATTGCATTAAATCCTGGTATTCAGGTATTTCAGGGAGGCCAATAACCCTCAGGTTATTGCGTCTAGATCGGTCCTCTAAGTCCTCTACTCTTGCTTGTAATATAGATAATAATTTTACATGGGATGTTACAATAGGATCTTGTAAGTTAAACCTGTCCTCTAGTTCTGACATTCTAACTTCGGCTTCATCTAATCGTGTGGAAAATTGTCTCACCTCATTTGTTAACCCATTGATTTCTTGTTTAATTTCTTGTTTAAGTGAATCAAATTGAGGAGTGACCATTTTAGATATTTCTGAAACTAATTCCATCATGTCGCAATTAGATATATTAAGACCAGCTTTATCTTGGGAAGTATCTGCACATCCCTCTATTTGTTTGTTGCCTTTTCTATCTCCCCTGAGTTTGGGGGGCATGATTGGAGAACTACCTTTTCCCTGGGAGATAAATCTCTCCATGGACACAGCCCTTAAAAAAAAAGAAAAAAAAAAAAAAACCAAACGTGATAATGTGCAATTATAAGTGTGATTTAACTTATTTTACAACTATATTACTCCAAAACGTGTCATTGGTATATCTTTAGTGAATTGTGTCGTGACAAACAGTTACCTAGTCTAAGGTAACATTAAGTTAGTTATGTTTCTAGGAAAATTTGCTAGAAACATACATTTAGCAAATATATGAGTTACTATAATTAGTATACTACAAGTGAATAGGAAAAAAAAAAAAAGCGAAAAATGTGAAATTCGTGCTATTAAACAGAAAATAGGGCCATGTACTAGTTTGAAAATACGCAGGTAGACAGGTCCAATATCAATAAATGCTTATTCGATGGTGTACAATAAATGCTAAGGATAATACAATATTATCAGTATTTCTAAGGAAAGAGCAATGCCATTTATTACTCTAAGGGTTTTTAAGGCTTTTCCCCCTTTCCCTTTTTTTCTTTTCCTTCTTTTCCCCTTAAAAAAGGAAAAAAAAAAGAATAAGCTCTTATGCAATCTTAAGCATTAAGTACATATTACATACACGTATCGTAAAGTCCCAGATTTAGGTAAATATATATAGCGGGGGGGGGGTGGGGGAGCAGGGTGTCTCTTCCTGATATAAGAGTGTTTCAGTTGCTGGTTATGTAGACAAGGAAAAAGACACCACAAAACAGTTCCCCTGGTTAAAGTTATTGTAAGTCAATATCCCAATATACCATTTTCATTTTGTTTTTAGCGGTATATGGGGATTAGATATCTACACTTGATGTTAGGCATCCGTGTAGGGGGGCTCTTTTATTCCCCAAAATCCCACAGTCTGTAGTATGAAGTGCTTTGGACGTAAGACACCCTATGCATATACCTGTAGCGTCTTACCCGCTTCAGCTCATAGATTTTACAGGGCTTGTACCTTAAATTCCAACGCAGAGTAACCTGTATTTTACTCAGGTCCTGTGGTCTTTGTGGAAGCAGCGCCAAACGTCCTTCGTGTAATTTGGCTCAGGTTTTTAGTGCACCAGCCACTGGGAGCCGCGGGACTTACCCGTCCCCCTTCTGGTCAGTTATGTATACACAATCCGTATACCGCGCCTGCCGTGTTTGGCAGGCACAGGGAGAGCGCCTCTCTTGGTTACTTCACCGCGGATAGCTATCCCACATAGCAAAGCTTAGGTCAACGGCTGTAAAGCTTGTATCTTATGCCCCGAACCAGGTCAGGGTAAGGATCTCTCTGATGTCGAAATCTTAGCAGGGATAACACCGGCAAACTTCCCCACTGTTTGGGGGGAGGAATGATGCCTCCACCAGGGAGCCGCGATATCAGCCCGTCACCTTTCCGGGTAGTGTAAGTAAAGTCCGGTGACAGCGTTTGCCGAAACCGGCTGTGGAGGACCCCTCCTCGTCTCCTCACCTCGGAGCCCTGTTCCGATTAACTGTAGCGGGGTCTGATAGTCCAGAGAGAAAGGCACCGGTGGAGTTGCTTGAACCACTAAGCAGTGGTGTCTTGGGATCTTCCAGCTCGCAGACTCTGATAGTCACTTGCTCCAGCCCAGTCGACTCTCTCAGCTAGCCAAGGAGCACTGCGTAGTGGGGAGATGAAAATTGCTCACACCCGGGAGTCGTGCGAAGTTCCAGTTCACCTGCAGCACCTGTAGCACCTGCAGCACCTGGTAGCTCCGCCCCCAACAGGAAGATCACCTCACATTCCCTAGGTTTAGTTTTCAACTAAAATACCAAGAGAACAAAGCAAAATTGGTGATAAAAGTAAATTGGAAAGTTATTTAAAAATACATGCCCTATCTAAATCATGAAATGTTTTTTTTGGACTTGACTGTCCCAGGGATATTTAGGGAGATTAGAATTTAGAAAGTAGCTGTTTATAAGTTGTCCCCTCCTTTGTCTTACTTATTGTTATAACTCACTACACTTATGAACTAACACACTTACAGAACTACACACATGCTGCAACGATCTAACAAGCAAACTTGATCAAACAAGCTAGGGGTATTCAAGTTAGGTAATAACAGTAACATGGTCCTAATTATCATACGTCATAAATAACACAAGGCCTAAACAAGAAATGCAGATGGCACTTTTCTTATCACAAGTAGAAGACAGTTCTTAAGGAAATAAAAAATAGCAATGGTAATATTGTGTGATTTTTATATAAAATGTTTTGTTATGCATAATGTTGCAATATATTTTCATTATGTATTTTGTTGCCTTTGCGTGTAATTTAGTGCTGAAAATTGAGCAACTCTATAACATAGCTGTCCCTAATTGGTTTTATAACAACTGCAAAACAGCCGTGTTGTCTGTAGACTAAAGCCCAGATTGGCTCCTCTAAATAAAGCAAATTGTAGGTGGAGTATGGACATTGAAAGATAATTGCAGTAAAACTGATGTTAATTTGTTTAAAAAAAATAAATAAGACTTGGCTGATGTGTTATTCTATAGCAAAAAAAAAGATTAGAAAAAACTTGCACTGAAAAGAACCCTTTAATCTATAGCACCACAACAGAAATGTCTTGTAATTAAAAAGAGGTTTACTGTCCCTTTAAATACCTCCAGTCCTACCTTCAGGAGCCTCACTTCCTGCACACTACTTTATTACCATGCTGTGTTCAGGTGGTTGTCTTGTGATTGAAATTGTGCTGTGTTCAAAGTTGACATCAATACAATAGTGTCAATGCACACAGCCCTCTAGCTATTGGACATTGTAAGTCACATGCTCAAGTGTCTGACTCCTCAGCATGCCCCAAGTGCAGCTAGGAATGTCTTGTGATGTGACCTGTATTTATGGCATTCACACAGAGACAGTGTGACACTATATTTCAAGCCTGTTCTCCAGATCAAACTATGGATCAGTTACCTCACAATGTAAAATTAAAAATCAGATTGAGCAAATCTTATACTGCATGACCATGCTCTAAACTCTGCAAAAAGTTCACATCCGCAAATCGCAATATCTAACATGTAATGTGGTTCTGTCATATTACAATCAAAAGATGTTATAGTATTGTTACAGAACCATAAACAAAATCTAGATTCCAAAAACTATTCAGGTTATATATACAGAATTAATGTAGATCTGTAAGTATAGAAAGGACATTAAACCTATTCTTTTCATGATTCAGATAGAGAGTAACATTTTAAACAACATTCAAATTTGTTTCTATTATCTAAATTGTTTCATTCTCTTGGTATCCTTAATTGAAGGAGCAGCATTGCACTACTGGGAGCTAGCTAAACACATTGGCAAGCCAATGACAAGAGACACGTGCAGCCACCAATCAGCAGCTAGCACTTAGCACATGAGCGATATCGGATATCACTTTACTGCACATGCGCATAGTAGTCTGTTATGTGAAGGGTATAGCGCTATCTGACATACAGATATGTGTGCACCTTCAGCCATTGCTCTATAAAAACTAATTTTAAATTTGTAATATGAGCAGAAAAATAGAAGTGCTATTGATTGCGCTTGATCGGTGGTAAAGGGACGGTAAAGTGATAATTATACATTCATGCTTTAGACAGAGCATATAATTTTAAACAACTTTCCAATTTACTACTATTATTTAATTTGCTTCATTCTCTTGTTATCCTTTGCTGAAAGGTTTAGCTAGCTAAGCTCAGGAGTAGCAAAGAACCTAGGTTCTAGCTGCTGATTGGTGGCTGCATCTATATACTGATTGTCATTGGCTCACCCATGTGTTCAGTTAGAAACCAGTAGTGCATTGCTGCTCCTTTAACAAATGATACCAAGAGAATGAAGCAAATTTAATAATAGAAGTAAATTGGAAAGTTGTTTAAAATTGTATGTTCTACCTAAAAGAAAAATGTTCTACATAAAATAAAAATGTTGTGTCTTTAATGCACAGTATTGCTAATATTTGTAATCTTGTAATCTAGTTCAGAATAAGATACCTTAAAATGGGGTCAGTGTTGTACAGTAAGAGAGATAAATAGGGGCATTTAAAGGGACAGTTTACTTTAATTAAAAAAATAAAAAAGATAATCCCTTTGTTACCCATCCTCTAGTTTTGCATAACCAACACTGTTATATTAATTCACTTTTTATCTCTGTGAGTACCTTGTATCTAAGCCTCTGCAGACTGCCCCTTATCTCAGTGCTATTTACAACCTTGCATTTTAGCCAATCAGTGCTGACTCCTGCATAACTCCACTTGAGTGAGCACAACATTATCTATATTGCACACAGAAATAGCTCTGTCTAGCTGTGAAAAACTGTGAAGCAATGTAAAATGTGCTGAGATAAGAGACGGCCTTTAAGGGCTTATAGCTTTAAAAAAAAAAATACCAAGAGAACAAAGCAAATTTGATGATAAAAGTAAAGTTAAAATTGCATGCTCTATCTGAATCGAGAAAGTTTAATTTTGATTTTTTTATAAAGCAAAAATGAGATACCCCTTTTTTACCTTGGTGTCTTATTGTACAATAAAGGACACAAAAAACATGATTTCCTTACAAATGTAGGCACGGTAACACCTTTATGATTTGCTGATGCAGCCCATCTCTTCTATAATTGATAGTATTCCTTTTAGCATGGCTTGTACTACTAATCTTTTGGCACAAATAACTGATAACAATAACAATAATGCAGGAACTAAAGGGTGCTTTCCCACAAGCACTGGTATCAGTTTGCAGTTTGGAATTTCATGCATGTACCTCACTTCTACACTTACTGAAAGGTTACTAGCATTATGGTAATTAACAATAGCACAGGCTGTTTAGTTTACATCACCCTGCTCAGGTGTTTGTCTTGGAAAGCACCTGCTTGCATATACCAGGAAAAAATGCAGTGAAACTGAAACTTGACATAAAATGACATCATTATTAGGATACTAACAAAGATAACAGGGAACAGTGGTATCTAACAACAAAGACATCTAGAAATACAAAATCCCCCTGTGTGACATTTATTTTTTAAAGTCATATTAAATATCATGCCCCTTAGTAAGAGGCACATGTAAAATGTGTTTTGACTGGTTCATTTGAATGACCAACTAGCTAGAAAATGTTTTTAAATTCTAGCAAGAGAGGAAAGCTTCAGAGAACTGAGCACTAAATATGCCCTAATCTGAATTTCCCACTTACCATAACATCCTCTGTAGTGGTAGATTAAAGCGACAGTAAAGCATGCAATTTTCCAATTTATTTCTATTATTTAATTTGCTTTGTTCTTTTGGTATTCTTTGTTGAAGAACAAACCTAAATGGGCTGATAGGAGCTAAGGAGCGAGCACATTTCTTTAGCAGTCTATGGCAGCAATGTTTGTAACTATGTATAACATTGCTATAAATAATGTTGCAAACACTGCTGCCAGATGACTAAAGACACGTGCACGGTCCTGAGCTCACCTTGGATTACTCTTAAACAAAGGATACTAAGAGTACTAAGCAAAATTAATAACACAAGCTGAAAAGTTATTTAAAACCGCTTGTATTACAAGTTGAAATTAAGCACGATTGCTTGAGCGCATTCACGATTTACGCTAGAATTATTACCGCGTCCACAGAGCTCTGGTTAACTGTTTTACGAAACAAAAAAGTGTCACAAAACACATAAAAAATGCATTACACAATACAGTTACACTCATAATAACATCATCTAATAAAAATTATTTTATAAAGTGCATTGTAAATCACTTTGTCCCTATGTTTTTCTCAGAGTTACTGAGCACAATCAATAATCTATGAGTGCTGGCACCTATTTGTTTTAGCCCTTTGCAGTCAAGGAGATGAAAACATGTAAAATCATATTTATGTAATATTCATTTTTAATAAAGTATTATAATGTGTATTTACTGTAAATATTTCACAATCCAATGTTCTGCACATAGCAGAATATGTTCTATGTATTGATAGATATATATTCCTATATACATCTGTGTATATCAATACCTATATATAATCGTGTATATATAGGTATAGATATATATATTGTACCAAAAAACATCATATATATGTAGAAATATGTATGGATAAATAGAACATATTCTTCTATGTGAAGAACATTGGAATGGTAAATACTCATATTTTCATGTTGGGTTTGTGCACTTGTGAATATGCGATCGAGTTTGCGCACAAGCAGGGTGTTTTTTTCCCACTTGTTTGCTCCATTGACCTCTATGGGGGAATACGTGAGCGCTTGTGATATTCTAACTTCAGCTTTTTGCGAGCATCATGCAAGAACTGTTTGTTATCAACTTATAACATGAGCGCTTCCCAACGCGTGTAAAAAAGCTTGCTTCTCGCAGAGTTAGTGCTCGAGCAGGAACGTTAAATAATGCTCCACCTGTAATCTGCACCACAATTTGTACCCAGTTTTAAAAACATTTGAACTTTTTCTTCAAATGATAATTTGGTTCAATAGCCCTTTAAATGGGACAGTAAACACTATGAGGTGATATAAAATATACAATACTTTCTTATGCATGGTAAAACAACTTTACAATATAATGTACTTTAAAGTTTTTCCCCCTTTTCCTGTAATTTAATTGTGAAAATTGAAAGAGCTCTTGGCAGACTTCACAAACCTAATCCTGCTACATATATCTCCTTAACGGACAATTTGTTAGCTTATCCTTTCTGCTGATGCCAAACAATGAAGATTTTGTTATGACAGAGACAACCCCAGTTATCTCCTCCAAATAAGTTAAAGGGACAGTAAGGTCAAAATTAAACTAGTGATTCATATAGAGCATGCAGTTTGTTTTGTTCTCATGATATCTTTTTGTTTAGAGTTAACCTAGGTAGGGTGATAGGAGCTTAGGCGCGTGCACGTGTCTATGGCAGTCTATAGTAGCAGTGATAGTAACTATGTATAACATCGCTATAAACAAGGTCGCAAACACTGTTGCCAGATGGCTAAAGATACATGCACGCTCCTAAAGTCACCTAGGATTATTTTTTAACAAAGGATAGCAAGAGAACTAATCAAAATTGATCATTGAAGTAAAATGGAAAGTTGTTTAAAAATGTGTACTCTATCGAATCCATTAAAGTTTAAAGGGACACTCAATCAAATTGAAACTGTCATGATTCAGATAGAGCATGTCATTTTAAACAACTTTCCAATTTACTTCCATTAACTAAATGTGCACAGTCTTTTTATATTTACACTTTTTGAGTCACCAGCTCCTACTGAGCATGTGCAAGATTAAGTGTGTATGCGTTTGTGAATGGCTGATGGCTGTCACATGGTACGTGTATGCATTTGTGATTGGCTGATTGCTGTCACATGGTACAGGGGGAGTGGAAAAAGACATGACTTTTAAAATTGTCAGAAAATAATCTACTACTCATTTGAAGTTCAGACTAAGTGCTATTGCATTGTCTTGTTATCTTGCATTTGTTGATTATGCAAATCTACTGTGTTGACTTTGCGCTCCCTTTAAGTGCTGAATGAAGTTTGATCATTGAAAAACAATTTGCAGCAAACAATATGTTAATCTGTGTTGGGTCTCTGTTGATATGTCAATCTATTGGAAGGCTGCAAAGAAATGTGCTTGCTATCCCTTTAAGCAACAGTTTACAATAGGTAATTATGTGTGGCACTGCAGGTCATCCCCATAACCTTTTTAAGTTAATTTACAAAAGCCAGAGACATCTCTTTTCAAGTAGGTGTTTACTTTTTATGGAACCAGAGGCAAATAAAAAAAACAGGAAATGCTCATGGGCTAAGAAAACATGAACCATTTCTTTTGTTGTAATCTTAAAGGAAGACGTTGTCCTCTTTCCCTTTAGTGGTGTGAATTCCCCATAAACAAACTGCTGCCTGGGAAAGCATTTTCTGCAGGAGGTACTAAAAAGCAGATTTAAAATTGTATGGGGCTATGAAATAAAAAAATAAAAAGCCAATGGGAAAGCAGAACATCATTAACATTTATACATTGTTGCTGATAACTATTGAGTAAGCTTGCAAGTTGTTACTGCCTTGTATGAAGCTTAAAGGGACACTGAACCCAATTTTTTTATTTCGTGATTCAGATAGAGTAGGCAATTTTAAGCAACTTTCTAATTTACTCCTATTACCAATTTTTCTTCGTTCTCTTACTATCTTTATTTGAAAAAGAAGGCATCTAAGCTATTTGTTTGGTTCAGTACCCTGGACAGCACTTTTTTTTATTGGTGGATGAATTTATCCACCAATCAGAAAGGACAACCCAGGTTGTTCAAAATGGGCCGGCATCTAAACTTACATTCTTGCATTTCAAATAAAGATACCAAGAGAATGAAGAAAATTTGATAACAGGAGTAAATTAGAAAGTTGCTTAAAATTGCATGCTCTCTCTGAATCACAAAAGAAAAAAAAATTGGCTTCAGTGTCCCTTTAAATAAAGGGACAAGAAACCACAACATTTTCTTTCATGATTTGGATAGTTCATACAATTTTAAACAACTTTCCAATTTACTTCTATTTTAAAATTGGCTCCATTCTCTTGTTATCCTTTGTTGAAGGGAAGACATTGCACTACTGGCAGCTAGCTGAACACATCTAGTTAGCCAATCACAAGAGACAAATATGTGCAGGCATCAATCAGCAGCTAGCTCCCACTAGTGTAGGATATGTGCGTATTATTTTTCAACAAGGGATTCCAAGAGAACGAAGCACATTTGAATATAGAAGTGAATTTAAAAGTGTCTTAAAATTACATTCTCTATATGAATCATGCAAGTTTCATTTTATTATCATTTTGTGTCAATATACAGTATACTAAAAAAAACAATAATCAACAATCATCATTCAGATAATCATATTTGCTTTGCCAACATGGCTGAAAGATTTAAAATGGGATTTCTTTAAATGTGAACTAGGCTTGCAGGAGATTTTTAGCCATGCGGAAAGTTAAGATTTATAGTTCTACTAATGATAAAAAGGGGACGTGATAAGAAAACACTACTTGGTCCAAGAGTGACCTACTATGTTAAAAGGGGAAAAGAAAAAGAGGACTATAACCTATTGTTAACACATTTGATCTAGTATGATATGTACATTTGAAGATTTGTATTGTATATCTCATCCATCGTATAATGTATATTTTTTGTCCTCAATAAAAATTATAAATATAAAAAAAGGGACGTGATTAAAAAAATGTTTTTAGAATGTTGTATGACAAATTCTATAAAACGTATTATATATAGTAGGGGTGTTAAAGGGACACTCAAGTCAACATAAACTTTTATGATTCAGAAAGTGAGTGTAGTTTTAAGAAACTTTCTAATTTACTTCTATTATTACATTTTGCACAGTCTTTTTATATTCACACTTTCAGGATAATGAGCACCTACTGAGCATGTGCACAAGCTCACAGGGTATGCGTATACTAGTCTGTGATTGGCTGATGTCTGTCACATGATACAGGGGGCCGGAAAATGGGAGAAAAAATGAATTTGCCAGAAAAAAATCTACTGCTTATTTGAAATTCAGAGTAGGTGTTAAATTGTTGTCTTTATTCTACCGCATTAGGTGGTCCTTTAAGAGTTAATGTCATTAGAAAGCTCTACTCAAATGGCTCAGAATCTGTTGACAGCTTTTCTTACCAATGTTCCCTGTGCAGAAAGCTTATTAAAAAGATTGTAATATACCCAGGTTTTTACCGATGCAAATGAGGTACATGCCCAGGGTAAAAGTTTGGGGTCCAACAAGTTTGAAAATAGTAGGAAAGTAAAAATAAAATGTGCATGATTCAGATGTCATTTTAAGACAGTTTTAAAGTTACTTCTATTTTCAAATTTTATTTGGCCTCTTGGTAGGCTACTGGGAGCTAGCTGGTGGCTACACACATTTGTCTTGTCAATGGCCCACCAGATGTTTTTAGCGAGCTCCCAGTAATGCACTGCTGCTCTGGCTTTGACTTTAACTGTGCATTTAATCCCTTTAAATGGCTCAGGATCTGTAAGCAGCCAATCTTACCAGTGTAACTATGAAAAGAATACTACAATGATTGAAATAAGCCCATGGTGCAGCTTTTGCCTAGAGCAGATAGTTCTGTGCCTAGGGCAGCAATATTTGGGGGCAGCAAGTTATAAGGGCTAGTTTTATGGTGTGATTCCCTCTGAAACCTAGAATAATGTTATTACAAAGCACAATGATCCCTGTTTTTTTTAGTGGGAATTCATGACCCCTCCGTGTGACCTGGCCTCTGGTTATGTGGAAATATATTATGTTAATATATATACATTTGTTGGGGATGTGGTACTGAGGTCAGTAAAAAAAATACACCATTAATTATACTGTATTATATAAATTCAATTGCTGGGTAGGAAGGAGACTCTTCTCCCCAAGTTTCATCAAACACAAAGCTTAGGACCACAATGAAACCTGCAACACTGTTTATCTGGCACCTAACTTATGCACAACAATTGTTACATAATGTTGTAGTCCAGAATTTGTTTGTGATACCCAATTACTCTTCTACCTCTGTCCATCTGCAACACACATGATACACATCCATGTAACTCATCCACGCATCTGAAATTTGGGAAGACTTTGCTCCTTATCTGAGCAGTTGGTTCATTCCTGTTTCTTCTGGGAGGTCTGTGGCACATGGGTAACAATAAACAATATCATAAAGATTTCTAAATGATTGCTTTTGTAACTGGATATATACTGTATGTTTTATTTTATTTTCCAATATTTATTTTCCAACCTTGCAAGTGAAAAAAAATCAATGAGCTGAGCTCACACCTATTCTGTACAACTGGGTCATTCCTGACATCCCTAGTAGGGAAAAATGTATCTGTTTGTACTCATTTTGTGGCTCCTGTGCAGTATAAATATACAATACTATTTGTTTTGCTGCCTTAAAGGGACACTGTGCTATAATTCCCCCCCCCCCTAATGTGTTCCAAATGACTTGCTACTGAGTATTAAATGTATGGGGAATTGTTGCTTCATACTCATTTTTATATTTGAAATAGCTGGTTTTGCTCATTAAAACCATCACCTATTGTTCTACCAGACATGTCCATAACAATGGGCTGAGCCTGCAATGAAGCAGGCCTGCTAATATTATCTATTTTAGGTATTAAAATGCCAATTATGGCTGGGGGATTAAGCCAGCCAGCTATTTCACATGCAAAATATCTCTCTCTCCTTCATACCCCCCATTAACCATTAAATACACACCAGCAGGTAAAATCGACCACTGGGAACACTTTCAGGTGGAGAAAGTTTTATATTATAATCTTCCTTTAACATACGGCTAGATTACGAGTTTTGCGTTATGAGGGGTGCAGTTATTGCACCGCTCACTTACCTACAGCGATGGTATTACAGGTTAGATTAGGGTTAGAGCTAAAGAGCTAAATGCCAATAGGATTTTATTTGGGGGGTTTGGTTGTGTGGGTGGTGGGTTTTACTTTTGGGGGTGGTTTGTATTTATTTTTTTTACAGGTAAAAGAGCTGATTTCTTTGGGGCAATGCCCCACAAAAGGTCCTTTTAAGGGCTATTGGCAGTTTAGTTTAGGCTAGGGTTTTTTTTATTTTGGGGGGCTTTTTTTATTTTCATAGGGCTATTAGATTAGGTGTAATTAGTTTAAATATCTGATCATTTGTTTTTTATTTTGTGTAATTTAGTATTTTTTTTTTTTGTAATTTAGATAATTGTATTTAATTTATTTAATTTATTTAATTGTAGTGTAAGGTTAGGTGTTAGTGTAAGACAGGTTAGGTTTTATTTTACAGGTACATTTTGTATTTATTTTAACTAGGTACTTAGTAAATAGTTAATAACTATTTAGTAACTATTCTACCTAGTTAAAATAAATACAAACTTGCCTGTAAAATAAAAATAAACCCTAAGATAGATACAATGTAACTATTAGTTATATTGTAGCTAGCTTAGGGTTTATTTTATAGGTAAGTATTTAGTTTTAAATAGGAATAATTTAGGTAATGATAGGAATTTTTATTTAGATTTATTTTAATTATATTTAAGTTAGGGGGTGTTAGGGTTAGACTTAGGTTTAGGGGTTAATAAATTTAGTATAGTGGGCGCGACGTTGGGGACGGCAGATTAGGGGTTAATAAATGTAGGTAGGTGGCAGCGATGTTAGGGGCGGCAGATTAGGGGTAAATAATATTTAAGTAGTGTTTGTGATGCTGGAGTGCAGCGGTTTAGGGTTTAATATGTTTTTTATTGTGGCGGCGATGTCGGGAGCAGCAGATAGGGGTTAATTATTTATTTTAGTGTTTGCGATGCAGGAGGGCCTCGGTTTAGGGGTTAATAGGTAGTTTATGGGTGTTAGTGTACTTTTTAGCACTTTAGTTATAAGTTTTATGTTACAGCTTGGTAGCGTAAAACTCATAACTACTGACTTTAGAATGCGTTGCGAATCTTGCAGGATAGGCTGTGCCACTCACTTTTTGGCCTCCCAGAAAAAGCTTGTAATATCGGCGCTATGGAAGTCCCATTGAAAAAAGACTTTGCGCAAATATGTGTGCCAAAAAAGTGTGCGGGACAGCTGTACCTACAAGACTCGTAATAGCAGCGGTAGTGAAAAAGCAGCGTTATAACCCATAACGCTGCTTTTTTGCTCATAACGCAAAACTCATAATCTAGTCCAGGGCCGTCTTTAATATTGACTGGACCCCGGGCAAACATTTTCTTGGGCCCCCCCCTCCCATGCAATTTCGCTCTCCACCCCAACATCCCAAAAAACAACTAAATCAATTTATTTTTATTTATTTTTTTAAATTATTAGCCCAGCAGTGGATCATCCACTGCTGGGCTAATCATTAAAAAAAATTTGCAATATGTGAAACTGGACCTAAGCAGTACTAATAAGTAAATAAATATATAAATTCCTCCACTTTGGATTAATTTAATATGCTTTTGAATGTGATTCTGGTGTGAGGTTAGCTGGTTAAAGAGATTTAGAGCAGCCAACAGGAGCAAAGCAAGGTAAAGACTGAGGCGGAAGCATAGAGGTGCAGACAGATATAAGTTTACTGACTGGAACAGTAGAACTACTATGGGAAGCTGTAAAATCTGAAACAGAGAGAAATAAAAACTATAAAAATAAACCTTACCTTAATGTGTGAAGTATCAGCATGACACTATACATCAGCCACAGCAGCACATGTCACTACTTTGCTAGGAACAAGTTCCCTCTCATCCTGCACTAGACAATGCTGCATGGGGGAGGGGCATGTGTACACTCACTTATTCTTCCCACTGACACCTTTCTACAAAGCACTGTTTTCCTAACAAACTTCAGTTAGTTGACCTTAGAGCCACAGCAGAAAGAGCAGGGATAAGGGGACCAGCAGACTGCATGTTGTCTGCCCAAGGCTGCATGGATACAGACGAGTCACACAGCCTCAAGACTGAAGAGAGCAGTGTGTGCAGCTGCACAGATACTCAAATCCTCACGTGCCTGACACTCCAGCTTTCGACTGCATGCGCCTATAGTCAGCCCTACCCAGAAACAATCCCCACCACCAGAGCAGTTACCTGGTAACAGTGGTGACCCCAGCAGGACCTTTTCTGATGCAGTGGGATTGACTGGATGCCTAGTTAAGGCTTAGCATCCAGTGCTGCACAGTGCACATCTAAAACAGCACATGGCACTAGCTTGGAATGTCACATGACATTGGCACGGTCTGGCACCTTTTCTCACAAATAAATATAAGCAGAGAACGTTTGACTGTGACAATATTAGGACTGACTGTGTGTGTCCCCCATGTTAGGTTTCTTTAAGAAAACCTAGGGATGCCCAAACCCTGGCAAGGAACACTGAGACCCATAACGCAGAATGCATTAACTCCTCCCTTAAGTCAGCCAGCTATTGTTGACTATAAGAGAATAAAGGAAAATTACTTTCGGAGAAAGTAGGAAAACTTTCGGAATAGACTATAGTGGAAGATGAAACAATAGTGAGGCCGGACTATGTGCAACTATTTCCTGTGGGAGAAAAAGCAACCTGATTCAGGCTTGATTGTAAGCAGAGACAGGAAATAAAATCTAAATTTGGGTTCTTCATCAATACAGAAACATGAGAAAAATGGTTTATTAGAATGAAAATGACTTTAAAATTTTCAGTACATAAAAACAAAAATGTTTTCTCTGTTTAATTTTACAAATGTACCCCAAATGCTCCCAAAATTAAGTGTAATATATTTTATTAAAAAAATAATGATAGTAGCATCTTTATTTTTTTTTATAAAATAACTACAAAAAAGCACTTATATAGGGTTACATGTGGCGGGAGTGGGGTGTTAGGAAAAAACGTCACTAAAAAGTGCCTTTACATTGCGGTCTATAGGAACTATGTCTTCGTAGTAAATATATATGTATATGCTTATGCACATATATATTTATGTGATAATATGAGCAATGCTTCCTAGCAATACGAACGCTAATTCGAGTTCGCCTTGCGCTCAACATGTAATACCAGCACATTACTCTGGAGCGCAGATATCGCTTGTAATCAAACCCTAAACGTTTTATTTAACAAATGTATATAAAATATAAAAGAATTAAAAACTGTGTTTCCTTGTGTACATTTCCATGCATCTCAGCATATGTACATATGTGTGCAGCATGCATGCATGTGTATGCTTGTGTGTTTTCATATGTGTGAGTACATGTATATATATGTGCTGCATTCATGTGCACGTGTGTGAGTGTGTCTGTGCTTGCATACATGTGTGTGTGTATGTGTACTTGCATGTGTGTGTTTGTTTATACGTATGTGTGCTGCATACTAGACATGTGCAGCCGCGAAAAATTCGGTTCGGTTCGGATCGATTCGGACCGATTCAAATTTCGGTTCGGATCGATTCGAATTCGGAAGAAATCGAATTAATTTGTTTCGGATTCATTCGGATTCTTTCGGATTCGAAAAAATTCGGTTCGCATTCGTTTCGGTTCGGTTTGATTCGAATTGATTCGGATTTTCGGAAATTCGGTCACTGTAAAGTGGGATGTGCTGTGTATTACACTAGTATACTACCGAATAAATTCGAATCGATTCGTATTTATTTGGTAGATTCGGAACTACCGCAACTCGGAAATTCGAATCGATCCGAATGCTGAATTTGAACAAATTCGTCCGAATTTCGATTCGGGCCGAACCAAATCGCACATGTCTACTGCATACATGTGTGTGTACAATACGCATATGTGCTGCATACATGCATGTGTGTGCGTATATGTGTACTTGCATGTGTGTGTGTTTATACGTATGTGTGCTGCAGAAATGTATGTGTGTCTTTATCTGGAAATTTTGCAAATCTTTGACAATATTATCTATATTCAGTAGCACAAATGATCATTTATGCAGTGATGTACTTGTAGAATAAATATTTCAGTACAAATGCTTAACTAATGTTTGTTAGTTAATGTTTATAAGTTGGCGCTTCTACACAAGTGGTCTCATCAGTAAATTCACTGATGATGTCATATTATTTAATAATAACATCTATGAGGTCATATCTGATGCAATGGACATGTCATCAACAAAGCACACAGGGAAAAAGACATTGATATTTTCTAAACTTAAAGCTATGAATTTTTCAATTTTTGTGCATTTTAATGAGAATTTAAACAGTGGTTCAACAAACCGTTTGTCATTTAATTCCCATAGTTATTCTTACCTTATTTACAATTATGCTAAGATCAAGAATGTTTCAGCTAGTGTTTAAAAAAATAAAAATCCTCATTTAATGCCAAAATATCAAAAATCGCTATTTGGTATTAAAATTACACAATTCAATATTTAACATTACAATATACAGAAATTTCCCTTTCCAAATAACAATAAAAAATATACTTAAAAGGACAGGAAACGCCAAAAAAAATGATTCAGGTAGAACATGCAATTAAAAACAACTTTCAAATGTATTGTTATTATCAAATATGCTTCATTCTCTTGTTATCCTTTGCTGAAGGAACAGCATTGCACTACTGGCAGTTAGCTGAACACATCTAGTTAGCCAATCACATGAGACAAATGTATGCAGGCAACAATCACCAGCTAGCTCATAGTAGTGTAGGATATGTGCATATTCATTTTCAACAATCGATACCAAAAGAACAAAGTACATTTGAAAATTAAAGTGATTTAAAGGGACACAACTCAAATTATTTAATTTGTGATTCAGATAGAGCATGACATTTTAAGCAACTTTCTAATTTACTCCTATTATCAAATTGTATTCATTCTCTTGGTATCTTTATTTGAAATACAAGAATGTAAGTTTAGATGCCGGCCCATTTTTGGTGAACAACCTGGAATGTCCTTGCTGATTGGTGGATAAGTTCACCCAGCAATAAAACAAGTGCTGTCCAGAGCACTGAACCAAAAAAAAAAAAGCTTAGATGTCTTCTTTTTCAAATAAAGATAGCAAGAGAACGTAGAAAAAATGATAATAGAAGTAAATTAGAAAGTTGCTTAAAATTGCATGCTCTATTTGAATCATGAAAGAAACAATTGGGGTTCAGTGTCTCTTTAACAGTGTCTTAAAATTGCATGCACTATCTGATTCTTGCAAGTTTAATTCTGACTTTGCTATGGACAGTATACTATAAAATAGTTTTTACCTTATTATGTTTCCCATTACTTTTTTTTACCAGATGCAGAGTATAAAATGTATGAGATTTGCTTTTTTAAGGCTTATTTGTGTATAGGAATTAGCTAGTTTTGTGTTTTGAAGCCACAACCTAATAAAATGGGCTGAGCTTGTAGGTATAATCAGATCTCATTACTTTATCACATTGTGTACATATACAGGCTTCTTTATCTTATATCTGTCCATAAACCAAAGACCAATACTTGGAGAGAACAATGGAAAATTAAAATTGTATTACATATCTCTTCATTACCCCACTGGGAGTGTAATTTCTTCTGTTGGCTGTGTTTACAAAGCTTATCTATAACTTGGGCCTAAGGCCAGAAGCTTTTGGAAAAGGTGGGGGTGCCACAGGCTAAATCAACTATGTCAAATGCCAATATAAGGGTAAAGAAAATATTGTAAATAATTTAATACACTCCAGCAGGTAAAGCGGATCATTGGGAAAAAATTAAAGGGGAGAACATTTTTGAGTATACTGTCCCTTTAAGTCACTCTGCTAATAGTGCATGTACACATTGTTTAGCCATCTACATAGAATTAGGATAAAACAACCATTGATTTTTGTCACTATATAGAAAGCTACAGAATAAATTTGCTTTATTTATTTTGACTTTTTAAATAAAATTTAAACTAAAATGTCATTACAATTCAGAGTTACTGGACATCTATATGATTATTATTATTATTATTATTATTATTATTATTATTATTACAGGTACAAAACCCTTTAACCAAACTTCTTGGGACAGGAAAAAGTTTGGATCTTGGATTAGTTTGGATTTTAGAATATTTGTATATTTGCATCTGTAAAATAGGACTAAGTGTAAATGACAACATCTTATGGCATTTAGGCAATATTTATATGTCATAATATATGTCATACTTCAAGCTAAAGGTAGTTTTATATCATGTTTAATACCTTTGTATACACAGTGCCATCAGAAAGATAGTACAGTACTGTAATCAGAAAGGTAACAGTTGTTTAAATACCTACAGACAAGCATTTGCATTGTGCAGAGAAGATTGTGTCTTACTGATGGGGGGAAATGCAAATGTTTAGTAATTTAAAAATATATATATTCATGAAAGTCCGGATTTGGGGATTTTTACCTGTATTATTATTATCATTTATGTTAAAGTCATATGCTAATTTCTAAGCCCTTGAAGGCCGCTTCTTATCTTAGTGCATTTTGATATTATTTTACAGCTAGACAGCACTTGTTCATGTGTGCCATATAGAAAACATTGGGCTCACTCCTGTGGAGTTATTTTTAAATCAGCACTGATTGGCTAAGATGCAAGTCTGTGAAAAGAGACGAAATAACGGGGCAGTCTGCAGAGGCTTAGATACAAGGATGTTTGAAGCAAGCTTCCAGTGGTGCATAGCAGCTCTAAAACCAACTTTAGCTATGTGTTTAATCCATTTCAAGGGGTTAAAAGGACAGTCTATTCAAAATTAAACCTTCATGATTCATATAGAACATGCAGTTTTAAACAACTTTCCTATATATTTTTATCATAAAATCTACTTTGTTCTCTTGGTATTCTTTGTTGATAGCTGAATCTAGGTAGGTTCATATGCTAATTCCTAAGCACTTGAAGGCCGCCTCTTATCTGAATGCATTTGACAGTTTTTCCCAGATAGATGGCGTTAGTTAATGTGTGCCATAAAGATAGCGTGCTCAAGCCCGTGGAGTTACTTATGACTGGCTAAAATGCAGGTATGTCAAAAGAACTGAGATAAGGGGGCAGTCTGCAGAGGCTTAGATACAAGGTAATCACAGAGGTAAAATGTATATTAATATAACTGTGTTGGTTATGCAAAACTGGGGAATGGGCAATAAAAGGGATTATCTATTTTTTTAAACAATAAACATTCTATAGTAGACTGTCCCTTTAAAAACAGTTATATGACACAATAGTGCAATAAAATGATGCTTGGTTTGGCTATTTCTATTACTGCGCTATAGCTCAGTGTATTGTATTATATAATGTCATTATATCTTTATATTTTTCTCACCCAGAGCCATGCGCCTATACCTCATACTGTTCCTGGCAGTGGTGAATGAAGGAACCTCCTCCCATCGACCCTTGGAAGAATCTCCGTGTTTAATGGTATTTCCTTCTATTATTGCTATTATTTTTATGTTGCTATATTCGTATCTTGGCACTGAAAGCTTTAGTATTCCAGTTAATCTATTAGTTAAAACAATCCTAGTAACTAAGGTTTTGTGGCTGAAAATAGGTTTGAGGTTGCTGATGTTTGTTTAATTTATTTAATCAATCTGGTAAATTAAAAGGACATGAAACCCAAAAACTTTCCAATTTACTACTATTATTTAATTTGCTTCCTTCTCTTGTTATCCTTTGCTTATCTAGGTAAGCTCAGGAGTAGCAAAGAACCTAGGTTCTATCTGCTGATTGGTAGCTGCATATATGGGGGCCTATTTATCAAGCTCTATATGGAACTTGGAGCCCCGTGTTTCTGGCGATCCTTAAGGCTCACCAGAAACACAAGGTATAACCTGTCCGCCTGCTCTGAGGAGGCGGACAGCGATCGCCAGAAATCAACCCGATCCATTACAATCGGGTTGATTCACACCCCCTGCTAGCGGCTGATTGGCCGTGAATCTGCAGGGGGCGGTGTTTCACCAGCAGTTCACAAGAACTGCTGGTGCAATGCTGAATGCGGAGAGCGTATTGCTGTCCGCATTCACCGATGTCTGTCGGACATGATCCGCTGATCGGATCATGTCGGACAGACATTTGATAAATAGGCCCCATATACTGATTGTCATTGGCGCACTCAACTGTTCAGTTAGAAACCAGTAGTGCATTGCTGCTCCTTCAACAAATGATAACAGGAGAATGAAACAAATTAGATAATAGAAGTAAATTAGAAAGTTATTTAAAATTGTATTATCTATCTGAATCATGAAATAACATTTTTGGGTTTCATGTCCCGCTAATCTATTGAACTATTCTTTGACTTTGACATATAAAACTTCACTAAAACTTACTTTAAAGGGACACAAAACCCAACATTTTTCTTTTATGATTCATAGAGAATACAATTTTTTTCAATTGATATCTATCATCTAATTTTCTTCATTCTTTTAGTATTCTTTTTTGAAGGAGCAGTAATGCACTACTGGGAGTTAGCTTAAAGCCAATGGGACATTTATGAGCAGCCACCAATCAGCAGCTTCTGAGCCTACATAGGTATGCTTTTACACAAAGGACAAAAAGAGAACAAAACAAATTGAACAATAGAAATAAATTGTAAAAAAGTTATTAAAAATTGCATTCTCTATCTGAATCATGAAAGAAAATATTGGGTTTCATGTCCCTTTAAGCTGTGTGACGGTAATGGTTTTATAGGGTTAAAAAATAAGAATTCATTGTTAAATGCACCTCTATAGACAGCTATTGTTTGCTATAGGTGTTGACCTAGAGAGATTGCTCTATTTCTACAGAGCAGAAATAGATGGGCAGAGGTACCGATGCAGAGAGGAGCACTCTGTGGCCCTCTCTGCATCGGGCAGTGGTGGTGCCGATTGCTGGTGGTGTGGGAGGGTTGAGAGTAAGGCAGGTGGCCCATCGCAGGAGGGGGGACAGGAGCGGGTGGGACCGCTACACTATTGAAGCAAAAATGTTTTCAGTGGCAGTGAGTGGGGTTAAAAAATAAGAATTCATTGTTAAATGCACCTCTATAGACAGCTATTATTTGCTATAGGTGTTGAGCTATAATGCAGGGTAGCATTGATGGTCTTTTTGTAAATGGCTTGGCAATAATCTGTATTTTTTAGTGCTAATGACAGCTCAGAGCCGTCATTAGCACTCAACTACCTTTTTTGCAATCTGGGGGCCCCCACCCAGGCGATCGGGCCTGCATAGTGACAGGCATCGCCGGGGCTTCCCGTCACGTGCGGTGACGTCACGCGCAATGACGTGATGACGTCACCGCAAAAGTTTATTTAAAATTGTCAATACAAAGTATAGGGAAAGGGGGCATGCTGCTTAGAAACCTGTATCTCAGGGACCTAAGCAGCTACAGACCCCCAAGACCATTGGAAAGGTAATCGCCTAACCTTTCCAGTGGTATAAGTCTTGGGGATCTGGGAGAAAAAATAAAAAAGTAAAAAAAAAGTTTTTGGAAAATAGTAAAAAACAGAAAAATATTAAATTCAGCTTAGCACTGAAAGGGGGGACAAAATAGTCAAAATTTAATTCAGATGATTCAGGGAATACAATTTTAAACAGTTTTCCAATTTACTTTTATTATCAAATTTGCTTTTTTTCCCTCTTGGTATTATTTGTTGAAAGCTAAACCTAAGTAGGCTCATATGCTAATGTCTAAGCCCTTGAAGGCCGCCTCTTATCTCAGTGCATTTTGACAGTTTTTCACAGCTAGGCAGCGCTAGTTTATGTGTGCTATATAGGTAACATTGTGCTCACTCCTGTGGAGTTATTTATGAGTCAGCAGTAATTGGCTAAAATGCAAGTCTGAAAAAGGGCTGAAATAAGATGTCAGTCTACAGAGGCTTAGATACAAGCTAATCATGGAGGTAAAAAGTATATCAATATAACAGTGTTGGTTATGCAAACTGGGGAATATTCATTAAAGGGATTATCTATCTTTTTAAACAATACAAATTCTGGAGTAAACTGTCCCTTTAAAGGGGCATACATGTGCATTGTTGCTGGTTTCAGTTCCAAGGCACCAATGCACTACTGGGACCAACTAAACGCATCTTGTGAGCCAATGACAAAAGGCATATTTGCTGCCAGCAATAACCAGTTAGCTTCAAGTGGTGCACTGTTGCTCCTGAGGCTGCCCAGGTAAGTTTTTTAACATTCAACAAACAAAGGGAATTTTATACTAGAATTAAATTAAAAGGTCTCTTAAAATTGCTCTTTCAAAACCATGAAAGTTTGATTTGAACTTTTATGTAACTTTTACCCCTTAACAACCAGCGCTATACCCTGTACGACGCTGCTGTCCTGGACCTTTCGCTGCCGCTATCTCACTAAAAGTAGCGAGATCGCTCTATTTCTACATGAAGTGCAGAAATAGATGGGCAGAGGTACCGATGCAGAGAGGAACACTCTGTGGCCCTCTCTGCATCGGGCAGTGGTGGTGCCGATTGCTGGTGGTGTGGGAGGGTTGAGAGTAAGGCAGGTGGCCCATCGCAGGAGGGGGGACAGGAGCGGGTGGGACCGCTACACTATTGAAGCAAAAATGTTTTCAGTGGCAGTGAGTGGGGAGGAGGGGGAAGAAGGGAGAGGGGTCTCTTATAGTGGAGGGGTGTTTTGAGGGTGGGAAATCAATCTGGGAGGGGGTTGGGGTAGTAGGGTAATGAGGGGGGGGGGCAGCTACACTACAGAAAACAAGATTTTATTGTTATTATTACATTTTAAAAAAAAAATGGATAGATAACTGGGTACTTGCAGACAGCTGCCAGTACCTAAGATGGCAGGAATTAGTTAAAAGGGGGGGGGGGGGTAGATAGCTTTTTGTGAGGGATCAGGGAGGTGGGAAGGTAAGGGGGTAATCCTACACTAAGGAAAATAATAATAATTACAAAAAAAAGGTGTAAAACTGCATACTGGCAAACTGTCTGCCAGTAATTAAATTAACAGTTTACCCAAAATAATTCTCCCCTTTAAATTGTTCCCTATGATCCATTTTACCTGCTGGAGTGTATTAAATTGTTTACAAGTAGCTCCTTTACCCCTATTTCAGTATTTTAAATATCTGATTTAGCCTGTGGTATCCCCACCGATATTGAAATTTTGTATACTTGAGTCTCAGCTATTGAAAAGCCTAAGTAAACACAGCCAGCAGAAGAAATTACACTCTTAGTGGGGTGCAGGATAGTTTAAGGAATAAAATGTTAATTTTCCATTGTTCTCTCTAAGTATTGAGTATTGGTTTACAGACAGATATAAGATAAGGAAGCAAGTGTGTGTATACAAAGTGATAACATAATGAGATCTGATATTATCTGGTACCAAAAAGCAATGACAAAGCCATATATGTCTGCTATTTCTGAACAAAGTGGATCCCAAAGAAGCTATTACATTAAGTTGTGCCATAATTGCACAAGCTGTTTGTAAATAATTTCAGTGAGAAACTCAAAGTTTGTGAAAAAGTTAAAGATTTTTTTATTTGATAGCATTTGGCTTTGAAATGGTGGCATGAAATATACCAAAATAGACCTAGATCAATACTTTTGGTTGTCTACTAAAAAAAAAAATAACATAATTTATGTAAGAACTTACCTGATAAATTCATTTCTTTCATATTGGCAAGAGTCCATGAGCTAGTGACGTATGGGATATACATTCCTACCAGGAGGGGCAACGTTTCCCAAACCTCAAAATGCCTATAAATATACCCCCACCACACCCACAATTCAGTTTAACGAATAGCCAAGAAGTGGGGTGATAAGAAAGGAGCGAAAGCATCAACAAGGAATTGGAATAATTGTGCTTTATACAAAAAAACCATAACCACCATAAAAAGGGTGGGCCTCATTGACTCTTGCCAATAGGAAAGAAATGAATTTATCAGGGAAGTTCTTACATAAATTATGTTTTATTTCATGTAATTGGCAAGAGTCCATGAGCTAGTGACGTATGGGATAGCAATTACCAAAGATGTGGAACTCCCCGCAAGAGTCACTAGAGAGGGAGGGATAAAAATAAAGACAGCCAATTCCGCTGAAAAATTAATCCACAACCCAAATCAAAAGTTTTAATCTTTATAATGAAAAAAAATGAAATTATAAGCAGAAGAATCAAACTGAAACAGCTGCCTGAAGTACTATTCTACCAAAAAATGCTTCTGAAGAAGAGAAAACATAAAAATGGTAGAATTTAGTAAAAGTATGCAAAGAAGACCAAGTCGTTGCTTTGCAAATCTGATCAACAGAAGCTTCATTCTTAAAAGCCCAGGAAGTAGAAACTGACCTAGTAGAATGAGCCGTAATCCTCTGAGACGGGGATTAACCCGACTCCAAATAAGCATGATGAATCAAAAGCTTTAACCAAGATGCCAAAGAAATGGCAGGAGCCTTCTGACCTTTCCTAAAACCAGAAAAGATAACATATAGACTAGAAGTCTTCCTAAAATCTTTAGTAGCTTCAACATAATATTTCAAAACTCTTACCACATCCAAAGAATGTAAACAATTTTCCAAAGAATTCTTAGGATTAGGACACAAGGAAGGGACAATAATTCCTCTACTAAAGTTGTTAGAATTCACAACTTTAGGTAAAAATTAAAATGAAGACAGCAAAACCGCCTTATCCTGATGAAAAATCAGAAATGGAGACTCACAAGAAAGAGCAGATAATTCAGAAACTCTTCTAGCAGAAGAGATGGCCAAAAGGAACAATACTTTCCATGAAAGTAATTTAATGTCCAAAGAATGCATAGGCTCAAACGTAAGAGCCTGTAAAGCCCTCAGAACCAAATTAATACTCCAAGGAGGAGAAATTGGCTTAATGACAGGCTTGATACGAACCAAAGCCTGAACAAAACAATGAATATCAGGAAGATTAGCAATTTTTCTGTGAAACAGCACAGAAAGAGCAGAGATTTGTCCTTTCAAGGAACTTGCAGACAAAACCTTATCCAAACCATCCTGAAGAAACTGTAAAATCCTAGGACTTCTAAAAGAATGCCAAGAGAATTTATGAGAAGAGCATCATGAGATGTAAGTCTTCCAAACTCGATAATAAATCTTTCTAGACACAGATTTTTGAGCCTGCAACATAGTATTGATCACTGAGTCAGAGAAACCTCTATGACTAAGCACTAAGCATTTAATTTCCATACCATCAAATTGAATAATTTGAGTTCCTGACGGAAAAAACAAACCTTAAGATATAAGGTCTGACCTTAATGGAAGTGACTGAGGTTGGCAACTGGACATCTGAACAAGAACCATATACCAAAACCTAAGCGGCCATGCTGGAGCACCAGCAGCACAAACGATTGCTCCATGATGATTTTGAAAATCACTCTTAAAAGAAGAACCAGTGGCGGAAAAATATAGGCAGGTTGATAACTCCAAGGAAATTTCAATGCATACACTGCTTCCGCCTAAGGATCCCCGGACCTGGATAGGTACCTGGGAAGATTCTTGTTTAGATGAGATGCCATCAGATCTATTTCTGGAAGCCCCCACATCTGAACAATTCGAAAAAACACATCTGGGTGAAGAGACCATTCTCCCGGATGTAAAGCTTGATTAACAGAGATAATCCGCTTCCCAATTGTCTATACCTGGGATATAGACCGCAGAAATTAGACAGGAGCTGGATTTAGCCCAAGCAAGTATCCGAGATACTTCTTTCACAGCCTAAGGACCAAGAGTCCCACCCTGATGATTGACATATGCCACAGTTGTGACATTGTCTGTCTGAAAACCAATAAACGTCTCTCTCTTCAAAAAGAAGCCAAAACTGAAGAACTCTGAGAAACGCATGGAGTTCCAAAATATTGAATGGTAATCTCGCCTCTTGAGATTTCCAAACCCCTTGTGCTGACAGAGATCCCCAGACAGCCTCCCAACCTAAAAGACTCGCATCTGTTGTGATCATGGTCCAGGTTGGATGAACCGAAGAGACCCGTAGAACTATATGATGGTTATCTAACCACCAAGTCAAAGATAGTTGAATATTGGGATTCAAAGATATTAAAAGTGATATACTAGAATAATACCTGCACCATTAATTCAGCATAAAAAAACTGGAAAGGTTTCATATGAAAATGAGCAAAGGGAGTTGAATCCAATGCTGCAGCCATGAGACCTAAAACTTCCATTCATATAGCTACTGAAGGAAATAATAGAGACTGAAGGTTCCGACAAACTGAACCCAATATAATTGTCTCTTGTCTGTTAGAAACAAAGACATCGACACAATCTATCTGGAAACCTAAAAAAGGTGACCCTTGTCTGAGTAATCAAGGAGCTTTTGATAAAAAGATCCTCCAACCATGTCTTTGAAGAAACAACAAAAGTTGAATCGCATGAGATTCTGCAGAACAAAAAGACTGAGCAAGTACCATGAGATCGTCCAAATAAGGAAACACTGAGAACCTTGAAAAGATTCCTAGAGCTGTCGCTAGGCCAGAAGGAAAAGCAAAAAATTGGTAATGCTTGTCTAAAAAAGAGAATCTCAGAAAATGAAAATAATCTGAATGAAAACAGAATATGAAGATATGCATCTATGGAATCTATTGTAAACAAATAATGCCCTTGCTGACCAAAAGGCAGAATAGACCATATAAACACCATTCTGAAAGATGGTACTCTTATATGACAATTCAAAAAGATTTTCTATCTTTGGGACAATGAATAGTTTTGAAAAAAAAACAAAACCCCGTTCCTGAAATGGAACTGGTAAGAATACCCCAGATAACTCCAGGTCTGAGCAGCGCCTTGAGACCCCAACGGGCGACCAACCGTGCTTCACAAGTACCCAAAACATACAGGTCTGAAACACACTTCAGGAAAGTGTGAGCCTTTACTGGAATAGCTGGAATATGCTAGAGAGAAAAAGACTTCTCACAGGCGGTTTTACTCTGAATCCTATTCTGTACCCCAATCTAAGAAGTTTGGACCGAATTGAACCAAACAAATTTAAAAAAGTCTTAACCTGCCCCTTACCAGCTAAGCTGGAATAAGAGCCGCACCTACATGCAAATTTGGGGGCTGACTTTGATCTTTTAAATGACTTGAATTCATTCCATGTTGAAGAAAGCTTCCAATTATAAACATGTTACTTGGAGAAGAATTAGGATTCCGTTCCTTATTAAGAACAAAAACTAATATAAGCTTAAGATTTACTCTTAAAACTTAATTTTGAAGCAAAAAAACTCCCTTCCCTAGAATAACAGTTGAAAGAATTGAATCCAATTGTGAACCAAATAATTGATTACCTTGGAAAAAAAGAAATATGGATTTTAGAAATCAAATTAGCATTCCAAGATTTAAGTCACAAAGTTCTTCTAGCTAAAATAGCTAAAGACATAGATTTAACCTCAATTGTGAAAATATAAAAAAAAATGACGATACAAATGAAATTATTAGCATGTCGATCAACTTAACAATGCTAAACAAATCATAATCTGATACTTGTTGCACTAAAGTATCCAACCAGAAAGTTGAAGCAGTTGCAACATCAGCCAAATAAATTGCAGGCCTAAGAAAAGGACCTGAAAATAAAATAATTTTCCTTAGATAAGATACAAGTTTCCCATATGAAGGAACTTTAAAAAATAAATACTATTTTCTATAGGAATAGTAGAATGTTTAGCAAGAGTAGAGATAGCCCCATTAACTTTGGGGATCTTTCCCCAAAACTCTAAACTAATTGCTGGCAAAGGATACAAATTAAAAACCTTAAAGAAGGAATAAAAGAAGTCCCAGGCCTATTCCATTCCCTAGTATCAGGAACTGGAAAAAAAAACCTCTGAAGAAACCACAGGAGGTTAATAAGCAGAATTTAAATGTTAGTCTTAAAATCAAAAGAACTAGTCTCCTCAATATCCAATATAATCAACACCTTTTCAACAAAGAACGAATGTACTCTATTTAAAAGTAAAAAAAGTAGATTTGTCAATATCTGATGAAGTATATTCTGATTGAGATAAAACATCATCAGAGAAGGATAATTCAGTGTGTTATCGGTTATTTGAAAATTCATCAACTAAATGAGAAGTTTAAAAAAGACCTATAAATTTTATTAGAAGGCGGGATGGCAGACAAAGCCTTTAGGATAGAATCAGAAAAATATTCTTATAAATTCCTAGGTATATCTTGTACATTAGATGTAAAAAGAATAGCAATAGATAATGCATTAATACTAATGGACTCTGTATGTAAAAGCTTATCATGATAACTTATTACAAACCATAGCTAAAGATAAAAATTCATAACAGAAAAATAAATGAACTTAGCTTTGGTAGGACTGATAACAGTCATCAAGAATCCAACAGTATTTTCTCATACAGGAACAGTTTTTGAGATATCTTGCAAATGTAAGAGAAAAAACAACATATAAAGCAAAATATCAATTTCCTTAAATGACAGTTTCAGGAATGGGAAAAAAATGCAAACAAAATAAGCCACTGAAAACCAGAAGCAGAATGAAAATAAAGACTTAAATAATATCAGAAATCTGGCGCCAAGTATGACGCCCACAACTGACAAAGTATTTTTTGGCTCCAAGAACGTCTGTAACAGACACGAGCGTCATAGATGACGCAACAATGTGAAAATTCTCGGCGCCAACTAAGACACCGGAAATGACGAAAATACGTCAACAAACGTAATTCTCGCGCCAAAAAGTCTTGCGCCAAAAATGACGCAATAAATTATAGCATTTTGCGCACCCGCGAGCCTAACAGCCCGCAATTTAGAAAGAAAGTAAATTTAAAAATTTCAGGTAAGAAACATTATTTTTTTTTAAGCATTTCCCAAAAGATGAAACTGACAGTCTGTAAGAAGGAAATATGCTGATTAACCTGAATCATGGCAAATATAAGTATAAAACATATATTTAGAACTTTACATATAAACCATAGCTGAGAGTGTCATAAATAAAAGGAAATATACTTACCAAAAGACACTCATCTACATAAAGAAGATAGCCAAACCAGTACTGAAACGAGAATCAGTAGAGGTAATGGTATATAAGAGTATATCGTCGATCTGAAAAGGGAGATAGGAGAAGAATCTCTACGACCGAAAACAGAGAACCTATGAAATAGATACCCGAAAGGATGACCATTGCATTCAATAGGTAATACTTCCTTCACATCCCTCTGTCATTCACTGCACTCTGAGAGGAAACCGGGCTTCAGCATGCTGCAAAGCGCATATCAACGTAGAAATCTAGCACAAACTTACTTCACCACCTCCATAGGAGGCAAAGTTTGTAAAACTGAATTGTGGGTGTGGTGGGGGGTGTATTTATAGGCATTTTGAGGTTTGGGAAACTTTGCCCCTCCTAGTAGGAATGTATATCCCATACGTCACTAGCTCATGGACTCTTGCCAATTACATGAAAGAAATATAGTTTTGAAAGGTAAATAAAAAAATAAAACAAGGCTCTATTTTTGTTTAAATGTAGTGATGGCAAAAATGCTAAAAATGCTCTGGTCTTTTGGAAGTCTTAGTGGCTGATTTAACATGCTGCGAATGCAGCTGTTTCCGTGGAGACATAAATTAAGAAGCAGCGGTCGTACCTTAACGATCGGGATGATTGACACCCCCTGCTAGCAACTGATTGGCCGCAAATGTGCAGGGGGTGGCATTGCACAAGCTTTTCACTAGAAATGCTTGTGCAATGTTAAATGCCGACAGCGTATACAGCGAATTATGTCCATCCAACATTTGTTAAATTGGCCTTTGTCTGAACTGCCCGGTCCTTAAGTGGTTAAATTACTGTTCACAACAAATAGGACTAATGTACACACCTATGCATGTTTTCCAATTTACTGTGGACAAAAACTATAAAGCAAAGTGGTATTTTCTCTTATACCTCAAGACACATGGGTTTAATGTTCTTGTATGATAATTGCTTTCATTTTTGAGAATGCACATTTTTCATTTTTCTCATTAATTTCCTTTAGAGAGATTTGTGGTTTTGCAGAACAAAGAAGCTTCAATTGAGAAACCACATTCAGTCAGTTATATGATAATGAAGTCTGATAATGCAAATCACATGGGGTCATTTATGAGGAGACCAAATAAATCGTTTGTACAGTTCTCAGCATGTCTTGCTCAGGTTTATGTAAGTTATTATCGTTTGTACAGTTCTTAGCCTGTCTTTCTCAGGTTTATGTAAGTTATTATGGTTTGTACAGTTCTTAGCCTGTCTTTCTCAGGTTTATGTAAGTTATTATCGTTTGTACAGTTCTTAGCCTGTCTTTCTCAGGTTTATGTAAGTTATTAGGGTTTGTACAGTTCTTAGCCTGTCTTTCTCAGGTTTATGTAAGGTATTATCGTTTGTACAGTTCTTAGCCTGTCTTTCTCAGGTTTATGTAAGGTATTATCGTTTGTACAGTTCCTAGCCTGTCTTTCTCAGGTTTATGTAAGTTATTATCGTTTGTACAGTTCTTAGCCTGTCTTTCTCAGGTTTATGTAAGGTATTATCGTTTGTACAGTTCTTAGCATGTCTTTCTCAGGTTTATGTAAGTTATACCATTGAAACCAGCAGTGATGGTTCTAGATTTATAATCTGGGAATGTTAACAATAGCCTTTTCCAGACCATAGAATTCCTGTTCAAAAACATTGTATGTCAGCTTAAAGGGACAGTATACTGTAAAATAGTGTTCCAATTACTTTTTTTTACCAACTACAGGGTATAAAATATATAAGTATTTGATTTATAAGGTTTATTTGTGTATATCAATTAGCTGATTTAGTTTTTTTGACTCCACAACCTAATAAAATTGGTTGAGTTTGTAGGTATAATCAGATCTCATTAGTTTATCACATTGTGTACATATACATGCTTCTTTATCTTATATCTGTCCATAAACCAACCCCAGTACTTTGAAAGAACAATGGAAAATAAACAATGTATTACCTAATCTCGTCTATACCCCACTGGGAGTGTCATTTCTTCTGCTGGCTGTGTTTACACAGCTTAGCTATAGCTTGGCCCTAAGGCCAAAAACTTTCAGAATGGGTGGGGATAACACAGGCTAAATCAACTATTTCAAATGGCAATATAAGGGTAAATTAAATACTTGTAAACAAGTTAATACACTCCAGCAACAAATTAAAGGGGAGAACATTTTTTAGTAAGCTGTCCCTTTAAATGAAAATCTGAGCCATTCCAATTCATCATAGAAGACACTAGTTGAATCCTGGTTGTCAACAGTTGAAAAAACATTTCGTGACACTTTACAGCATAGCAATCAAGTAGGCAGGTTATGGAACAGTTTTATATAGCTCCTCCCACTTTGCTCCACCCACAAACACCCAAAGTAATGTGCACACAATGTGCACAAAATAATACATATTATATTTAATCTGTAAATAGCAGGATATTTACAGTTGCCAGTTTATCAAATTTATATAATATTTTATTATTTTGCTATAATATGCAAATATATACTGTATGTAAGATTCCCACAGCAACAGACATCCATGCCAAGCTCATATCTCAGGGTAGATTTTTATAATGTGACACAAGCTCTTGGCAAATAAAACCACATGACCAGGGGCAGATATGGCAAATATGTTTGAATTACTAAAGTCCCTTGAATTAGTTAACAATATAGCATAAATGTCATACCTCCCAACATTTCCAGAAGTCTTCCTGGCATGCAAGATGTTAAAAAGCACCAATTTTAATTTTGTGGGTGGGTCTACATCTGGAGGGATAGGATGGTAGGTGGATCATGGGCAGAGTTGCAGATGGTCAGTGGGCGTGTCAGCGCAATCTGTGAGCATGACTGAGTGGTTCATGTTTATGGCTAATGAGTTACAATCAATGGCTGCTGGCAGCTAGCGAGCCAGACCTCCTGACCCGTGATAAAAGATATTCACCCAAAACAAGTTAAAAACAAATACATTGATAACATTAGCATCGATTTCATATAATTCCTATTCATTTTGCCCAGTATTACTGATATTATATTTGGGGCATTTTATTTTTCTGCCCTCTGCCAGCCCATGCCTAGAACACGATGACTCGATTTTGAAAATTGAAAATGGTACATTTGAACTTTATGTAATGCTAAAGCTGGCAGTGCCATATGCTCTATTTTTTGGGGTCCAATTTCAACTTTTGAGAGAATAACGATATAAACAGTATGCAGTATGCAGAGGCTTTATTACTACTTGTATCAACTCCCAAACTACTAAAGTCCTGCTTACTGGCAGACAATGGTAGCATTTCTTATACGGAGGTTTAAGAATTTCAGAATAATTTGTGCCCAAACAGAAACTGGTTAAAGGGACAGTCAACACCAGAATTGTTGTTGTTTAAAAAGATAATCCCTTTATTACCCATTACCCAGTTTTACATAACCAACACTGTTATATTAATAAATATACTTTTTACCTATGTGATTAACTTATATCTAAGCATCTTCTGACAGCCCCCTGATCACATGACATTTTATTTATTATCTATTGACTTTTGTTTTAGCCAATTAGTGCAGTGTCTGCCACAAGCTACGGGTGTGATCATAATGTTATCTATATGACTGACATAGATTAGCTCTCCCCTGTTGTGAAAAGCAAATAAAAATGCATATGATAATTAATTTCTAAGCCTTTAAGGGCTTAGAAATTATCATATGAGCCTTTCTAGGTTTAGTTTTCAACTAAGAATACCAAGAGAACAAAGCAAAATTGGCGATAAACGTAAATTGGAAAGTTGTTTTAAATTAAATGCCCTATTTGAAACATGAAATTTTTTTTGGATTTGACTGTCCCTTTAAGGAAATTAATCTGCAGGTTCCTAATCCCTCTGCACTTCACAGTAATTACAAGTAGCTTTGAGGTATTTTCTTGAAATATATAAGAAATATAATCATACACTATGCAAGACTCTGTAGTTAGGTATTATTGAAGTATTTATAAAATATAAAATTTACACTTTTACTGATGATAAAAAGACAGTTTTATATAGCCAGGTATTTAAAGGGTCATGAAACCCAACATTTTTCTTTAATGATTCAGATAGAGAATACAATTTTAAACAACTTTCTAATTTACTTCTATTATCTAATTAGTTTTATTCTCTTGGTATCATTTGTTGAAGGAGCAGCAATGCACTACTGGTTTCTAACTGAACACATGGGTGAGCCAATGAAAATTGGTATTTATATGCAGTGACCAATCAGCAGCTAGAACCTAGGTTCTTTGTTGCTCATGAGCTTGCCTAGATAAACCTTTCAGCAAAGGATAACAAGAGAAGGAAGCACATTAAAGAAGAGAAGTAAATTAGAAAGTTGTTTAAAATTGTATTCTCTATCTGAATCATAAAAGAAAAAAATTGGGTTTCATGTCCCTTTAACCTCTCCCTTTGGCCTTGCTTGCTGCCACTCCTCTAATTGGCGGCTTTTATTTCCCTCTATTACTAGCCTGAAGCAAAGTTGCACAGTCTACAGCTCCAACAGTCCATTGGTGTAAGCACAAATGACCAAAAACAAGACATTTTGTGTCCCTTTACATTTTTGGGGGGATAATGGGACAAATGTATGAAAATAAGGACAATCCCAATTAAAGGGGATGTCAGGCCTGAAGTCTCTACTGCATACATGATTAATGCTGTTTTGAGTACCCAATTTAAAATGGGGAATGCTAACTTATTAAATGTAGTATATTGTAGTTTCCCATCATCCTGCAATGTGTATAATCAAGTTTTGTTCCTCTTGTGCACGGGCAGGGGGCGGTGTTGCACGCGAGTGCAAAATAGCGCTCGTGTGCAATGCTGAATTCCGCCAAAGGATTGCTGCCCACCAGAGGCGAGCTTGGGCAGACAGGGGCGCATATGTATTGTATGCCCCTGTCCTCCATCTCTTTTATTGCTCATCTTTAGAGTTAGATGTTCCATGTCAGACAAAAATCTATTAAATTTGAAAATAAAAAAATGTACAGCTGTTGTTTACACCCATTTACAATACGGCAGATCTGTATGTCCTTTTCATACCCATACATATGTTTTGGTCAAGGTGTCTGGGTAATTAATCTACATCACAACCAATGTAGCTACAGAAAGCATATTATTATTATTAGTAGTAGTAGCGGTAGTATTATTAGTATTATTTGTATGTGCCATATTTCCCAAGAACGTAGCAAGCAACATTTATATCTTATAAAATAATTACTTTTGCAAAAATATTTATAATTACACTGCTGTGAATTTCGAATTTGACAATTATGTCCTTTTATTCCATCATTTTCATGTTCCGTTATTTAGACTATGTATATATCCTCAGTGCTACAGAATTTGGTGATGCTATATAAATTAATGTAAATAATAATCATAACAACAATAATAGTAATAATAAAAAGCTTCACATAACTGAACTCTGCAATCAATTTACTGATTGTGATACTAAGCCCCTGTGAAAATGCAGACTCATCCCCTCTCCAGAAGGCATTACAAGAAATGTTGTTTTTGGAATGTAAAGCCCCTTTAAACTTAGATGTTTACCATTCCATCGCTACTTCCCTCTCAGCATCTGTTGCTAAACTATGAACTTTATCAAACATCAAAGACAGTAACAAAGCAAAGACTGGAAGAATGTGTTTTATGTGCTATAATCTGGTATAACTAATGTCTCTTACATACAAAATAACATCATTAATATTTTAGTGTAACCTCACTCTGGGAAATGAAAAACAATGAAAAACATATGGTAAATAAATACATCTAAATTGAGTAATGTTGCCAGTCATGGGGTTATATGTAATAAAATGTCCAACTGTAAAAACAATAACTCATTAACTGATGCAAAAGAACAGTGTATGAGTGTTTTAGTGTCACAATAAAATAAATAGTAGTTAGTAGCTATTTTATTAGTTTATTGTTTATTTAATATAATATTTGTTAAAAAAAAATATTCTACTGCAGTTTGTAGTTACAAAGTAAACATTATGGCCTCCATTACATATGCAGCGTCACCCACAAAATCCTCCGTCGCCAGATTTTACGTGATTTTGGTATTACTTATACGGCGTAGCATACAAGTTACGCGCGTATATTTCACCCTTCGGACGTAATTTTTTTAGCCATTGACTAACATAGGAAAGCCGCGCAATTTGGTATCCAATATACAGCGTAAGGACTTACGTGGCAAAAATGGAGAAATCTTACTCCATTTTTACCTCGCCATAAAAGGCAGCCATAGCAAGCCTTGCGCCGAGTACGGGAGCACCGTAACTCACGAAAATGCCTGCAAAAAACATATAACGCATGCGCAATGTCTATCAACATGTCAACCGCAATCCTCCACCGCAATAACTAATAGTCTATTAACCCCTAAACCACCATAGTCCACAACGCAATAAACCTAACCCCTAACCTAACCCTCCATAAACCTAACACCCCCTAAATGAACTAAAATTACCTAATTTGCAAAATACTAACATTACTATTAAATTTAAAAAAAACTAACACTACTTTAAAAAAAAAAAAAAAAAAAAAAAACAAGTATAAAATTGCGGATATAGGGGTTTTACGTGTTGGGCTTATTTTTGGGAGGCGTTTTAGACTTTTACGGGAGATCTGTTATTTTCTTTACTTTTATTAGGTGCCGGCAGTTTCTAAAGTGCCGTAAGTCACTGGCGACTCCAGAAATTTGTATTTACTCTCATTTCTGGACATCGCTAGTTTATCAGACTTACGGCACTTTATGAACTGCCGGCGGGGTTTATGTAATACCCCGATGTGCAAGGTGAAATTACGGGCGACGCAGGTTCCCACACTTGCGCCGAAACCTGCGCCGTATATTTGATCGCGCCCTATGTTCATACAATGTGATTACACAAAGTATTATACAGTAGTGTGTGTGTATGTGGGGGGTCAAATCTAATTAAGGGATATGAAACCGAACAATTTTATTTTGGGATTCAGGCAGATCATAAAATTTTTTAAAAAGTTTCCAATTTACTTATTTTATCAAATTAGCTTCCTCCCCATTATATTCTTTGTTGAAGAGATACCTGGGTAGGTATCTGGTGCACCACATTGCAGGAAATAGTGCTGCCGTCTAGTGCTCTTGCAAATGGATAATATTTTTGCAAAACTGCTGTCATATAGTGCTCAAGACACAAGCACACTCCTGAGTTTACTTCCTGCTTTTGATTTTATGTCCCTTTAAAGTAATTGCAAACCAGAGATCTGGGTCAGCAGAGTTTGGGCTACTGAGTTACTGAGGGGAATCCTGGTGAGAATAAATAAGGTAAATTGCAGTAGTGAGATCTGTGAAGTAGTGTTGGCCTGTAAGTGTGATGGGTTGTTTAGGACACAGTGGTCCAGGACTATTTAAACTAAATAGTGCTATGTTTAATCATTTAGTACAATATTTATACAAACTTTCATTACTCTGTATTTTGTTATCTGTAGTTAAAGTAAATATTTTTAATTGCATTATGGTTCATGCATTATGATTATACTTAGGATCAAGGCTTGTTTTTCATCTTTTACACTACATTTTCTTTTTGAAGCATAACAATTTGTGTTTAGTAAATGAAGTGACCCATGGATTACAAGTAAAGCTTCATAAATAATGACTGACACCAGCAATACTCCCAGGTTACTCCAAGTGCATTGGAAGGATCAGGGTCAGTGCAGTTAAGTTAAATTGCTGTGGGGGATTTTGGTATCGATAAAACTGTGCAGGGGAGTCCTGGACAAAATAACAAGACTATTTAAACTAAGTAATTAGAAATATTTGTAATAGTTGTGATGGCTTTTTGTGTTAAATGATGTTACATTTATATTTGGTCTTTAATTTTGCTAATTCAGTATCAGCAACATATTATAGTATATTTTTTTTCCAGCATAAGAATAAGTTGTACTAGGGAGATTTTTTTTATTTGTCAGTATCTGCAACCTTGTCGTTAACAGAAATGTATAGCGCTGCTCCTAAGGGCTCAATTTATCAAGTGTCAGCAGACAGGGGCGTACATATGTGCCCCTGTCGGCTGCAGCTCGCCTCTGGCGGGCAGAATTCTGTTGGCGCACAGCCAATCACGGTGGGCAGGAGCTCTCAATCTCTCTGGTCAGATGAGACCGGGGAGATTTAAATTCTCCACCTAAGAGGTTAGGGAAGAAGCAGTCTGATGACTGCTGCTTGATAAATACTGACTGCAGGTTCTTTTGTGAGAACCTGCAGTCGTAGGGCAGGAGAAGGCTTGATAAATCGAGCCCTAAGTGGCAGAAGAAGTCCTTTTGAATGTTAAAGGGACATAAAACTGGAAAAAAGATAATGTACAAATGTGTTACAGTATTTTATTATTTATTATTATTTATTTATTATTGCACTGTGTATTATGTTTAACCTCTGCAAAATCAGCTCCTTTGTAACAATATTATTGGGAGCTATCTGAACATATCTGTGAACAAGAGACATATGTGTGTAACAACCAATCAGCAGAAAGCTCCCAATCCCTCATTGCTGCTCCTGAGCCTAAGTATACTTTCCAATAAAGAATATTAAGAAAACAAAGTTAATTTGATAATAAAAGTAAATATTTACTTTCATGTGACTTTAATCTGCAGGGATTATTTAGAGTTCCCCAAGACTTCAAATTATTTTGTAAGATTAGAGTATCTGTGCATTATTTAATCCTTTTTTTGTTTTATTGTTTTGCAATCATGATTTATTCTACACGAATAGTAATGTCAAAATGAAGCTTTCATGATTCATTGCATACAATTTAGGACACCTTTCAAAGAATTTTTTTTTTTTGGATTCACGCTCGTCATACACACTGATTTACTATTGCAGATAGGTGTGTGTAAAGGGGAGAGTCCTGTGGGAGGAGCGTGTTGGAGGTGATGGTGGAGGTGTTGCACGCTTTAACTCACCTGTGTGGAGACTGTTAACAACCCATACCTCCCAAGCCACATAGCCTTTTTGCTGGGTAGCCAAGATACCTGCGTTGCCCGGCCAGAGGAAGAAAAAAGGTGGCGTAAGGACACTCTCAGAGCCTAAATCAAGAAGGGGCTGATTGGGACCAGCCTATGTGTGTGTCCACAAACCTCCAATGCCAGCATACCGGGACTGCAGCCAAAACCTGACAAATTGACAATCTAAACTCTTGGACCGCTGCGGTCCGCTACAGAACTGCACAGAGAACTCCAAAGATACCTGAAGGTGAAAGAGCCAGCTCAGGAGAGGAGAGGAGGTGCCCGTGGTGGCCCAGGTCCGTGGGCGGAGGGCGGCAGTGGAGGCTTTCGTGCGGCTGCAGGCGTCCCCCTGGTGGAGAGGGTGGGAGACGGAGAGCGTCGGTCGGACCAGGCTGGAGGAAATCGACTGGAAAGATCCAATACGGCTAGACGGAGACAGCTTCCCCCCTTTCGACAAGCCGGCGACTTGCTCTGACGTCACGCTCCAGCGTCGGACATAGCCTGAGTCCGGAGGCACCGCATCAGGTCGGATAGCTGTGGGAGCGCTGAAAGCCCCGGTGAAGGAGGAGGATACCAGAGCTCTGTAGCGAACTCGCCGTGAAGAGGAAGGGGGGTGAGTACAGCGCTTCTTTGACTAAAAAGGCTTGGTTAACAAATAGCTGCAGAAGAAAGAGGCTTATAACCCCTAAGTTTGTTGGGCATTTGAAGTATCGGTGAAGCTCAATATAGAGGGGATATTCTTGTGTGCGGGTTATAACCTTCTCTGTTCACCTCAGATTATTGGGGGCTGTTTAAATCAGACTTGTCCTGGAGTTAGACTGATTATTTTGAATGATGCAAGTTTAATTAATCCCTGGGACAAAGCAATTACATATAACCCACAGGAAAGCAGAGTTTTGACGATGAAAGCGAAGATAATGCGGGTCCTCTCTATCTAGCTTTTTGTCTCACCTGTTTCATTGAAAAGACCATACTGTCAACATTTAAAGAAATAAAGGAGCAAATTAGAGAAAAGAAATCAAGAAAAGCATAGTCTAAAAAGCATTAGAGCATGACAGTTGGAGTTCCAAGGACATATTAATATCTTGCTAAGACAAGTCCATAATATATCTGGTACCCTCCTATGGGTGCAAGACTTTACTTGTTTTGAAGAATGAACTCAGACAGCTAACTGAAATCTTATTCTGGGAAATTTAGGGATATTTGGTGGTGGATGATGTAACCCTGTGATAATAGATAGTAGATACTGAGCTGTAAAGTATAACCTATCTGTCAGGTGTAATCTCCCTGTGTTAACTTTCCAGAAGCTATAGGAAGTGGTTTAAATACTATAAATTGTGTCAAGCCAAAGTATATGCTGTGATAAAATGTTATGTTCTATGTAATAGTTATGAATTGTACGCGGTATAGTCTAAAGAAAAAATAAGGAAAAAGAAAAAGAAAAAGAGAAAAAAAGGGAAAAGGTTAGGAAAGGGGAAAGGAAAGAAAAATCTAACTTTTCCCATATCGTGTTCAATTCAAAAGAAGGCTGTATTATATTCTAAGCCCGTGTATGGTGCCCTAAGCTATAAAAAAAAATAAAAAAAAAAAAATGTTCTGAACATTTTTGAATAGATAAGAGAAACAAACATATTTTCTAGCTTGCGGCACAGTATCAAGCGGAAAAATGTGCTTAAAGAAATTAGGAAACATAAGCCAGACATTATATTCTTGCAAGAATTACATCTTAAAAAAGTAGAGATAGGAAAGCTGAAAATGAATTGGATTACTGAAATAATCGCGACACCATGTGAAAAGCGAAAAAGAGGAGTAGCGATAATGTTTGGGAGGGAATTATCATATACGATAATTAAACAGGAATTAGATCCGGAAGGGAGGTACATTTTGCTGCAGTTAAAATTACATGACCAGACCTGGACGCTATGCAAATATCTGGGAACCTAAATTCTGGGATAAATTGAAAAAGGTCCTATCTCCATATATAGCTCAGAACCTGATTGTCGCAGGGGACTTTAATAATACGCTGTGCCCGATTTTAGACCGATATAAAATTCGTCGGAAAGCGGCCAATTATAGGGAAGCTAAGCATTTGCAGAGCTTCACCGGTATACTAAAACTTCGGGATGTCTGGCGAATTCAGCATCCTGATACTCGGGAGTTTACATGCGAATCGGGTGCACATAAAAACTTCTCCCGAATAGACATGTTCCTAGTAGATGACCAGATTATGAAACATAAAATCGAATCTCAGATCTCGGAAATAGTTATTTCTGATCATGCGATTATTGATATAAAGATTACGTTGAATGCCCCCCCAAAAAAATCAGTCAGTACTTTCCGCTTTCCTCATTATATGATCAACAATATACAATTTGAAAACTGGTTAAAGCAAAAATGGAGGGAGTACTACGCGCAAAATCGGGAGTATGAAAATAAAATAGAGGTGTTGTGGGAGGCGGGTAAAGCCGTTATTCGTGGAGAGGTGAAAGCATATATGATCAAAAGAAATAAGAAAAATAAAGATAGAGAAAACCAGTTGATTAATCAACTCAGAAATAGCTACGTCAAATATCACAGAGCACCCAATAAAGACACCTGGGACAAATACAAAGAAGCAAGAGTGGAAAGGGAATGCTTTCTAAGAAAGACTGGAGCACAGGAAGAGCTCAAAAATAGAGCTAAATTCCAGGGTTTTCAGGGTATATCCGCCAATCATCTGGCCAGGTTGGTTAAATTCAGGAAGAAATCAAACCATATCCCTACTATTAGATCAGACGAGAAAATATGTACTAATCCAGAGGAAATTAGAAAAATATTCTACAACTATTACTGCAGACTTTATGCCAAGGAGGAGGTCAATCAAAAGCAGAAAGAGCAATTCTGGATGGGGTTGGACATCCCGCAGATCTCACAAGAAGCACTACAGTTTATTAATGCCCCTATAACTGAAGTGGAAATATTAGCTGTCATAAAAAGGGCTAAGTCTGGCAAGGCGCCCGGGCCAGATGGCCTATCTGCAGAATTCTATAAAATAATGGCTACAGAGATATCCCCTATCTTATCCAGGTTATTTAATCAATATTATCTTCAGAAAGATATGAACTCAAGCTATTTTTCTGACTCAGTAGTTACCCTAATCCATAAAAAAGAAAAGGATCCAACCAATGTCGCATCATATCGTCCGATCTCCCTCCTGAACCATGACTATAAAATATTAATGTCCCTCATTGCAGATAGATTGAAAAAATCTATTTGTGATATCATACACCCTGACCAGGCAGGTTTCATCCCAGGAAGGAACTCAGTAAGAAACATGCATAGAGTACTTACTACTTTGGACTACCTTTATCAGATCGGCCAGGACCCTGTGAAAAAATACCAAGGGAAAGATATAGCATTGGTCACTGCCGATCCTGAAAAGGCTTTTGACTCAATTATCTGGGACCATCTAATAAATTCACTGAGGAAGTTTGGTTTTTCGGGTGCCCTGGTCGATCTGATTGGATTAGTATATAACAAACCTAGATCTCAATTGCTTATCAACGGGGAACTATCACATTACATCATTCTGGAAAGAGGGACTCGTCAGGGTTGCCCTCTATCACCACTACTTTTTGATATTGCACTAGAACCATTAGCGATATATCTTAGAAAGTATCTTCCACCGGTGGTAATAGGGAAGCAGAAAGTATCGATATCTCTTTATGCTGATGATTTACTAATATTCTTACAAGATTCGAGATGGAGCATACCCCGCTTTATGGAAATAATAAGATTATTCAGTTCATTCTCCGGATATAAAATCAATATAAATAAATCAGAAATTTTGTGGATTATAAGAGATAAAAACAGCTATACAGGTAATTTTAAAGTAGCGCAAAGCATTAATTATCTAGGTATAAATATCAGCAAGAACCCCGCACATTGGTACCAGCTTAATTTTAAAGAGCTATTTCAGAACCTACATTATCACTTAGCAAAATGGAATCTATATTATTTATCTATTTCAGCCCGGGTAAATGTAATAAAATCTATTATATTCCCAAAATTTTTGTTTTTATTACAGAATTTACCTTTACTACTGCAAAAAAATGATATCGATAGGTATAACAAGGCCTGTGCTCTGTTTATCTGGGGGAAAAGGACGTCACGTATTGCTTTTAACAAAATGGCGCAGATGAAGCTATATGGGGGCTTTGCTTGCCCTAACATAAAACATTACAATATAGTTTCTTTGGTTAAATTTGGGATATATTGGCTCAGCAGAACAGATTACATTACATATTATGACCAGGAGACAGAATTAATTAAACCATTTAATTTACAGGCTATTATGCATTATCCATACAAACAACTACCAAGCAATGTCAGCAGACTAGCGACTATTGCAAATATCGTGCTTGCATGGCAGAAATATTGTAAAATAATGGGTATAGAATTCCAGATATCTAATCATCTTCCGTTATGCGGTAACCCAGCCTTCCTACCAGGATATAGTAATGAGATATTCAATATTTGGGAAAATAAAGGCCTGATATATGTATCACAATTGAAAGAATCATTAATAGGGCCAATCAGATCATTCGCAGATCTGGCAGGGGAGTTCGATCTATCATCTAAACATTTCTATGCATACCTACAGACTCGCCATTTTTTAAATGATCAATCTGGTACCAGTATATTATGGTTCAGGAGGGAGAAAGGCACATCGAAATGATCAAACAAAAATTTGTAAGGTACTTTCCACAACTTCAAGACGAAGACATAACAGATAGTTTAAAGAAAACATTAGAAGCCACAGATAGAATCAATCTAAGGGAGTCTCAATACAAGGTAATTAACAATTTTTATCTAACCCCCGCCAGAATTGCTAAGTGGTCCCAACTCCAGCAGATCTGTCCCAAATGTCATAGACCAAACTCGAATTTAATGCATTATTTTTGGAGCTGTCCAAAGGTCACGCAATTTTGGAGTAAAATCCAATATTGGATAAATAGAAATCTAAGCGACAGGACAGAAATAGTTGCAAAACATGTCTTCTTTTTGCATCCAACACGTAACATCGGAGACAGAATATTTATAAATACGGCGATCCTCATCGCAAGAAATTAATTATGTAAAAAGTGGAAGCACAAAAATGCTCCATCCTTAACGGAATTTTTGAATCATATGAGGAGTCAGATTATGATAGAGACCATAGGACTAGATAAGAGGGCAGAGAATCAGGTTGTAACATTTTTTAAGAAGTGGAAAAAGTATATGTACTTTTTACCTGTTACAGTGCAAAATCATATATTATCTACATTTCAAGACTCTATACCTTTCTTAGAATTAATTGTAAATGGTTCATTACCTCCAAATTGGATACGTATATAACAAAGTCTTACAACACTAGAGGTTTTTTTTTTTGGTTTTTTTTTGTTTGTTGTCCTGTTTTTTTTCTTTTTTCTCTTCCCTCCCCCTTGCCCCCCCCATGGGCACTGTTTTTAATACGCTGGCGATTCTTCTTGGGTCTTTTTTCTGTGCTAGCTCTAGTATATAACGGAGGGGTTATTTTTAGCTCCTTGGTGAAGAAATAAGTTAAATAAGAGTAATATTGTGCAGGAGAACTCAGGAAAATGTCTAAGGAACTGCATAAATTATTTGAGGTGTATATTTGTATATATAGTTGTTCCTTATAAAGAATACAAGAAAAGAGAAAATGTTATAAGATTGGGAGAAACGAAAATATTCCAGTAAATTTAAGCGGCAAAACATCGGGAAAGATGTATTTATTGCAAGTAATGTGGGAACATTTTTTTGTGTATTTTATTTTATTCAAGATGTAATCCCATATTGATTATATAAGATGAAGATGTATATGGATTTTCTTTTTGTATTGTAACAAATTTTTGTTCAGCTTTCTCTCCCAATAAAAAAAAAAAAAAAAAAAAAAAAAAAAAATTTCAAACAATTTTTATTATCAAATTTACTTCATTCTCTTGGTGACCTTTGTTGAAAAACTGTGCTGGTATGTGGGCCACAGTGAGTGAGTGTGAGTAGCCTCGTACCAAGGGCTAGATTAAAGTGAAAAGGAACAACAAAGAATGGCACTATCTGAGGCTTTCCCCCGTATGTACGTATTGGAGCGGGTACAGTTACCACACAATATAAGTATTCCAAATAAAGGGGGATGGTGCTTATGCATAAATTACAAATTACAGAAAAACTGTGGAAAAAAGAGAATTCCACCTAGAAAGGATGCATATCTATAGCACTCTGCGCCCAGACTGAAGGTGGGAGTAACCTAGGTAGGGTAAAACTTAACTTTGATTAAAAATTTAACTAAAATAGGGTTACCTACAAGTTAAAATTCCAGGATGTGGGTGTCCGATCAATGTATATTGTGGTATGAACAAATCATCAGTGTGGCCTTATTATGCCCATTCAATTCTATACCACTCTAGATTAACCATATTCTGTACAACATTATGTTGTGTATTGTATCAATGTACCATCTAGAGAGTGTTAATTGTGGGTGAGTTTGATATGGATATAAGTTAAAGCATTGAAAAATGATACAGTGTAGATAACAAATTAAGCAATGTTTATTAAGTTCACACTATTGAGTGTTAGACAAAAATATATGCAATTTTTAACCTGAAAGGGCAAGCTACGAATAGCGTGACCTAGGTTGGCACAGATAGCTCTCTGTGTAGTGAGGTAGAGCTGCTAATAAATTCTAGATGATAGACTTTTGTTATATATGTATTTGTGAAGCCTTCACCCAATGTGATAAAATATCACAGTTACTATATAATGTGTCCATTCGACTATTACTATAGATGGAGATCTCAGTTGTTATGTGATATTCAGATTAATAGTGTTGCCTAGCAACCTCCAAATCACTATAAGGAACTGTCTTTCATTTGTAAAGACTGGGAATTCAGCACTCTTTTAGAAGAAAACAGGACACTTGTAGACATTTACTATCAAAAAAGTGGTTTTATTGTGCAGGTCGCGGGTCCGGACAATGTCAGATCCACATGAGCAAAGGCATAAAGTTATACATACCATAACCTAATATATATATATATATGTATATAATCACGCTATATTGAAGTTCATGGGGGAATACGTAAACGTGGTCCAGGTATTCAAAGTTCAACTTTTTGCGGGCATCAGGTTTTTACTCACGTGCTAACTTTTTTACTTTCTCATAATACGAGCAGAACCCAATGCACAAAGAAACTCAGTTTAGTTAAATTAATCCAGCTCCAAATGAGCAGCAAGCTTTGAGCCTTTTATTATAAGATTAACTAATTCAGGGCCAGATTAGGAGTGGAGCGGTAGTTTGTGCTCACGTTTGAGCGTTAAAACAGGTAGAAGTAATTTTTTTTGTGCTTGGAGATTCACGCTCACATTAAGAGTTGAAAGTAATAAGATTGTGCACTGCGTTCATTATGTTGTGGCAAGAAATATACTTCGAGAAGTCACAAATGCAAAATCACTTTTCCCCCATAGACTTCAATGGACCACCCACGCAAGTTGTGCAAATACGATTGCGGTTATTTAAAAGCACGACATAAAAAGATAAAATTGCATATTTCATAATCAAATGTTCTGCACATAGCAGAATATGTACTATTTATTCTTAATATGATATTTAAATATATATCTAACTAGTACTAAAGCCCGTGTACACGGGCCATTTTTTGCAGTACAGCGGTCCCACCCCTTGCTCTCTCCCCCCTCTCTTTTGCTTTCTCTCCCCCCTCTCCTTTGCTCTCTCTCTCCCCTCTTTTGCTTTCTCTCCCCCCTCTCCTTTGCTCTCTCTCTCCCCTCTTTTGCTCTCTCTCTCCCCTCTTTTGCTCTCTCTCTCCCCTCTTTTGCTCTCCCCCCCACCCTCTTTGGCTCTCTCCCCTCTTTTGCTCTCTCTCTCCCCCCTCTTTGGCTCCCCCTCCCTTTGTCTCTCTCCCCCCCTTTGTCTCTCCCCCCCCCTTTGTCTCTCCCCCCCCTTTGTCTCTCTCCCCCCCCCCTTTGTCTCTCTCCCCCCCCTTGTCTCTCTCCCCCCCTTTGTCTCTCCCCCCCCCTTTGTCTCTCTCCCCCCCCTTTGTCTCTCCCCCCCCTTCGTCTCTCTCCCCCCCCTTTGTCTCTCTCCACCCCCCTTTGTCTCTCCACCCCCCCTTTGCCTCTCCCCCCCCTTTGTCTCTTCCCCCCCCCTTTGTCTCTCTTCCCCCCCCCTTTGTCTCTCTCCCCCCCCCTTTGTCTCTCTTCCCCCCCTTGTCTCTCTCCCCCCCCTTTGTCTCTCTTCCCCCCCCTTTGTCTCTCTTCCCCCCCTTTGTCTCTCTTCCCCCCCCCTTTGTCTCTCTCCCCCCCTTTGTCTCTCTTCCCCCCCCCTTTGTCTCTCTCCCCCCCCCCCCTTTGTCTCTCTTCCCCCCCCTTTGTCTCTCTTCCCCCCCCTTTGTCTCTCTTCCCCCCCTTTGTCTCTCTTCCCCCCCGCTTTGTCTCTCTTCCCCCCCCTTTGTCTCTCTTCCCCCCCCTTTGTCTCTCTTCCCCCCCCTTTGTCTCTCTTCCCCCCCCCTTTGTCTCTCTTCCCCCCCCCCCTTTGTCTCTCTCCCCCCCCCCCCCTTTGTCTCTCTTCCCCCCCCCTTTGTCTCTCTTCCCCCCCCCTTTGTCTCTCTTCCCCCCCCCTTTGTCTCTCTCGCCCCCTCTCCTGCTTCCTCTCTGGCTCTGTGTTCACATCGCGGGACCCCGCCCGGCCACGCCCCTCGCGACGCCCGGCCACGCCCCTCGTGACGCCCGGCCACGCCCCCATCGCAACGCTCCCGTCGGCCACAAACAGCTGTGAGGTCTGGGGAGCGCGTGGCCGCTTCTCACGCAGCAGACCTCACAGCTGTTTGTGTACCTCGCGCTCCCTATCTCACAGCTGCTTGTATGCTGTGTACCTCGCGCTCCCTATCTCAAGGCCAAGTGTTTGTCTCTACTGCGCATGACGGCTTCAGACAAACACTTGGCCTTTTATAATATAGGATGGATTTTTGCACAAATATATATAAATACATAGTTATATATAGGTATAGATATATAAAGATATATATATATATATATATATATATATATATATATATAGGAATATCTATTTAAAAATACATAGAGCATATTATGCTATGTGCAGAACATTGGAATGTATAATATTTACAGTAATACACAGTATAATGCTTTATTAAGTATGAATATTGCATAAATATGCTTTTTCCTGTTTTCATCAGCTTGACTGCAAAGGGCTCAAATGCACTTATATTTATATATGTCTATATATGTATACACTGTGCTCAGTAACTTTGAGAAAAGCAAAGGGACAAAGTTATTTACAATGCTTGATATATTTTGCAGCCCCCTCTTGTCAAAACTAGAGTATTTACATGATGATTACAAATATTAGCTGTTATGAGATGGTAGGGGCGGTGGTACTCAGTGAGTACTCCCCCCAAAAAATCTGTATATAAACACATAAATACATATGTACACACATATATACATACATACATATACATATTTAGACATATGTATGTATGTATATCTATGTTAAAGCCCTTTGCAGTTCAATATCATTTGTATGCCTATGATACCCAAATCTACCTTTCTGCACCAGACAAATCTCTTTCCTTGCTAACCCGTATCACTAATTATATTTCTCATATCTCATCTTGGATGTCCTCTCACTACCTTAAGCTAAATCCAGCCAAAACTGAGCTTCTTATTTTTCCCCATTCTTCCAAAAATCTCTACCCTCCATTTCTCTATAACTGTTGATAACTCCACTCGACTGCTGCGACTCCGTCCTCTCTAGTCTCCCTAGCTGCTGCCTAGCTCATTTACAATCCATAATGAATGCCTCTGCCAGGCTCATCTTCCTTACTCATCGCTCTTCATCTGCTGCACCTCTCTGCCAATCCCTTCACTGGTTTCCTCTTGGCTCCAGGATTAAACACAAAATCCTCACTCTGACATACAAAACCCTCAACTGCACTGCTCCCCCCTACATTTCAGACCTCGTCTCCAGATACTCTCCCTCCCGTCCTCTTCACTCTGCTCACAATCTCCTACTCTCCTCCTCTCTTGTTACTTCCTCACATTCCCGTTTACAGGACGTCTCCAGACTGGCTCCCATCTTGTGGAACTCCCTACCTTGCTTCACATGACTCTCCCCTAGTTTTAATAGCTTTAAGCGCTCCCTACTCTACTATTCAGGGAAGCATACAACCTACACTAACCTTTCCTAACTCCATTGCTTTCCCTTTGAACCCCTTAAAATGTAAGTCTATGAGCTCAGCTGTTTGTAGATCACCTTCATAAGAGCCGACTACAACAGAGCAACTCTCGGAAGGGCCCTCTACCCATTTGATCCCAATAAATGTTATCTTGTTTTGCGCCTATGTTTATAGTGCTGCGGAATCTGTTGGCGCTCTGCAAATACCTGATAATTATAATAAGAAATTGTAGCTGGAAACAGCTGATATTTAATGGAATATCTACATAGACATACAGGGGCCCATTATCATCAACCATCAGTCCATGGTTCCTAAGGCAAGTTGTGTTTGCTAATCCAAGTTTATCATTTAAAAAGGCTAATTGATAATTATAAAACCCTTTTTGCAGTTAAAGAAGCAATAAAACTGACCTTCATTAGACTAGTTGAGTATTTGGGGCATCAGCAATAGTGGGTTCAATTACAGGCTCAAGATGGCCAGAAACAAAGAACTTTCTTCTTAAACTCATCAGTCTATTCTTGTTCTGAGAAATAAAGGCTATTGCATGTGAGAAATTGCCAAGAAACTAAAGGTCTTGTACAATGCTGTGTACTACTCCCTTCACAAAGCAGCACAAACTGGCTATAACCAGAATAGAAAGAGGAGTGTCTAGTTTGAGAAACAGATGCCTCACATGTCCTCAAATGGCATCTTCATTAAATACTACCCGCCAAAACATCAGTCTGAGCATCAATAGTGAAAAGGTGACTCCGGGATTCTGGCCTTCTAAGCACAGATGCAACGAAAAATCTTAGATTGACCAATAAAATGAAAACATTAAGATGGGCAAAAGAACACAGACATTGGACAGAGGAAGAATAGAAAAAAGTGTTATGGACAGACAAATCAAAGTGTGAGGTGCTGGAATCACAAAGAAGAACATTTGTGAGACGCAGATGAAATGAAAAGATGCTGGAGGAGTGTTTGAGACCATCTGTCAAGCATGGTGGAGGCAATGTGATGGTCTGGGGTGCTTTGGTGGTGGTAAGGAGGAGATTTATACATAGTAAAAGGGTCATTGAAAAAAAAAGGCTATCACTCAATTTTGCAATGCCATGCCACAACCTGTGGACGGCGCTTGATTGGAGCCAATTTCCTCCTACAAAGTACAGCTCCAAACATATGAAAGAACAATTTAGGGAATAAGAAGTCATCTAGTATACTGTCTTTAATGGAGTGGCCAGCACAGTCCCCAGGTCAACCCTATTGAGCTGCATATTTCAGGAAGCATGGGGTAAAATTTCTTCGGTTTACCCAACAAACTGACAACTAGAATGCCAAAGGTCTGCAAGGGTATAATTTCTGCACATGGAGGATTCTTTGGCAAGAGCAAAGTTTGAAGGACACAATCATTTCTCTTAAAATTCATTATTCCTAACATTGTCAATGACTATAATTTCTATTCAAACATACAGTTATTAAGATCCATGAAACATCAGATAATGCTTGCTATTTTAATATATCCTGCTGCCCTGCTTGAAAGGACCATATTTTTTGCCAGTGGCCCAAATACATTAAACATTTCTGCATTGTCCTTTGTCTGGAACTCATTATGTTGCATTTGTTTTGTTGTTTTAATTAAATCATACAAATTTTAAAGTGATGGGGTGAGAGGATTAGGCAAATGTGTGTGTGGTTCAGAGGAGGATTGATTGCAGTCATTTTATTGTGTATTTGTAGAATATAACAATGAAATGTAAATTTTGCTGGATAGAACTGACAAAGCTAAAGTGTGAGGGCTTCTAGCTACATAGATAAGAAGAAGGGGTTAGAACAGATATGGGGCACACATGAAAAAAAGTGTATAAAGAAGAAAACAGAAAAATATGTAATAATGAATAAGAATATTTTAGGACTACGAAGGGAGTCACTGGTGTTTTGTGAGCACAGGCATGACAGATGTAGGTTGAGTCACAGGAGTTCTGTGATAGTGGCTGGGACAGTAATGGGTGAACGGACTATGGGCAGGTCCAGAGCAAGTATTGGGAAGTGTAGGCTAGTAATTGTTTTCATTTTCCTGTGCATAAATATGGAGTGTCTGCTTCTAGGAGGATGCACCACCCAATAAGATGGTGGCTTAATAAATTAATTTCAGGTCCAGATGGAGATAAATAAAATTACCTGCATAAAAAATGTAATATGAGACATCATCCCCCATCACTTAATGATTACATATGCCTTGTGGTGTGTTACTCGTGGACTAAACCACTACTCTATGATACTGTTGATAAAGAAGTTAAAGCCACATAATGTGCTTGCTACTGCTAAGAAAAGTGTTAAATAATTTGTTAAACCCTTTTTATGGCTAGATTTGCTATGTGGAATGTGTTATGGGAATTACTGGCAATATGAGGGTCAAATGCTTGTTGTTTGTGTGTTTTACTGGCGATATGGTTTTTAAATCCTTGTACTGTGTAAGTTACTGGGTATATGAAGTGTAAATTACTCCTCTTTATGTGTTAGTACCAATATATGAGCTACATCCCTGGACTGTTTGTGCTGCTGGCTAGAAGAAATATAAATCCCTGAACTATGTTTGTTACTGGCAATAAGGGGTTAAATCACTATATGGTGCTTGCTGATTACATTAAGGGGTTACAACACTGCACTGTGTGAGTTACTGGCAGAAATATTTTTAAAGTGTTGTGTATAAGAAGTTTCTAATCTGCTCAGCTGTTGGAAATATAAATGCGGCAGCTGTGATATTGAATTGGTGAGGTCAGAAGTGTCACACATTTTGCTCAATCAATACAGTTTGGGAGCTTTCTGCTGTTGTCCCTTCTGTCACTTTCCTCACTCTATTAAAGTCAACATTTCAAAAAATAAAAATGTAGATCCATACCCTGACTATCAATCTCTCCTTTAACCATCCAACCATAGGTCCACCCCCTTAGCAGCCAAACGCCATTCTGTACCCTATGCCTCCCCAGGAACAGCAGAGCAGAAGACCCCTCTTTGTGTTCAGTCATGTGCTTAAACCACCAGACATCGAGGCCTATGTATCATAGGTCTTGCGGACCTGATCCGACATATTCAGCATTGCACCAGCAGCTCACAAGAGTTGCTGGTGCAACGCCGCCACCTGCAGACTCGCGGCCATCGGCCGCCAGCAGGGGGGTGTCCATCAACCTGATCGTACTCGATCGGGTTGAATTCCGGCGATTCCTATCCGCCTCATCAGAGCAGACTGACAGGGTTATGGAGCAGCGGTCTTCGGAGCTTGATAGATAGGCGCCATCATTTTTTGTAGCTTATACTCAAACCAGGATTTCCCTGCCTCTCCTCCTTCCTGTGCAGCCCCACTTTATAAATCAGAATCTTAGGAGGTGTGGTCTATGAGTTTTATTTATTTTAGTCATTTTTTTATATTTAAAGGGACATAATACTGTAAAATTGTATGTTTTATTGTCTGGAATGTTGTTTTGTTTTTTTTTACAAATAGCTGTTTTCCTTGATTTTTTTTCATTATGAAATATTTGGTTTTGCCTTTTAAAACCACCACCTTTACTGAAAATATGTATACTTTTGTATTTTATAAAGAAAGCATATGTAAACAAGAATCAGCAACAGCCCAACTGGGGATGGGGGTAACTGATACTAAAATGTTAATTTTCAATTGCTCTAAGTATCATGTAGAAGTCTTTATGTATAAATATCAAGATAAGTTAAAAAGTATGTGTGTGTATAGAAAAATATTTAAGATAAGGCTGTCTGCTCTTTCTTCAAGTTTAAATTGATTTTGTTTTCCATGAGCAAAAATAGCAATTTCATACACAAACATAAACCTACAAGAGCAATTTCCAATAAATGTTATACTCTGCAACGATTTACTAATCGGTAACACATTAAGGGAAAACTATTTCACAATAAAATATCAATTTAAAGGGACATGAAAATTAAAATTAAATGTTCTTGGTTTAGATAGAGGGGCCAATTTATTAAGGGCCAAATGGCTCTGAATACATCTGTTTCCGCGCGAGCCTTCAGGCTCACTGGAACCAGGAGTTAAGAAGCAATTCAGGCTGTGGACAGCAATCCGCCCAATCCTATACGATCAGGTTGATTGACACCCCCTGTTAGAGGCCGATTGACCGCAAATCTGCAGGGGGCGGCATTGCTCAAGCAGTTCACCAGAACTGCTTGTGCAGTGTAAAATGCCGACAGCATATGCTATAGCGAATCATGTCCGCCCGGGGTATGAGAAATCTACCCCTGAGAATGCAATTTAAGAGACCATTTAATGTATTTCTATTATAAAATTTAAGTAAGAAACATTCAAATATAGATTTTTTTTATGGCAGATAAGAGTCATAGGCCCAGCAAGTCTGCCCGATATTTCCCAAAAGTATAAACTTATCTAGTTTGTAGGATAGCCTTATAGTGCCATAAAACTTTTTGAGTTATGTGCATATTATAGAAGGGTGAACTGAGGTAAAACAGTGTGTGAAAAAAAAGTGTAAAAAAAGCTTATAAGTATTTTAATAACATTTCCAAAAATCTGCAAAATGACTTACGCTTTAGTGTTGCCAAGTGTAGCCTGCTCCAGCCCCCCCCCCCCCTTATCAGTGTATTACTTCAAGTCCTGATGTATCATGTAACAAATAATAATTACTTATGCAGGTAAGGGGAGTTTGAGGAGGGGCATTACTGCTCTTGTTTATTGCCAAGAGGCTTGCTTGTTTCCATGGGGATAATGTCACATGCTTTGTGAAAGCTTCAGCATTATACTGTGCACTGCATTACTCAGATGTCATGTGACCCTGCCCCCTACCATGCACGTGCATGAGTGTATTCAGCAGAAGCTATTGCCTGGATAGCACCTTCCATATATGGAAATGCCCAGGGGGAGCTTGCTGCAAACAAATCTATGCCTGAATTAAAGGGATTAAAACAGAAACGGTTTTGCAGGTAAGCTTTGGCTGCATTATATATTTGGAAACTTATGTTAGTTCATACTGTTTTATGTCCCTTTAAGCTTACCCCAGCCATTCTTAAAGTGCCCCACAGTGTTTGTCATTACCACCTCTTGTGAAAGTTTACTCCATGGGGTAGATTTAATCTACCCCCGCAGTTATCAGATTGCTGGAAACAAAAGTTAAGAAGCAATAGTTGTAAACCGCTGCTCCTTAACTCGTCCGCCACCAGTGAGGCGGCGGACAGCAATCATCCTGATCGTATCCGATTGACACCCCCTGCTAGCGGCCGATTGGGGCAGCATTGCACAATCATTTCACTAGAGATGCTTGTGCAATGTTAAATGCCGACAGTGTATGATGTCGGCATTTAGCGATGTTGGGCGGACATGACCCACTACAGCGGATCATGTCCGTCCGACATTTAATAAATCGGCCCCATGAATCAATCACCCTTTCTGTAAAGAAGTGCTTCCTCAAATTACTCCTGAATCTATTACCCTTCAGCTTGAGATCATGACCCCTTGTTCTTGAAATCTTATCCCATGCATTCTTAAAGTCCCCCACAGTGTTTGTCATTACCACTTCTTGTGGAAGTTTATTCCATGAATCAATCACTATTTGAGATCAAACTGGATTGGGTACACATCTCATAACCCTGCAAAACTCACAGCCCAGGCAGCTAGTTACCAGCACTCACAGTCAGCTGTATAGCTTTTAGTGACTCAGGCAGTTAACCCCTGTGTATATAAAATTAAAAAGCAGATTACTGCTGCACAATACATAAGAGTGGCAGAACAGGTCAATGGCAGCTGGTGCGATTACACTCTCAGACTATTTGTGTGAAGTAGATATTTTTCTACTCTAAGGATTATCATAAGCTCAATGAGTTATAGTCATGGGGATTTCATCTGTTTTTCTGTGGTGCTGCCAAATCCAAATTACATTGAAGGAAGATTTGTACAACCATATAGCTGTCTGTAAATCAGCATCTCAAAAATTAGCTCTTTTGATTGTCATCTTTCGTAATGTTTTACAGCATATGAGTATAAGTAGGGATTGGCGAATGTTTCTAAAAATTTGAAATTTAAAACGAATTTTGATACATTCGTTCATTCTAATCGAATTTCAAATGTTTATATAACATTCTAACATTCTATTTTCGAATTTTCGAATTTTTCAATCAAATTTTAAAATATTTGTTCGAATTATAGAATGTTTAGCTATGTATTCATTCAATTTCGAAATAGTATTTCTAGTATACAACTGTGTTTAATAAATGTAATATTCGAATGCTACTTTCGAATTCGAATTTCACATTCGAATTCTAAATAGTATTTCTAGTCTAATACTATATTTTAAATGTGACATTCGAATTCTAAATAGTATTTCTAGTCTAATACTATATTTTAAATGTGACATTCGAATTCTAAATAGTATTTCTGGTCTTATACTGTATTTTATAAATGTAATATTCGAATTCGAATGTGACATTCGAATTCGAATGTAACATCGAATTCAAAATAGTATTTCTAGTCTACAATTGTGTTTTATAAATGTAAATTTTGGAATTCGAATGTGACATTCGAATGTAATATTCAAATTCAAATGTAACATTCGAAAACTGTAAATAACATTCAATAATAGAATTTTTAAGAATATAAACACATTCGCCCATCCCTAAGTATAAGCAGAAAGCCAGTACCTTTATGTGTTTGTGATTTTATTTTACATACCCAAAATAAATGCTCTCACTCAGTTCTAATGCTGCTTTTGGTTATGTTATGCCACTGGAGCTCATACTGGACTGCATTTAAATTGCTAGCCCCCCTAGGCACAGATAAATTATTCTCTAAGTATTCTGAAATGTAATATTATAGCATTATACTATAAAATACATATAAATAAAATATTGTAAATACAAGTATAATGTACCTACATCTCCACAGCTTTAATAGTAAGTTATTATGGTTGTTCTATATTAACAATATAGATCACAGACATAACTAATATATAAGCGTTCCATGGGAGTTTCAAGGGACTTCTATGGGAGTAACCCATATTTTAATGGAGATAAGTTGTGAGTTTTAAAAACTCTATTCTCCATGTTAGATGAACCATTTCAGACCTTTGTCTCTTCCAGTTTTTTGTTAAAACCATGAATCATTTTGAAGATTCAGTTTCCAAGCCAGATCCAATTCTGGTAAAGGACAGATCTAGCCAGGATCACATTTTCCCAGGGTTACAGAATACGTTTCATTCCGAACTTTTTAGAAGGATCTCTTCTGTTTCATGTTCCAAAAGACCCTGTGAAAGTAGACACTTTCTTTCAGTCCAACCTCAGCCTGGTACTTATGGGTGTCTTAGTTTAGGTCGCAGATTCGGAGCATGAGCAAGGATTTTAATCCAATTTTTTCATTGCACCTAAGAGGAACATTTCAGGCCTCCTCTGGGTTTCTATGTTTAACCAAGATACTTAGACTTTCATACTTTCAAAATGAAAACTAATCCTACCATTTTGCCCTAGTCCATCTGAGTCGATTTATGTACACAATAGATTTGAAGGATACTTTCCATCAAATGCCTATTCTCAAGGTCCTCCACCAGTTCCTAAGTTTTGCCTTTCTAGAAAAACACTTAGCAGTCTGTGACTCTTCTTTTTGGACTAGTTACAACTTCCAGAGATCAGGGTATTTCATTGACTCTATGGGGCCGATTTTGAGCCTATGCATAGCTTAGACATTTTTCTTCCATCTTGGAAGGTATTGTTTCCTTTTAAACAATCTCTTCTGCCATTATTTGCCCCTGTTTCCGTGCAAGCCCCTGTTCCTGCTCCATAACTTGTCCGCCTGCTCTGAGGCCACGGACAGAAATAAACCCGATCGAATACGATCGGGTTGATTGACACCCCCTGCTAGCGGCCAATTGGCCACAAATCTGGAGGGGTCGGCATTGCTCCAGCAGTTCACAAGAACTATTTTGTTCTCCTTTCTCAGCTATATATGAGTGGGATATCAGAGAGGTGAGTGAGATTAAAAGCTCTTGGAATGTTGGGTATCTTTGAGATTTTTTAGACGTTGTTAATTAATCTCAACACTACTGTAGTGTCAAGTGTATTGGTAGAAAATTAAAATATTATGAATATAAATATTTGAATAAAATGTTATAATCTCTATATAATTTTCAGGGGTGGACTCATCAGCCAGGAAAATAGGACCTGGCCTGAGGGCGCAGCATGTAGGTAGGCACACAAATTGCATCTCTATGGCTCCTGGTGTGCTGCTTAAGATGAGACAGACAGCTGCCCTATCAGTAACTAAGTGTGGGTTTAGTGGGGGCCCTGGCCCCAGAGTGAGGAGTGAGGGGCCTTGTGCCTGGATGTAGGGTTTGTTGATCGGTGGGCCCTTAAGTAGGGTGGGGCCTACCAGGGGTTTGTCTCTGTGAGGGCCATCGAGTGTGAGGGCCATGGAGTGTGGTGTTTGGCTCTGGAGGTTGGGGGCCCTGTCTCTGACCCTTGACATTGGGGGGTCCTGGCCCTGGAGGTTGGGGGCCCTGTCTCTGACCTTTGACGTTGGGGGTCCTGGCCCTGGAGGTTGGGGGACCTGTTGGGGGATAGGCAGGGAAGCTACCATGTTCATTTGCATAAAATTGAATAAATGTGGGTCAATGTGAGATAGTGGGTGCCCTTCCTTAATTTTTGCCCACTGCCCTGATTGGTCTCAGTCTGCCTTTGTAATATATGTTAAATAGCAAGTTAGCATTTGTTTGCAAACAAGTAATGTTGAATGTTCATCATACCTTCAGGGGCCGAATTATCAATGTGCGGGTGGACATGATCTGCTGTAACGGATCATTTCAGCCGCACATCAATAAATGCTGACAGCATACGCTGTCAGCATTTTTTATTGCACAAGCATTTCACTAGAAATGCTTGTACAATGCCACCCCTTGCACATCGCTAGCAGGTGGTGTCAATCAACCCGATGCAATCGGGAGGATTGCTGTCTGCCGCCTCAGAGGTGGCGGACGAGTTAAGGAGCAGCGGTCTTAAGACTACTGCTTCTTAACTCCTATTTCCGCCGAAAGGCTCGCACGGAAACAACTGCATACAGCTCCATACGGAGCTTGATGAATCGGCCCCTACGAATGAACATGTCACACATTTGTCATTTCAATGAATGTTCAATGTATAAATCTAACCCTAGTTACAGAAACCTCACTTTTTTTATAGATTTTCAGTATGTTTTAAAGATTGCAGAAAAATACAGTTATATGAAGATTTGAAGGGGCATATTTATCAATGTGCGAGCGGACATGATACGAAGTAGCGTATCATGTCCACCGCACATCAATAAATGCCGACAGCATATGCATTGCCACCCCTGCAGATTCGTGGCCAATCGGCCACTAGCAGGGGGTGTCAAGCAACCCGATCTTATTCGATTGGGTTAATTTCTGTCCACAACCTCATAGCAGGCGGACAAGTTATGGAGCAGCGGTCTTTAGACCGCTGCTTTATAACTTTTTTATAACTTCTGTTTCCGGCGAAATGTCCCGAAATCTTACTTGATCCACTGCAGCACTCATATTGTTGCAAACATTATGCCACTCACCACTTTCAGTTTGATTACTTCTTATCTCCATTGAGCATGATGCATACAATATTCTAAAGACTAAAAAAACACAAAATATTCTAAATGACTACACTAAATGTAACAATTAAATTACAAATAGGTTGTCTAGCCCTTTACTATTGGAGAATGAGATGGTAGCTCCACTACAGCATACCAGGTATAGTATGCTACATATTTAAAATAGATACTGCAACGTTTTGAATTTATCTCAAAGGATAACTTAATGTCTTACTGTTAACAGCCAACTATGAATTTTTGCAGGGAATGACCACAAAGTTATTTCAACTTTGACACTCAAAATGGGCAACTAGTACCTGCCATTTGTTAAATTATATTTCTATGAGTGTTTTTACATTTGAGGAGATATGAGAAAGTGGGATATACCGCATCAGAGTTATTTTGCCTATATGCAAAGTCAACACACTATGTTGAGGATTTCCATAAGAACTCTACTGACTTTTGGAATCCCTCACAGATAGAATTTTTATGTCGTTTGACACAACAGGGTGGCCATTCTATATCCTGTGCAAATAACGTATTGGTTAATTACAAAAGTATGGAAATACTTAAAAGGACATTAAACTGCTGTACACAGCTACAAAAGAATAGTAACTAATCACTACGTTTTTGTATTGTATCCTTTTCCTGCAGCTCTTTACAAATCAGTTCTCCTGTTTCAATAGCTTAAATGTGCTAGACATTGAAGCTCCGCCTCTTAGTAATGGGGGCTGCCATCTTGGAGTTCAGGTATTCTTACAGCCTGTGGCAGAAGCTCAGCACACTCACAGATCAGTTATGTTGCCTATTTTTTTACAGCTATATAATGAGCTTCAGGTTAGGGTGCACAATACAAAGCAGGGGCTGTACATTTTTGCTTTTTTACACAGTTTTACATTTACAAAAAATATATTTTTAAAAAGCACTCAGCAATACTATAGAGCAATGCAGCCACATCAAAAATGTAAAGCTCCTGCTTGGTATCACACACCGCAAACTATGGACATGCAGATAATGTTTTCTGATCAAGTTTGCTGCACTTTATTTTATCCTGCTTTTAGATGTCTGTATGTGCATTTAAAGGGACAGTCAACTCAAAAAAATTTATTTTTTAAAAAGATAGATAATCCCTTTATTACCCATCCCACAGTTTTGCATAACCAACACAGTTATAGTAATATACTTTTTACCTCTGTGATTACCTTGTATCTAAGTATTTTCTGACAGCCCCCTGATCACATGACATTTTATTTATTGTTTATTGACTTGGATTTTTTCCAATTAGTGCAGTGTCTGCCACAAGCCATGGGCGTGAGCACAATGTTATCTATATGGCCCACATGAACTAGCAATCTCCTGTTGTGAAATGCAAATAAAAAAGCATGTGATAATAGGCTGTCTGTAGTGGCTTAGAAACAGGCAGACATTTAGAGGTATAAATGTTATAAAGTATATTAATCTAACAATGTTGGTTGTGAAAAGCTGGGGAATGAGTAGTAAAGGCGTTATCTATCTTTTTAAACAATAACAATTTTGGTGTTCACTGTCCCTTTAAGTACAAAATAAAGATATAAAAAACAAACAAATAGGAAGTCTGTTGAAAATAGTTTTGACTGTTTATTTTGTATATACAACAATAAAGATTCAACAATTTATTTTTATTTGAAATTTATCAAATGTACGTGTTGTCTTTCTTCTATTTAATGTAAAGTCTTTTTGTGAAAGCTTTCTTGAAACAGATTATCAAAAATACTAAAAATGTGATTGCAAGAGACATGCTAATGTTTAACAATTTTCTCTTTTTTTTATTTCTTCTTCAGGAAAATATGACAGCATTTTGTCAGGACAAATCTCTTCAAGAAATCCCCCTGGGACTTCACCCAAATGTCAAAACACTTGACTTGTCTAAAAATGAGCTTCAGAACATCACAGAATATCCACTCGCATTTTATCTTTCTATAGAGGCTCTTGATTTAAGTGACAACAAAATTAGCTTTGTTCAGCCAGGCGCATTTACTTGCATGTCTAACTTAAAGAGGATACATTTTTCCGGTAACTATTTAGATAGATATATGCAATATAGAGTGTCTGGAATTGGGTTATTGCCCCATGTACAATACCTGGACCTGTCAAGAAACAGCCTGTATACAGACATGACTGGACACTTTTTAGAAGAAGCCCCATCACTTCAGTATTTGTTGTTACCAGACAACAGCATAACAATGATAACACCAAATACTTTTCATGGATCTCCACTGTTAAAAGAGGTGGATCTTCATAATAATATTGTCATGGACATAGAAGATGGATCTTTTGAGCACTTAAAATATCTTACAAAGCTTAATCTTGCTATGAATTCTATCAGCTGTGTATCCGATTTTAACCTTCGACAGCTGCACAGTCTCAACTTGAGCAAAAACAGTATTGAAATGTTCTATACATCAGATTCAGACGAGGAATTTAAACTCGAATATCTCGATCTGAGTGACAATAAACTCTTTCGTTTTCCTGTTTTACCGAGGGTGAACAATCTTGTTTCCATAGATTTATCACAAAATTTTATACACTTTGGTGCAGAGACTTCTCAGGATGATAACGAGTGGCTGAATGATCCTTTCCAAATGGAGATTGAAAGTGAAAAAATGAAAAATGCAAGCACTGTAATTTTACCAAAGCTTACCTATTTAGATTTAAGTTACAATGAAATAAAATACATACCAGAGGATTTCTTTATTACGTTACCATCTCTTAGGTTTTTAAATCTTAGCAGAAACTGTCTTGAGGTATTTTCTGTTGACCAAACTGTAACATTGAACTCATTGGTCATACTTGACTTAAGTGGCAATACTCTACGGAATATATCACTGTCACCAACTTCTTTTTATAGTTTACAGCAACTATACCTACAAAATAACCTTTTACAGACTCTAGAGTCAACCATTTTCCAAGGTTTAAGAAGCATTTTGACGATTGACCTCCAAAACAATAATATAAGTCTTTGCAGCCCAAGTTTGGGTATTGTAAAACAAAGAACTGAAGAAGAAGATGGATGTGTATCCTTTTTCAACATTCCTACACTACAACATTTGAACCTTAGACAGAACATGATGCCGTACGTACCTCAATTTGCATTTATGGGGACTTCATTGGCTTTTCTTGATCTGTCAATGAACCAAGGACTTACAATTAGACCAAAAGCTTTGTCAGGATTGGAAAATTATCTTGAAATGCTGCATGTGGAAGAAAATTCTCTACAAATATTGAATGTTGATTTACATTATTTTGTTCAAATGAAATATTTAAACCTCTCTGGAAACCAGTTGACATGGCTACCAATGTGGACGAAGGATTGCAGCTTAGAAACACTTGATTTAAGTCACAACAGTTTTAGTAATTTGCAGCTTTGTAATATCCCTGTTTTGGAAAAGACTTTAAAAACACTCTCCTTACATGGAAATCCACTTAGCTGTTGTGAAAATTATTGGATTACACATATGATCCAAAGATCTCTAGTAACTATAAAAGCATTGGATTTAACAATGTGCAACTACTCAAAAGGTTTAGAGAATCAAAAGGAAACATTAGTTGGACACATCAGGTCTGATATCTGTGAAAAAGAAGACTTGAACAAAATAAATATAATAACCATTTTAACTTTAGTGTTAGTATTATCAGTTATTGTTATCGGTCTGACCTCATTCTGTTGTTATCGAAGACAAAAATTTAGTCAACAATTTAAAGCTTAAACGGAATGATATATACAATATCATAAAGTGAACTATGTCTATGATGTTTTACCAGCTAGTACTGTGTACTTTTTTTTACCCTTTTATTGTAAGAGAGATTTACAGTGGACCACTCCAGTAAAGCTAAGGAGTTAAAGGGACATAAGGTCAAAATTAAACTTTCATGATTCATAAAGAGCATGACATTCTAAATTACCAATTTTCTTCTACTATTTCATTTGCTATATTCTCTTGGTATCATTTGTTTAAAAGCATACCTATGTAAGCTCAAGAGCAGCCAAGCAGAACTGGAAGCAACCTGCTGATTGATGGCTTCACACATATGATTCTTCTAATTGGCCCACTACATTTGCTCAGCTACCTCCCAGTAGTGCATTGCTGTTCCCTCAAAAAAGAACACCAGGATAATAAAGCAAATATGATTATACAAGTAAATGTAAATCGTGAAAGAAAAATGTGGAGTTTCATGTCCCTTTAAAATTATATTTCTGTGACTGCTGTTTTAAGTTAAAGGGACATGGAAGTGCCAGATAGAGGGTGCAGTTTAAAAAATGTTCTAATCTACTTCTATTGTCAAGTTTACTTATTTCTCAATCCTTTGTTGAAGCCTCACTTCTTTCAATTACAGAATACCTATATATGCTCAAGAGTGTGCACGTGTCTGCAACAGCATATGTATTGTATGCATTGTAACACTGCTGCAATATAATGCCGAAGGCACATGCATGCTTAAAAAGCCGACCTCAGTATGCTGTCATGGAAAGGAGACTAATACAATAGGAACATTTGATAGAAAATTAAATTGGAACTTTTTTTTTTTATTTTGCCACCAAAATCATCACATTTTACATCTGCGTCTCATGTCCCTTTAATAATCTGCATATGAGTCATTTTTACGATGATTTTGAGAAGAAATTTTATATAAAAGCCTGGAGACTATATTATGAAGGATTATGGGTATATATGTAAACAAACACAAAACTAGGGGAGATCTTTAAATATGCGCTTATTCCACTTCATTATATTACATTTACTAAGAATTGTATTTAAATACTTTAGGCTAGATTGGATTGAAGCCATAGGTGAGATTACAAGTGGAGTGCAAATATTAACACACAATCTGGCATTACAAGTTGATGGGTAAATATTTTAATCAAAGCATCTTAACAGAGCTAAAACTTTTTTTGAGTGTCTATACTTTTAATGGATAGTGCAGGAGCACTATTAGCGAGCTCATTGTATTACAAGTGATAAATTAAGTGTTGCACTCAAGTGCAATCCAAAATACCACAGTAAAACGTATCGCCTTTTAAGACCATCAGCTTTGCGCACCCACTGCTCAGCACACCATTGGTTTAGCGCTTGAGCGTTATCCAACATGAAATTTACTTTACGCCCCCCTAGAAGTCTATTGCGTGAGAGATTTAGCGCACTAACATTATCAGGCATGAAGATGTCAGCTCGCCCTTACTTTGTACTAACATGAGCTCAAAAATAAAGACTTTATTAATTGCGCTTGAGCAATGTTAACGCACAATAGTGTTCATATTTTTGCATTCCACTTGTAATCTATCTCTTGGGGGCCCATTTATCAAAGGGCTTGCGGACCTGATCCGACACTGCGGATCAGGTCCGCAAGACCTCGCTAAATGCGGAGAGCAATACGCTCTCCACATTTAACATTGCACCAGCAGCTCACAAGAGCTGCTGGTGCAACGCCGCCCCCTGCTGACTCGCGGCCAATCGGCCGCCAGCAGGGAGCTGTCAATCAACCCGATCGTATTCGATCGGGTTGATTTCCGGCGGTTCCTGTCCGCCTGCTCAGAGCAGGCGGACAGGGTTATGAAGCAGCGGTCTTTAGACCGCTGCTTCATAACTTGTGTTTCTGGCGAGTCTGAAGACTCGCCAGAAACACGGCCCTTCAAGCTCCATACGGAGCTTGATAAATGGGCCTGATAATGTTTAAAACCATCAAATTAAAGGGAAAGAAATCAATACTAGCAGCTTTCTCCTTAAAGCGTGCAACTAATAGGCACAGCTATTAATGTCTATGTGACATGCAACCTGTATTTATTAACAACAACAATGATGTTGCTATGAAATTGTTTGCTGTCATTAAAGGGACATTATACACTGTTTTTTTATTTCCATAAATGTTTTGTAGAGGATCTATTTATATCGGCCATAAAGTTTTTTTGTTTTTTTAAATAGATAGTTTTGCTTATTTTAAATAACATTGCTCTGATTGCCAGACTCCTAACCAAGCCCCAAATATTTAGGAGAATACTGATGTATACCTACTCCAGCTTGCTCCTGTTTGTGTAAAGAGTCTTTTCATATGCAAAGTAAGGGGGAGGGGGGGGGAGTGTCTGATATTTCCCACTTGCAGTGGGTGTTCCAGTAACCTTTTAAACAGAGCTAAACTGGAAGCTTCTAAGAAAGTTTTTAAACTGTTTTAATACTCTATTTTTATATCAGTATCTGTGTTTATTATTCTTTATAGTAGTGTCTATTACATGCAGTTATATGGAAATTGGTGTATACTGTCCCTTTAAGCTGACTCTAACCTTTCTTTTCATGCTGCTATGAAGTCTTTATTACCAGCTGCTGCACTTGAAAAAGGTGAGCAGAAGAAGGAGGAATATATTTTAAGTCCTGTATTAAATGTTTTAAGAAAATGAAAATAATTTTTTACATGAATATTTTTAATTCAGTTTTTTTCGGCCATATTGGTCAATATACACCAAGGGGCCGATTTATCATCGGTCTGTCCTACATGATCCGCTGTCGCCATTTATCATTGCACAAGCAGTTCTTGTGAACTGCTTGTGCAATGCTGCCCCCTGCAGATTTGCGGCCAATCTGCCACTAGCAGGGGATGTCAATCAGCCCGATCATATGAGATTGGGCGGATTGATGTCCGCAGCCTCAGAGCAGGCGAACCAGTTAAGGAACAGCGATCTTAAGACCGTGGCTTCATAACTGCTGTTTCCGGCGAGCCTAAAGGCTCGCGTGGAAACAGGAGCATCAGGGGCCATTCAGGCCTTGATAAATCGGCCCCTAAGTAAGCCTTTTATTATAACATTATTGATAAAATATGCCCTGGATGGAGACACAATTTACATCAGCATAAAAAGCACCCCACCAACTTAATATAGTTTTAATTAAATATATAAAAAGTGCAATATACAATGTGATTACAAAACAAATAGAATGCTGCCACTGTTCCAGTCTCTACTTATAGATCCCTTCAAACTCATGAGCCCTCACTTTAGCTGCAGAAGCTTGAAATAAAACTCTTGAGAAAGTTTGCACAAAAACGTAGAGGAATTTGATGCTACTCAAGATTCCTCAGGCAAAGTGCAGCCAGGGGTGTTTCTGGGTAATCTCTTTTTATATATTTAAATCAAAGACTTTTTAGATTACTTGTATTAAATTTGGATGCAGGATTACCAGTGAGTGTTCCTGGAAAAGCTGTGGGATAGGTCTGTAAACAGATCTAAATTAAACTCCATGGTCTTGTAACTCCTGTCAATAATATGTCCCCACGAGACCACAAATGAGACATGAGTGCCTTCAACTCCTGCCCATACCAGGTCATCAATAAAAACCTCAGGCGTGTAGCTGTTATTACCTATTTGCCCACCTCTATGTTCTCATTAATTTAGGGTCTTGTTTTCTTACATTCATTTTACTGGAGATGTAGTTGAAAACTATGCTGTCTAATTTGATAATGGACGTTCATTGGGGGACTGTTTTTTTTATTTTGCTTACACATTGTTTCATTCTTATTCTACATTAAGAACCCACTATTTTTTAAGAGTGGCTCCTGTGGTCTTTTATAAATGAAGTCTACCCCTTTAAATGTAAGGCAAGTATACCATAGCCATTTCATGTGCAGATGAAGTTAAAGGAACATTAAGCTCAAAATTAAATCAAATTACTTATTTTCTGCTCTTTTATGTAACATATGACTGGAGTGAATCTTAATGGATTCATAACTTTGAGCCTACAGCATTGTATACATTGATTGCTTGATCAGCACAAGATCTAATTTATAGCTGTCCCTAATTTTGTGCAATATGGGCTAGATTTATAAAGCTGAGGCGGACAGGGGCGCATACCATTGCACACGAGCGCTATTCTGCGCTTGCGTTCAATCCCACAGCCAATCACGTGCGGGCAGGAGCTGTCAATCTCCCCGGTCGGACTAGATTGTGGAGATTGAATTTCGCCACCTTAGAGGTGGCGAAAGGTTAGGAAAGCAATGGTCTGATGACCGCTGTTTGTTAAATACAGTGAGCAGGTTCTCTTGTGAGAACCAGCAGCTGTAGGGGCTCAAAGACTGGCGAAAGCCTTTGATAAATGGACCCCTAAAGGGGAAAAGGTAAACATGTTCAAACAGATTTTCAAGGGGTATGGCACTGGACTGCAAAGCATTGCTAGTCTTGCTGATGAAATTATAGTTTTATATGATTTTAAAATACTTGCTTTGCATTTAGTATCAGATATATATGCTATTCATTTAAAAAAAAGGATTCCAAATTTGAAAACTAATGATACCTTGATCTTTGCTGGATGGCTGTCGCCCTGCTAAAGTATTTTTATTTTCTTTTGCTGGCAGATCTAAGCCGTTTAGGACCAGATTACAAGTTGAGTGCAAAATTAAGCTTTCGCTATATTTGAGCTCCACTCGTAATACCAGCACATGCATTTGTGCGCTGGTATTTGAAGCGGCCTTTAATATTGCAGAAATAATTTTCAAGAGATTTTAAAGACATTTTTATATTCACATAGTATATATTAGCAATTAAGCATTGCCTTGCAGAAAACCCTGTATATAAATTAGACAATTTTTAATAGTTTTTAAACATTATTTTGTTATTGAGGAACATATACCTTGAAATGTCTCTTGATCATGTTTATTGTATCTTTATCATATCTTCTTTGCTGCAACCAATTAGGGACATATATAAATGACCATTATGCATCGTTCAAGCAATCACTGTAAAACAAGTCCCAGGAAAAAACAAGCAAATATTATAAAGGGACATTAAACACATTGTAATTGTAATATAAAATATTAATTATGAGTAGTAAATCAACTTTGTAATATACTTTAATTATTCATTTTAACACCTCTCTGTCTTCCTGTATTATAACTCTATGGCCCCTATTTAATAAAGGTCTGTCGGACCTGATCCGACAGTGCGGATCAGGTCCGACAGACCTCACTGAATGCGGAGAGCAATACGCTCTCTGTAATCAGCATTGCAGCAGCAGCTCTTGTGTACTGCTGGTGCAATGCCGTCCCCTGCAGATTCGCGGCCAATCGGCCGCTAGCAGGGGGTGTCAATCAACCTTTAGAGCAGGCGGACAGGTCATGGAGCAACGGTCTTTAGACCCTCAAACTTCTTCCGGAGTTTGATAAATGGGCCCCTATAAATTAAGGGTTTTCCACATCTGAGGATTGTAAGTGTGCACTGTATACATCATTCACCTTACCCTACTACATAGTTGTGCCTTATTCTCTGCAACAGAGAAAATTAATATTATAACAATACCGATGATTTTACTAACAAAATGACAGTGGTCAGATGTGTCTACTCCTAAAAATTCATAATCAGCTGCTCCAAATATTGGTTGAAGTTTGGCAGCTGAAAAACCACTGCAGCAAACAAGGTGTTAATACATAAAAAAAAAACCATACTTGCCTAGTATGTTAATTAATTGTATGATAGCAGAACAATATTGTAATTACAAGGTATGTCTCTTAAATAAAGCATATTACATGTTTTTCTATTCATGATTAAACATTGTTTAGCAAGTTGTATTTAATTTCGTTTAAGGGTTAATCTTCATGAAGCTGAACAAAATCTGTTGTGTTTAGATTGTGTTTAGCTGTTGTATTTGGAATTTTCTATTGACACTAATGAATGTTATCCCTGTGACACATTTATACTTCATATTGTAGAGAGATGACTTTACACTGCACTATGTGCAGAAGTTAAAGAAGAGAAATGTAGCTGAGATAATTGTTTACCTATAGTGTATGAAGGATTTAATGCTATCGGAACTCTGTTCTTGAATGTATTTTTGTTTTATTATTATTTTCTGAATGTATTTTGCATAAAATAAACATATTTTAATAAAGGTGTTTGTTTTGCTTATAAATTATAATTCTGCTTGTCAGTTCAAGTTTATAAAAATAGTCATTAATTAATGTTTTATTTAGCAATAATTACCATGACAATCTATTTTCCATTTTCTTAAACAACCATTTAAAATGTAATTTCTCACTAATTGTTATTGTTTAAAAAGATAGATAACGCCTTTACTACCCATTCCCCAGCTTTGCAAAGCCAGCATTGTTATATTCATATATTTGATAACATTTAAACCTCTAAATTTCTGCCTGTTTTTAAGCCACTACAGACGGCCTCTTAGTACATGCTTTTTTTTATAAGCTTTTCACAACAGGGAGTGCTAGTTCATGTGGGCCATATAGATAACAGTGTGCTCTCTCCCGTGGAGTTGTGTGTGACACTGCACTAATTGGCTAAAATGCATGTCAATAGATAATAAATAAAGTCATGTGATCAGGAGGCAGTGCACATTCCCAAATTATTTAAAAGTGAAATGCGTTGAGTAAAATGAGAAATGAAATGAGCAACATAAAGTACAAAATGTGTCCAGAAAAGTGCTCAATGCGAAAATTCTAATTGTACCAAGTGGGCAACAGTAGAAAGGGACAGATAAAGAGGATTAAACTATGCTATGTGCCACGTGTGAGGGTAAATAAATAAATAAAAACGTCTGGCCCACAATCATAATAACATCAAGGTTGAGAAACAAATATAATATAAAGTAACAGTAGTAAAGCTCGAAAACAAGTTGCTAGCAAGTTAAAGGGACATCAAATAAATAAAAATATTTCATGATTGAGATAGAACATATAATTTTAAACCACACTTTAATATACTTCTATTATCACATTTTCTTCATTTTCTTGCCATCCCTTGTTAAAAAACAGGAAGGTACGTTTAGGAGCGTGCACGTGTCTTCAGCACTATACGGCAGCAGTTTTTAAACAATGTTATAGCTTAGCATGAGCACTAAGATGGCAGCACTATTTCCTGTCATGTAGTGCTCCAGAAAAACACGAGAATGAAGAAAATGCAATAATAGAAGTAAATTGGAAACATTTTTAAAATTGTATTCTCTATCTGAATCATGAAAGAAAAAAATTTGGTTTCATGTCCCTTTAAATAATTGTCATTTAACCATGCAATTTCTAAAGGTCAAATAACCCATTAACTGAAAGGAGAGACTCAAACACTTAAAATGAGAGTGATCAGGTTTGTTTATTTACTTTTGATAGAATGAGTGGCACCAGTCACCAGTTCTTTGCCATTTGTGTTTATGGTAACTTTCTATGATTGTCACACGCTGGACTCTTTTAACTTCTGGAGAATTGAGACAAAGCTGGCAGTTAACCAAGTGAGAGGAAAGCAGAGAACAGCACAGGCTCCCTGTCCGTTATAAAAGGGATCAGAGTTTGCTATAAAGAATCTGTTGAGACTGCAGAGGATCCTTCTCAACAATGAAATACAAATGGAATTTATTCTCGGCTGAAAATCCTGGCAAGTGAAAGAAAAATACCTCTTATAATGTTTTTTTCAGCTGTATAGTATTTGATGTGCTACCTAATAATTATTAGGTTAAAGAATATTAAAGGGACACTGAACCCAATTTTTTTTTCTTTCGGGATTCAATTTTAAGGAACTTTCTAATTTACTCCCTTTCTCAATTTTTCTTCGTTCTCTTGCTATCTTTATTTGAAAAAGAAGGGATCTAAGCTAAGGAGCCAGACAATTTTTGATTCTGGACCTTGGACAGCACTTGTTCATTGGTGGGTGAATTTATCCACCAATCAGCATGAACAACCCAGGTTGTTCACCAAAAATGGGCCGGCATCTAAACTTCTTGCTTTTCAAATAAAGATACCAAAGGAATGAAGAAAATTTGATAATAGGAGTAAATTAGAAAGTTGCTTAATCTGAATCACGTAAGAAAAAATTTGGGTTCAGTGTCCCTTTAAGTATTAACCATATCACTCATGTAAAAGAAAGAAATATTACCAGTGGCGGTACTAGAACTTAATATTTGGGGGGCTAACTGGGGGCTAACAAAGGTGGTGAAGATACAGTGCACATAATATATGGAGCCCTTTGCAACTCAATGGTGTGCTACGTGTGCATTTGTAGGTACACAGCACTCCTCAGCACCCTGACTGACCCTGCTAACACATGATTGGTCGGGCGAGCAGGGGCGGTGCTGCACAATGGCCATACAGTGCACTTCATACATGAGTCCCTAAGTGTGATTGCATAGTCTTTTTACTATGCATTTGTTTATTATGCAATTCTACTGTATTTTATGGTCCTTTAAACACTGTACTCTAAATAAATTGCTATGGAGCTTGAGGGCCTGTGTTTTTGACGAGTCTTCAGACTCTGATGAGGCGGACAGAAATTGCCAAAATACAACCCGATCGAGTACGATCGGGTTGATTGAAACCTCCCTGCTGGCCAGTGGCGTAGCGTGGGGGGGGCCAGAGGGGCTGTTGCCCCGGGCGCATAATTATGGGGGGCGCAAAAGTCTCACTCTCAGTCATTAGTCAACTTCTTTAATTGTTTGTCAGTGTGTCGTCTGTCTGACTCGTCATGGTCTGGTCGCCTCCTATAATCCCTAAATCTACTTATCCAACTCTCTCTAGTCTGAACGTTACCCCTGCTGTGCTGCTGTCTGTTTACAGTTTATGCCACTAGCACAGCACGCCGGGTCCTGACTCCTCCCACTCCCAGCGCGCGCAGTTCAAGAGGGACCGAGAGTGCAAGAAGTGGAGGGGAAGAGCTGCTGCCTGCCTGAGGTGAGGACTGTTAAACATGGAAAGCATTTTTTATGTATAACATTGCTAAAAGCAATATTGCAGAAATGCCGCCATAGATGTAGATACCTGCCTAGATTTTCTGAATCAAGATAAAATGAGAATGAAGTAAATTTGATGTACAACATTTTTTGTAGTTTTTTTTTTCTTTAAAAACGAAGGTATTATAGACACAACTTAAAAACGTTATTTTTCTAGCAATCTAAACTTTTAAAATGCATTACAATGGTATATCGCCTTCACGAGTGTTGGTGCACATTTCAAGCATTACGCGCATAACAAAATATTTTACTACAAACCGCCTACCTGAGCACTATACTTACGGCATCATCACATAACACTTTGAGCTCAGGGATTTGAGCCTTGCGGCTCACCATACAAGTTTCCTGGGAAGCGTCTGGTTTCTTAGCAACATAAAAGTATTCAACAGAGGAGAGAAACAAGAATCTACCGGACGAGGCAGGCAGCAAGTAAGGAGCTTAACGCTACTGGTTTAGAGATAATAACGTAAGAAGAAGGATCCTTAATCAAGCGTTTGGAAGTAGTACAATTAATTATTAAAACTCACTGTTATCAATGGCTGCCAAGATAGTCAAATATTAAATATTCTATGCATAGAGAGATCGAACTGTGACAAATGGTCACCTGAACATTATTTTGAAATCTGCAATATTTGCTTCTTTGAATGTGGTTCATAATTGTTTAGTACATACAAGTGGAGGTAGTTTCCACGTTAAATGGTGTTTAGCTTTCTACTTCAGCAGGTATATTATGACATTGCACCTGCAGCTGAACTGACCCATGCATGTAACTTGACCATAGGGCATGTGTGCTTTTGTCGCTGTTTAAAACTTGCGAGTCAGATCCAGTGTATTCATTGTTGGTAACATCAATGAAATAAAATATTTTTGCAAGACTGAGAATATAAGATTCATTTTGTATGCTGCGATGTTCAACTAACATTTACTTTAAAAAAAAAAATCATATAACATGAATAAATAAGTTTACACAACTCAATAAAATGTACAAACATATAAAGTATTGTATTTTGTTTGTAACATGCTATCTTATTCTGTTTGGGAGTTTGCAGTAGGCTATCATCAATTGGATTATATTCCTTTCCACCAAGCAATTCTAAACCAAATTTAAAGATAATTGGTGTGTGTGTATTGGCTAGCGTGTCGTGCCTGCCCTGCTGCCCGTGACTTTATTAAGCCTGGTGGTAAGTAATTTGGGGAGGAGAGGAAAGGGATGTCTGTGGCAGCAGCTTATACTGGGTGTTAATTGGTGAATGGGGTCTGGGGATGAGATCAGCTTTGTTTGTTTTAAAACAAAAACCTGTCTCCTACGTTGTTGAGCTGGCTCCTAGATTCAAAGCAAATTTGCCAATCCCTACTGTACTGTTGGAAGAGACTCAGTCAGTGCTAATGGGTTAGGGGGGCGCAATTCTTACCTTGCCCTGGGCGCTGACAACCCACGCTACGCCACTGCTGCTGGCGGCCCATTGGCTGTGAGTCTGCAGGGGGCTCTTGTGAGCTGCTGGTGCAATGCTGAATACGGAGAGTCTATTGCTCTCCGCATTCAGCGATGTCTGTCGGACCTGATCCGCACTGTCGGATCAGGTCCGACAGACATATGATAATTCGGCCTCATTAAGTAAAAACTGTGCATTTCCTTGTGCTTTTATTTGAAATAAGGACAAGTGTATGAACTATAGAACTTTCAGTTTAAAATGGGCCTTTTGTGAATCTTGTAAGCAACCATTTTACAATACAATAGCAATCCCAGTGAACTTTGCTGAAATCTAGGTCAAGTAAACCACAGAAATAAACAGACTGATATGATAAGTTGTTTATGATTTTTTTCATAACCACAAAGCATACTTTCTAAATGTCCTAATTTTTCTGGTTGACAGTTCCAGTTTTTGGCCTTCTGTCCCATGGTATAATTTTCCTGGGTGTCTGTCTACATTAAAAAACAAATGGCTCATAAGTGTGGGTTTGTCAAGGAATTCTGTGTAGCCATCAGACATGAGGACCTTGTTGATCTAATGCTGTATGTATTTGTCACATACTGTGCCATCTCCTGCCATTTACATTAGAACAGCAGAATAATAATACTTCCATAACCTGTTTACTTCCATGGAATGTTCCCTTAAATGTGATGATTTATAGCACTTCCCTTTTATGCAATTGATCTCTTTTTATTCAATTACTGTCTTCGTCCTTTGTCATTCTAACCTTTCTCAAAATATACTGATTTGTAATTAGTATTAATAGATATTAAAATAAAATGCCAAAAACAAAATAGAAAATGTTTGAGGTTTCTCAGTGTCATTGCTGTTATTATTCTTTGCATTTTGTAATGAAGTATTTAAACTTGTTGTTGTTAGGCATTTATTGGTTGACATAAACCAATGGGTAACATAAACACATGGTGAATGTGTAGGATACTAGAATGAATTGTAAGTTCAGGATGAGGAAACAGAGATGAAAAGATTGTGAGTGGTTCTACTTGCATAGATAAGGTCAAAGGGGGCCGAAAGACCGATAAGGGAAAAAGTATATATTGCAAAACAGACATTACATGATCCATACATTTCTCTATTTCCTTAACAGCAGAGGGATTCCACTTCATACAGTACCTATAGTTCTGCATTTATCAATCTGAATTTGTCCTTTGCGTTCGCATTTACTATAAACTTGTAATACTCGGACACAAAAAACAGAATATATCCAATATCGCTAGCATTCAACAGTTATAAACTAGCTCATAATCAACACAAGCCTATAACATTTTAGGACAAGAACCCAGACTCAGGTGCGACAATTACCACAAATAATAAATTTAGGGGATAAAGTCAGGAACTTCTCCTCACTGTGACCCAATGATCTCAAGCTCTCCACGGCGAGGTACCTAAAATAATTTTAGAAACACAAACTTTACCTTGAGAGCTGTTTAACTCACTATAAAGAGTTATGTATGGGAAGGAGAGATATTACAATGGGCCAGATTATGAGTGGTGCACTAACTTGCGCGCAAGCAATATTGGGGTTATCGTGGTTGTTTGCATGCGTCAGAATTAGCATGCTCAAATATAAAATTGTTGCACAAAATACATTAAAATTTTATTTCAAAGTTCAGTTACACTCCTAATAACAACAGCTAATAAAAATGATTGAAAACAAAAAAGTTATAAGAACTCAAAAATATGAAGTGTTATTATTTATTATTATTCTTTATTTATAAAGCACCAACAAATTCCGTAGCGCTGTCCATGAGTATGAAAATAAAAGTACAACAATGATACAACATTTTTAAGACACAGGACAAGAGGAAAATGAGGGCACTATTCCCCTGGGAACAGAACAGGATTTGGGGACTGCAAAGGTGAGAATGATGTTAGTGCGGAGTTAGATGAGGGCAATTATTAGGCAAGTGGAATTTGTTTGTTACTGAGTTGGGTGATAGGCTTCCCTGAACAGAAAGGTCTTTAAGGAGCATTTCAGATGTTAGAAAAAAATAAAAAGGACTGGAAAGGGCTTTAACATAGAGAAACATGCACCAAGACCTGTCTGGGGTTAACTGCCTGTGACTCTGGGGACAGCACAGCTTCCTGTGAGTGCCAGTGGCACCCAGGGCTGAGCATGTTGCAGGGTCATGGGATGTGTACCCGGTCCGGTATGAGAGTTCAGTCCCCTTCCGTGTTTTGTATATGTCTAGGGTGATTACATATGCCTGTGCACCCTTCACTTGTTCTCAGTTTGTTTGGATTTGAGAGCTTGCATTGTGTGGCTGTTTTAGGGTCCCAGGTATTGGAAAGGACCTTGACGTGGTACCTGGGCTTGTCCCATTTGGCCAGATGCGGTAATTAACCTTTCCATTTTTGCTTTTAAATCTTAGCTGAGAGCTTGTAAGTGAGTGCTGGACTTTCTCTGTGTGTTGTATTAATTTGTTTTGTAATTTTCCCTATGGTTCTTGCACCCAGACCTGTCTGGGGTTAACTGCCTGTGACTCTGGGGACAGCACAGCTTCCTGTGAGTGCCGGTGAGCACCCAGGGCTGAGCATGTTGCAGGGTCATGTTATGTGTACCCGTTCCGGTATGAGAGTGCAGTCCCCTTCCGCATTTTGTATATGTCTGGGGTGATTACATAAGCCTGTGCACCCTTCCCTTGTTCCCAGTTTGTTTGGATTTGAGAGTTTGCATTGTGTGGCTGTTTTAGGGTCCCAGGTATTGGAAATGACCTTGACGTGGTACCTGGGCTTGTCCCATTTGGCCAGATGCGGTAACTAACCTTTCCATTTTTGCTTTTAAATTTTAGTTGAGAGCTTGTAAGTGAGTGCTGGACTTTCTCTGTGTGTTATATATATATGAGAGATTTATATATTATTTATTTATTTTACCAAACTATTATCATATATATGAATTACTAGAACATAATCTTCTATGTGAAGAACACTGGAATATGTCATGTCGGGTTAGTGCACTTGAGAAAATGTGATCGGGTTTGTGCGACTAGTTGGGTGTTTTTACCACTTTTCACGCTCTGTTGAAGCCTATGGGAGAATACCTTAATGGGGTCAACTTGTAATACTTGCGGTACCTGACGTGTGCAAAAAGCTGAAGTCAAGTGCAGTTATTGTGCGAGCGGGAGCAATAAATTGTAATTAGCCCAATATAAGCACTCCAATTGTAATCTAGCCCAATATAAGGTCTAAAAATATCTGAAAGATTTTGTGAGATTTGATCATCGGGCACCATGTCTTAACTTCTGCTCTGTCTGTATAAACCCTTAGCACACCCAGCCTCTTGCCTTAGATCTGATCTGCCATTCGCTTCAAATGGAGTAAAAACCATTTTTTTTATTTTTATACAGACAGGGCTAGATTACAAGTGGCGTGCTAAGGAGACGAAAAGCAATATCATGTCCAAAATAAACTTGCGCTGGTATTACATGTTGAAAGTAAATGGGTGCGATCAAGTGCAAACAGAATTTGCCCTCGTCAGGTTAGCGTAACTGAAGACCTAGCGTAAAGTGTAAAGGCTAAAAAAAATCTGCACCAAACACATCATAAATACTTTATATTGAAGTTGTGAACTCATAAATACACTCCCTGATAAAAAATATTCACATGAATAATAATAAAAATATTTTAAGGGTTCAAATGGGTGTATATACAGTAAAATATATATATATATATATATATATATATATATATATATATATATATATATATATATATATATATATATATATATATATATGTGTGTGTGTGTGTATGTATATGTATCTGTGTATTTATGTGTTTATATATGTGCCTATACATACATATATACATACTTTTAATTAAATGTAATATTGTATACAGTTCAACTGTAATTTTACTGTAAATATGTAACATTCCAATGTTCTTTACTTATTTTACTTAAAAAGAAAATGTTCTTAGTATTTTTAAAAATATATTTATATATATATATATATATATATATATATATACCTGAATATATTCATATAGATAGATATTTTACAATTTTTTTTTAATATATATACAGTATGTATATATATATATATATATATATATTTATAAATAAATATTTAAAATAAAAAGATTTTCTTCTTTGTGAAGATCATTGGAATGTAAAATATTTATAAATACCTTCGGGTTTAGCAATGTAGGTCTAATGCGATGTTGGGCTAACTTGCGAGCTATAAGTGTTAGGTTTTTTCTTCACGTACTCCATTGAAGTCTACAGGGAGAAGAATCTAACATGGTTGGGATATCCGAAGTCCAGATGTTAGCGTTCATCAGGTTTCGCTTGCTCACAAACAATTTAATTTCAACTTGTAATATGTATATTAATCCGCCCGTGTTAAAAATTTACTTTGAGCGGTGTTTGTGCTCAAGCGAAAAATATATTTAGCATGCCACTTGTAATCTGGCCCACTGGTTTTTCAATCTTCTACTGTATGATTATTATTCTCTTTAACAATAAATATGTAGAATCAATAATATTACAACATTTCCTTAAAAAAATTATTCATCTATATACTCATCTATTTTGTTTATGAAAGGTGTGTTGCCACAATGAATAGGATCACCTAATACTGAAAGATATATTAGACTCTAAACTGAAAAACAAGGATATGATATGCAGGAAGGTGAGAAGTTCAAATGACTGGGATGAAAACGATTAATTGCTATTCAAGGGGATATTACATAGAATTAATCACAGGATTTAAAACAAAAAAAAATATTCATTTTCTGGAATTATATTTCCTGAACATAGTTAGGGAATAAACAGCTGATTCAAATAAAGAAAAACACAACAGATATTAGAAGCGGTGCAAATCTGTCAGATACTCCACACACAGGCCTCTAGTTATAAAGCCGTCAACCTCAAATATGCTGGAATTCTGCAGCGTATTTGTGGCGAGGCTGATTCGCTGTAGTTATCAAGCACTACAGCCCGGCAAAAGTAGAATATAGTGACATAAGCTTCAATCCGCCGGACTCAGTCCGACACAGATCGATTCTTACATCACTCCAGATGTTCCGAACGCAAGCTCGGCACAACCTGACTACTTTTGCTAGTTATCAAAAAACTAGCAGGTACGCTCGCCACTATTCCGGGCCAGCGTACCTGGTTTTCAATCCGCCACCCTGGAGGTGGCGGATCCCTTAGGAATCAATGGGAGTCTGACCATAGCGTAAGCTCATGTTCGCTGCTGCCCAACATCCCATTGATTCCTATGGGAAGTGTGTACACCTAACACCCTAACATGTACCCCAAGTCTAAACACCACTAATCTGCCCCCCACCTTACACCGCCGCAACTAAATAAATGTATTACCCCCTAAACCACCGCTCTCGGAGCACACCGCCACTCTAATAAACTTATTAACCCCTAAACCGCCGCTCCCGGAGCCCACCGCAACTATAATAAATATGTTAACCCCTAAACCGCCGCTCCCGGACCCCGCCGCAACTATAATAAATATGTAAACCCATAAACCGCAGCTCCCGGACCCCACCGCAACTATAATAAATATGTTAACCCCTAAACCACCGCTCCCAGACCCGCCGCAACTATAATAAATATATTAACCCCTAAACCACCGCTCTAGGACCCCGCCGCCACCTACATAATACCTATTAACCCCTATCCTGCCCCCCCTACACTGTCGCCACCTATAATAAATTTATTAACCCCTATCCTGCCCCCCCTACACCGCAGCCACTATAATAAAATTATTAACCCCTAAACCTAAGTCTAACCCTAATACCCCCTAACTTAAATATTTATTAAATACATCTAAATAAATATTATTCTTATTAAGTAAATTAATCCTATTGAAAACTAAATACTTACCTTTAAAATAAACCCTAATATAGCTACAATATTACTAATAATTATATTGTAGCTATTTTAGGATTTATTTTTATTTTACAGCCAAAATTTCAATTTATTTTAACTAGGTACAAAAGCTATTAAATAGTTATTAACTATTTAATAGCTACCTAGATGAAATAAAGTCAAATTTACCTGTAAAATAAAAACTAACCTAAGTTACAATTACACCTAACACTACACTATCATTAAATAAATTATTCCTATTTTTATTTATTTTACAGGTAAATTTGTATTTCTTTTAGATAGGTAGTTATTAAATAGTTAATAACTATTTAATAACTATTCTACCTAGTTAAAATAAATACAAAGTTGACTGTAAAATAAATATAAATCCTAAAATAGCTACAATGTAATTATTAATTACATTGTAGCTATCTTAGGATTTATTTTACAGGTAAGTATTTATTTTTAAATAGGAATCATTTATTTAATGATAGTGTAGTGTTAGGTGTAATAGTAACTTAGGTTAGTTTTTATTTTACAGGTAAATTTGACTTTATTTTATCTAGGTAGCTATTAAATAGTTAATAACTATTTAATAACTATTGTACCTAGTTAAAATAAATTGAAATTTGCCTGTAAAATAAAAATAAATCCTAAAATAGCTACAATATAATTATTAATTACATTGTAGCTATATTAGGGTTTATTTTATAGGTAAGTATTTAGTTTTAACTAGGAATAATTTAGTTAATAATAGTAAATTTATTTAGATTTATTTAATTAATATTTAAGTTAGGGGGGTGTTAGGGTTAGACTTAGGTTTAGGGGTTAATAATTTTATTATAGGTTGCGGCGATATAGGGGGGTAGGATAGGGGTTGATAAATTTATTATAGGAGGCGACGGTGTAGGGGGGGCAGATTAGGGGTTAATATGTTTAATATAGGTGGCGGCGGGGTCCGGGAGCGGCGGTTTAGGGGTTAAACAATTTATTTAGTTGTGGCGGGGTAGAGATCCGCAGGATAGGGGTTAATAAATTTATAATAGGTGGCGGCGGTATAGGGGGGGCAGGATAGGGGTTAATAGGTATAATGTAAGGTGGCGGCGGGGTCCAGGAGCAGCCGTTTAGGGGTTAATACATTTATTATAGTTGCGGCAGGGTTTTGGAGCGGTGGTTTAGGGGTTAATACATTTATTATAGTTGAGGCGGGGTCTAGGTGCGGCGGTTTAGGGGTTAATACATTTATTATAGTTGCGGCGGGGTCTAGGAGCGGCAGTTTAGGGGTTAATAACTTTATTTAGTTGCGGGCTGCTCCGGGGGTGCCGGTATAGGGAGTAAAACAGTGTAGTTTAGTGTGAGTGCTTAGTGACAGCTTATCAATAAAGCTGGGAAAAAGCCAAAGAGCAGCGAGATCGGATGAGTGATAACTATCACAGTCCGCTGCTCATCGCCCCGTACTTGGTGCGCAGCTTTTTGACAGCTTTTTTGATAACTTTGGCGAACGTATTCAGGTCCGTGGTGGCGATGTGAGGCGAGCCTAGGCGAGCGTATTGGGGCTGTCGAAGGCAGGTAAGTAGACACGTTGATAACTAGAGGCCACAGTCTCTAGTCCATAAATATCCAAATCCAATGAGACAGCAGCACTTAGCAATTCTTCATAATCCACAAATTTCTTGGGACACCAAGGTGCAAAATAGGACAACGTTTCGGACCTCTAGTCCTTAGTCATGACTGACTAAGGACTAGAGGTCCAAAATGTCCAAAACAGCCAATAGAATGCAAGCTCAATCCTATTGGCTGATTGCATCAGCCAATAGGATTTTTTCACCTTTAATTCTGATTGGCTGATATAATTCTATCAGCCAATCAGAATTCTGCAAGAAGACGTCGATAGAAGAGGATGCTCCGCACTGGATGTCTTGAAGATGGAGCCTCTCCGCGCCGGATGGATAAAGATAGAAGATGCCATCTGGATGAAGACTTCTGCCCATCTAGAGGACCACTTCTGCCGGTTTGGATGAAGACTTCTCCCGGCTTCGTTGAGGACTTCTTGCCGCTTGGATGAAGACTTCTCCCAGCTTCATTGAGGATGGATGTCCGGTCTTTAAAACTGTAAGTGGATCTTCGGGGGTTAGTGTTAGGTTTTTTTAAGGGTTTATTGGTGGGTTTTATTTTTAGATTAGGGTTTGGGCACTTGAAAAATAGCTAAATGCCCTTTTAAGAGCAATGCCCATCCAAATGCCCTTTTCAGGGCAATGGGGAGCTTAGTTTTTTTTAGTTAGGATTTTATTTGGGGGGTTGGTTGTGTGGGTGGTGGGTTTTACTGTTGGGGGGTTGTTTGTATTTTTTTTTACAGGTAAAAGAGCTGATTTCTTTGGGGCAATGCCCCGCAAAAGGCCCTTTTAAGTGCTATTGGTAGTTTAGTTTAGGCTAGGGTTCCTTTTTATTTGGGGGGGGGGGGGGCTTTTTTATTTTGATAGTGCTATTAGATTAGGTGTAATTAGTTTAAATATCTGATAATTTCTTTTTTTATTTTGTGTAATTTAGTGTTTGTTTGTTTTTCTAATTTAGTTAATTGTATTTAATTTATGTAATTTATTTAATTGTAGTGTAATGTTAGATGTTAGTGTAAGACAGGTTAGGTTTTATTTTACAGGTACAATTGTATTTATTTTAGCTAGGTAGTTAGTAAATAGTTAATAACTATTTACTAACTAGTCTACCTAGTTAAAATAAATACAAACTTGCCTGTGAAATAAAAATAAAACCTAAGCTAGATACAATGTAACTATTAGTTATATTGTAGCTAGCTTAGGGTTTATTTTATAGGTAAGTATTTAGTTTTAAATAGGAATTATTTAGGTAATGATAGTAGGTTTTATTTAGATTTATTTTAATTATATTTAAGTTAGGGGGTGTTAGAGTTAGGGTTAGACTTAGGTTTTAGGGGTTAATAAATTTAGTATAGTGGCGGCCACGTTGGGGACGGCAGATTAGGGGTTAATAAATGTAGGTAGGTGGTGGCAATGTTAGGGACGGCAGATTAGGGGTTAATAGTATTTAGCTAGTGTTTGCGATGCAGGAGTGCGGTGTTTTAGGGGTTAATATGTTTATTATAGTGGCGGAGATGTCCGGAGCAGCAGATTAGGGGTTAATAATTTTATTTTAGTGTTTGTGATGCGGGAGGGCCTCGGTTTAGGGGTTAATAGGTAGTTTATGGGTGTTAGTGTACTATTTAGCACTTTAGTTATGAGTTTTATGGTACAGCAAAACTCATAACTATTGACTTTCAGTTTACGGTATCGATCTTGGCGGTATAGGCTGTAACGCTCACTTTTTGGCCACCCAGGCAGACTCGTAATATGGACTTTTGGAAAGCTGCGGTAATTACGTTGCGTTACGGCCAAAAAAGTGTGCGGTGCCCCTAAACCTGCAAGACTTTTTCACCCATACCGAAAAAACTCGTAATTTAGCCGTTTATTAATAAATGTTATTCCAAATAAAAGAGAAAATGCTTTACTGATTTTTTTAATGATATACATTAATACACATAATAGTTTCAAATAGAATAAATAAAAGATCAAGTAAAATTATATGCTACTGTGATATTAACTTTTTGTGTTTTCACTCATGGTTCTAAAACTGTTTTTATCTCATGACCACGCTACTTGTGTTTTAGCTTAAGGTTATATTGATTTATTTGCTGACTACTCATAATGATGTCAATAAATACTCCTTTCGGCAACCAAGGAATATCCAGAAGATTCATCAGGGGTCAGACTAGGGTCCAATATCAGAATCACAGACCAGGCTTTACAGCAAAAGGGGCAAGCAGAAGAATAATCAGAAGTTCTGTTCTGGAAATCAGCAACCAGTTTATCAGTGTATAAATTAGGCCACAGACAAAGTTGAGGTGAAAGCCATAAACCAGGATACACGCTAAAGTCAAAGCTAGGAGAGCAGACCAGAAACAGGAACGTGAGGACTTCCTTGAAGAATAACCAAGCACAGACTGGCATTAGCAGGAGCCTTTTCAACACTTCCCTCATATGTATTAGCGCCAAAACAGCACAGTCACGGACACAAAGGTCACAAATAGCGCTATCCTTAGCACAGGTAAACAGTAGGGATGAGTGAATGTTTTGCAACATTAGAAAAAATTAAACAAATTTTAACACAATCGTTCATTAAAATGGCTCCAAGCTGCTTACCATGGCAACAGTGAATACCTAATTAAATCATAGGTCTATGGCACAAAATAACGAGGGTTGGGCATTCCCTTCATTGACCCTAAAACAGATAAAGGTGAAATCCTGCTATTTCAAATAAGTGTTCATGTGTGCTTCCAGCTGCCAGGCAATTACCAATGACAATGACAAAAACTTTAAACCATTTTTTTAGATAGTATGGTGATGTTTAAGAAGTCTTTTTCACACACACCCCCCCTCACTGTATAACCCTTATTTGAGTTTCAGGGCTCAAAAATGCAATTCTTGTTTCTGATCTAATAAAAAAACAATGCAGATATTCAAATAGTTAGGAGTTTAGACAGGGCTAGGCGCATGCATACATTATCAAAATAAGTTAAGTTGCCTCTTTATTAAATTAGATATGTGGCTAGTTTTGAAAAAAAATAATAAAAAAATAATAATACATTTTAACTTCTTTTTTTCAATTTAGTATTTTTTATTGAATAATATAAGTACTATATTTTGGTGGTTTGAGAAAGTGAACAAATGCTACAGATGCTGAACAATTAATTTGTGTTTGAAACATTTAGGAAATAATCGTCTAGATTACGAGTTGTGCATTAGGCTTAAAAAGCAGCATTGGCCGGTCCTAATGCTGCTTTTTAATGCAGAGTCTGACAAAAAGTGAGCGGTACACCTCTCCTGTCAAGCCTGGTACTGCATTTTAAAGTCAGTAGTTAAGAGTTTTACACTACAACGCCGTAGCATAAAACTCTTAACTAGAGACGTCCGGCGAGGGAGGAGCTGACAGACACGCTGCTTGCTGCACAGCTCCATGATGGCTATGAGTCACCCAACCAATACAGCGTTTACCCTCTGCTGAGACCCGCTTACCCAGCCTGGTTCTGGGAGAGAGTCGGGGAGTGAGGCTTGCGTCTGAAGCCTCAGCATCGGAACAGTCCCGCAGTTGGCGGTTTTTGCCCAGAGGTAAGGAACCACACACTCCACTCTGAAGGGGCGCAAATTAAGCACTGTGGATTGGCAAATCATGGCGGCAATAGATTAATCAGGCCGCTGAGACAGAAGGAGCCGTAAGAGCCGGTGGATACACTACATACCTTAGCCGCTGGTAGGTCGAGGCTTCCACTGGGTGGAGGGATCCGCTAGTGGCGCTTCCTCCTCGCGGTGAAGAAGCTGAGACAGAAGTCGCTGCTATCCACTGGGCCAGGAGGTTATTGGCTGACACACAGGCGGAATACAGCTAACAGGTAGCCCTGAGATTACCCCGAGGAGGTGGAGGTCACAGTAACAGTAACTACTATATGCAAGAGGAAGACACAGCAGTATGGAGTAGCACCCATTTGAAGATCTTAACCTGCTAAAAAAGCAAGTTTATAAAACAGCTTGTTTGCAGCATTACCTGAGAAACACGGATGGGAATATAGCTGGAGTAAGCTGGCCTAACATGTACTTTTCTATTATGCTGTTTGTAAAATCAGGGGAGGCCTTAAATTGCTAAAACAGTATAATTGTTTTTTCATCCTACTCTCTGGACAGTATTCTAAAGGCAGCCATTTAAAATATCTGGTGGACGGTAGCTGGTTTGTTTACCTATCTAGCAAAATCTATAGGTTCTTTGAAGTTATGGCCGCATGTTTGGACACTGCAAGTCAATCAGATGATTTACCCTGAGAAGTTTTTCTGAATATTCATGCTTTTGCAGTTTCTATTTGCAGAACTTTGTTATATCCCAGGACTGATTATATTATGCTTCGATAAAGGGATGTTTTTTTTTTTTCTTATTTGCCTATATGCAAATACGTACATTTGTTTGAAATAATTTCTGGGATATTGCAACCAAAGATTGTTGCTATTATTTAATTCTTCGCCCTTATTAAGTAACAAATTGGTGCATGGGGTTTGTGTAGATAGTGTAAGTATAGGATAAAAAATAAAAAAAAAAGGAAAAATAAAGGAAAAAAGGGAGAAGAGAGAGGAAAAAAAAAAATCTTTTGTAGAACTTTATATTCCTCATTGTCTGCAGGATAAAACATTTTGTGGTTTAGGATAAAGACTCTGAAAATTCACTTACTTAGTGCACTTATATAACAAGGGAAAAAAAAAAAAAAAAAAAAAAGAGGGGGGGGGGGGGGGGACAAGAATACACATGGATAGGAAGGCTATTTTTGACTAGCCAGATCACTTTTTTTTTCTTTTACGTTTTGTTTTTGTCACATCAGCTGTGTTGAATTCATAATATTTTTATATTAATATATAATTTTCACTTATTTACACTTCTTAAATGCCTATGGATAGGTATATTACTCAAGTTAAGCAAAATTCTCCTAAGATGCCTCCAAAAATAAAAGACAGGAGGAATAAGAATACAGATGTCCCTACAGAAGGGCTGGCGGACACGTCTTTATCTACATTAGATACACAATCTTTATTGTCACAACTCTCAGATATGTTTACTCCACAGTTTGACACTATTAAGAAGGAGCTTAATCATATATCTTCAGAAATTGTATTTTTGGCTAATGAAGTTAAACAATTTGCAACAAGAATGAATGAGGTGGAGGGTAGAATCTCAGATTTAGAAGATCTAGTCAACACACATGAAAGTATAGTTATGAAACAGGATGATAAGATCACGAATCTACAATTGCGCCTGGAGGATCTAGAGGATCACTCCAGGCGCAATAATATTAGAATTGTAGGCCTACCAGAAACTTCTCAGTATGAAGACCTTTTGAATTTCACATCAGTTGTGCTCCCGCAAGCGCTAGGAATTCCATCAAACCAACTCCCCTTAATAGTAGAAAGGGCGCATAGGGTAGGGCCTAGGAACTCTGGGCAAAGTAGTCATACTCGAAGTAGAATGTGCATTTTTAAGCTTTTAAGGTATCAGGATAAGATGGAGTTATTGAAATTATATAAGAAAATTGAGTCCTTTTTATTAGATAATAACAAGCTGCTGTTATTCCAAGATTTTTCCCCAGAAACCTCTGCTAAAAGGAAACTTATGGTACCGTATTGTACAAAAATAATCCAGAAAGGTTTAAAAGCATGGATATCATATCCTGCTAGGATTATAGTCCAAGACATGGATGGTAGGCGGATAATCAATAACTGTCAAGAAGCTCATGAATTTATAGAGGCTATACAGTAAAGACATGCTCTCTCTTAAATAAACACTGAAAAGGTAACATGGATAGGGTTAATATATCCTATAAAAGAAATGGTTTAGTTAGATATGTCTATAAGAAAATGTATGGCTATATGGTTTATTTTTGTTATAAAATCTGGTTATGCTGGTCAATCACTCTATATATAATAATGAATCAGTTTAATTTGTTTTTTAATTTAGGAGGGGGTATTTTTAGTTTGTGTTTTTTTTTTTTTTTTTTCCTCTCTCTCTCACTTCAACTCTTCCACCCGGGTCGGCCCTCTTTTATCTATTGGTCTTTGGAGGTATAATGGATAGGAGCTAGATGACAACAATATCGGTTAATTTAAAAATCTTGTCCTGGAATGTGGGGGGTATTACCTCCCCCAGGAAGCGTAAACTTATTGTTAAGTATTTAGCGAAATTTAACCCAGATGTTGTCATGTTACAGGAAACACACTTAAAGGAAGCAGAATTACCTAAATTAAAATGTAAATGGATAGGTGAATTAGTAGCAGCCCCTGCAGTGAAAAGAAGTTTGAGAGTAGCAATTTTACTTCATAAAAACTTAGATTATAAAATTAATAACATTCAAGTTGATTTGGAGGGTAGATATATTATCCTACATATACAATTGAATGGACGTGATTTTGTTTTGTGTAATGTTTATGGACCAAATAAATTTTCAGTAGACTTCTGGGATAATATTAAACAAAAGTTATTTCCTTTCTCAGGAGGGAATTTAATTTTAGGGGGGATTTTAATATGTCTATCTGCCCTGAATTGGACAGACTGTCATTAAAGAATAGCAGGGAATACCATAATAGTGCAAAATATTTTAAGAAATGTATTCATGAATTAAGGTTAGTAGATATTTGGAGGTTGAAAAATCCGGATCAACAAAATTTTGCATGTGAATCAAAAGTTCATAAAACTTTTTCTAGAATAGACATAGTTTTTATCTCCAAATTATTGGCTACCTGTAGGTCAGAGGCAAGTATCGAAGATATCGTTATATCTGACCATGCGATAGTTTCAGTTACTCTGTTGACAGCATCATCTGCAAAAGGCCAGGCTCACTCATTTTTCTTTCCACGGTTCCTAGTGAATAACCCAAGATTTATTAATTTTTTAAAACAGAAATGGAAGGATTACACAACATTTAATATCGCTCAATTTAATAAAATTGAGGTGTTTTGGGAAGCTGCGAAGGCGGTAATAAAAGGGGACATCAAGTCCTATCTCTCTATCTGGAGGAAAAAAACTTTGGCATACGAATTGCAGTTAGCTGCACAAACGAGAAATGCTTTTAGATATTATTGTATCCATAGATCTCCTCAAAATTGGGATAAGTACTGCAAGGTTAGAAGGGAAAGGGATATTTTTCTGAGGAAAAGATCACACCAGGAAGAACAGAAAACAAAATATCAATTTAAGGGCAGTTACGGTAATTCGGCTAAATTTCTTGCTACATTGGTTAAAATTAGAAAAAATAAAAACCGTATATCAGCCATTAGAGGTGAGAATGCCATATATACGGATTCGGTGGATATTAATAGAATATTTTTTAATGTTTATCAGCAATTATATTCAGAAACAGAAGTGAACTCTGATAATTTTACAAATTTCTGGATGAAAGTTAAATTACCTAGAATTATGGAGGAGGAACTTCATGCTCTAAATCGACCAATTTCAGAGGAAGAGATTTTAAAAGCGATCCAAGCAGCAAACAGTAATAAGACTCCGGGACCAGATGGCATCCCAGTTGAATTCTACAAAATGCTAGCAGAAGAAATGAGAATTCCTCTAGGCAGCTTATTTAATTATTATTTTTTTGCTGGAAATAAAATGTCTAGCAACCTTACCGCAGCTCGTATTTCCTTAATTTTTAAAAAAGGCAAAGACCCTTTGGATCCTGGGGCATATAGACCTATATCAGTTCTTAACGCAGACTATAAGCTATTGACATCTATTATAGCTGCTAGACTTATGATATCTCTAGATAAAATCATACATTTAGATCAGACAGGATTCATGAAAAATAGAAACTCGCTTAGAAATATTCGTCAAGTTACGGCGGTGTTGGATTATATCTGGAATTTAGATAGGAATGGAAGAGAATATAAAAGGTATAGCGAGAGAGCTATACTTACGGTCGATGCTGAAAAAGCATTCGATGCAGTCAACTGGAATTATCTATTTATGGCAGTGCAGAAATTTGGTTTTAGGAATCAATGCCTGCAATTTATTCGTAACCTCTATAATGCCCCTATATCTTATTTATGTGTCAATGGTATGTCATCCCCTAAGATTGAGTTGAAAAGAGGGACACGACAGGGTTGTCCGCTGTTGCCCTTACTATTTAATCTGGCTTTAGAACCATTTGCAATTCTTTTAAGGGATAGTTTAGCTGGGTTATTGATGGGGGGGTCATACTTTAAAAATATTACTGTATGCAGACGATCTATTGATATTTATAGATAACGTGCATAAATCTATCCCCTTGATCGTGCGGATGTTCGATTTTTTTTCTTCCTTTTCCGGGTATAAGATTAACTATAACAAAAGTGAATTATTGGTCTTTTCTGAATCTAGATTAAAGCTACTGCCGCATCCATTTAAAATGGTTGACTGTTTTAGGTATCTGGGTATTATCTTACATAGAAACCCCGAAATTTGGTACAAACTGAATTATGGCCCGCTACTGCAAAAAGTTAAAACTGACTTGGATTTATGGTCCTAATTAACTATCTCTCTTACTGCTAGGGTCAATTTGATAAAAACAATTATTTTCCCCCGAATATTGTATTTGCTCCAAAATCTTCCTTTATTCTTATCTAATAAGGATATATTAGATCTACAGCGATGGCAGTCTAACTTTATCTGGGGGAAAAGGAAACCTTGTATTGCGCTTAAAAAATTAATGTTAAAACGGGAGACGGCAGGACTAGCTCTTCCAGATCTAAGACTTTATAATTGGGCCTCTTTGGCTAAAATCGCCTTTGAATGGATTACAGAATTAAATCGTTTTACTTCATTAGATTTAGAGATATTTCTAGTCACACCATTTGCATTAAAGGCTATTTTGCATTGCCCATTAAAGAAACTACCTCTTAATATTATGAAATTAAGGTCGATAAAAAACATTGTTATTGCATGGCAGAAGATATGTAACTACCTTAAGGTATCCCCAGCATTTTCGGAGTTTCTCCCCATTGTAGGAAATCCTGAATTTTTGCCAGGTATTGCCCAAGGGGTTTTTAGAAAGTGGGCTGAGCTTGGTCTTTCCTATGTATGTCAAATTTTTGGTTCTGATAGATTAATGACTTCGGAAGGACTATTTCAGAAGTTTAATCTTCCAAATTCAAATTTATATGCTTATTTCCAATTGCGACATTTTGTTTTTTCACAGAAGTGGGATAGCAAGGCCTTATCGGATTGGTCAGATATTACGAATATCATACGTAGATTTGCGTCAGGATTTACACCAATTTCTTTAATTTATGACGTTATGTTGGCTAAGCAAGGGGATCTGCATGAAAATAATTTATATAACTTTTGGAAGCGGTGTTTTCCAGACCTAGAACAGAATAGGATAAAACAGAGTTTTGGGATGATAGATAAGGTATTGGTATCTACAGCATGGAAAGAATCACATATGAAACTTATAAATAATTATTATCTCTAACTGGAGAAAATGTCCAGGTTCTATCCTCTACAAGCTTTGTCTGTTCTCGCTGTGTATTTCCTAAAGCAGACATCCTACATTTATTCTGGTTGTGTCCAAAAATACAGCAATTGTGGTTAAAGATTTGGTTTTGGTATAGTAAATGTTATCAAGATTATAATAAGTATACGGCGGTGGACATATTTTTTCTCACAAGCTCTGATTATAGGTCTAAAAGGCACTCTAAAATTCTGAATATTATTACTTTAATTACAAGACATTTAATACTGAAGAGCTGGAAAGATCATGTGGCACCTAGTTTCTCAATATTTCTTAAGGAAATACAATACCAGATATTATATGAATCATACCATACAGTCTTTTCAACAGAAGCAAAGATAAAAATCTTCTTGCTAGACTGGTTACCTGTGGTTAAATCCTATCCACTTTATATACAAAGACGGATCTTAGCCCTCTTTCTGAACTCCATCTCGTTTGCTGAGCTGGTTATATCCAATGTGTTTCCTGCAAGCTGGCTTTCAACTGTAAGGGAAGTGGATATATGAGGGTTACTAGAAATAAGTTTGATATGTAATTGTATGGGAGGATGGAGGGGGTAGTCGGACCCGGACGCGGAGGGGCCCGAGTGAGAGATCCCCCCATACGGGGATGTTGGGGTTTTTTTTGTTTGTTTTTGTTGGTTGGTTTTTTTTTTTTTTTTTGTGGGTTTTCATAGTCAAGAAAATTATCATTAGGTAATTTTATAATAGAGTGTCCATTATAGTTTTTGTGTTAAGTCATTAAAAGGTAAAAAATTCCAGCAAACCATGCAGGACAATAAATTTGTTACATATTGGCGATGAATATTTTTATTTTATATCTGTTCTTTCAATGCATGCCAAAATTCTCTCTTTTCGCTTGTACATATCAAACTGTACTAAGCCCCGTATGGCTTATGAGTTATATTGAATGCCTATGTATTGTTTGCTGGTTATAAAAAAAATTAATAAAAAAAACCCCAAACTCTTAACTAAAGTGCTAAAAAGTACACTAACACCCATAAACTACCTATTAACCCCTAAACCGAGCCCCCCCCACATCTCAAACACTAAAATAACATTTTTAACCACTAATCTGCCAAACCAGACATCGCCGCCACTATAATAAACAAATTAACCCCTAAACCGCCGCACTCCCGGATCGCAAACACTAGTTAAATATTATTAACCCCTAATCTGCCTTCCCTAACATCGCCGACACCTACCTACATTTATTAACCCATAATCTGCCGCCCCCAACGTCGCCACCACTATACTAAAGTTATTAACCCCTAAATCTAAGTCTAACCCTAACCCTAACACCCCCTAACTTAAATATAATTTAAATAAATCTAAATAAAAATAACTATCATTAACTAAATTATTCCTATTTAAAACTAAATACTTACCTATAAAATAAACCCTAAGATAGCTACAATATAACTAATAGTTACATTGTATCTAGCTTAGGGTTTATTTTTATTTTACAGGCAAGTTTGTATTTATTTTAACTAGGTAGAATAGTTATTAAATAGTTAATAACTATTTAATAACAACCTAGTTAAAATAAAGACAAATTTACCTGTAAAATAAAACCTAACCTAAATTACACTAACACCTAACACTACACTATAATTAAATGAATTCCCTAAATTAAATACAATTAAATACAATTTAATACAATTATCTAAAGTACAAAAAAAAAAACACTAAATTACAGAAAATAATAAACAAAGTACAAGATTTTTAAACTAATTACACCTAATCTAATACCCCTAACAAAATAAAAAGCCCCCCCAAAATAAAAAAAAACCCTACCCTACACTAAATTACAAATAGCCCTTAAAAGTGCCTTTTGCGGGGCATTGCCCAAAAGTAATCAGCTCTTTTACCTGTAAAAAAAATTACAAATCCCCCCCCAACATTAAAACCCACCACCCACACAACCAACCCTACTCTAAAACCCACCCAATAGCCCCTTAAAAAAACCTAACACTAACCCCTTGAAGATCACCTAACCGGGAGAAGTCTTCATCCAACCGCGCCGAAGTCCTCAACGAAGCTGGGAGAAGGCTTCATCCAAGCCGGGCGAAGTGGTCCTCCAGATGGGCAGAAGTCTTCATCCAGACAGCATCTTCTATCTTCATCCATCCGGCGTGGAGCGGGTCCATCTTCAAGACATCCGACGCGGAGCATCCTCTTCCAACGAAGTCTTCATACTAAATGACGGTTCCTTTAAGTGATGTCATCCAAGATGGCGTCCCTTCAATTCCGATTGGCTGATAGAATTCTATCAGCCTATCAGAATTAAGGAAGAAAAAATCCTATTGGCTGATGCAATCAGCCAATAGGATTGAGCTGGCATTCTATTGGCTGATTGGAACAGCCAATATAATGCCAGCTCAATCCTATTGCCTGATTGCATCAGCCAATAGGATATTTTCTACCTTAATTCAGATTGGCTGATAGAATTCTATCAGCCAATCGGAATTGAAGGGACGCTATCTTGGATGACGTCACTTAAAGGAACCGTCATTTAGTAAGAAGACTTCGTTGGAAGAGGATGCTCCGCGCCAGATGTCTTGAAGATGGACCCGCTCCGCGCCGGATGGATGAAGATAGAAGATGCCGTCTGGATGAAGACTTCTGCCCGTCTGGAGGACCACTTCGCCCGGCTTGGATGAAGACTTCTCCCGGCTTTGTTGAGGACTTCGGCCCGGTTGGATGAAGACTTCTCCCGGTAAGGTGATCTTCAAGAGGTTAGTGTTAGGTTTTTTTTAAGGGGGTATTGGGTGGGCTTTAGAGTAGGGTTGGTTGTGTGGGTGGTGGGTTTTAATGTTGGGGGGGTTTGTAATTTTTTTACAGGTAAAAGAGCTTTGGGGCAATGCCCCGCAAAAGGCCCTTTTAAGGGCTATATGTAATTTAGTGTAGGGTAGGGCTTTTTTTATTTTGGGGGGGCTTTTTTATTTTGTTAGGGGGATTAGATTATGTGTAATTAGTTTAAAAATCTTGTAATTTCTTTATTATTTTCTGTAATTTAGTGTTTTGTTTTTTTAACTTTAGATAATTTTATTTAATTGTATTTAATTTAGGGAATTAATTTAATTATAGTGTAGTGTTAGGTGTTAGTGTAATTTAGGTTAGGTTTTATTTTACAGGTAATTTTGTCTTTATTTTAACTAGGTAGTTATTAAATAGTTAATAACTATTTAATGACTATTCTACCTAGTTAAAACAAATACAAAATTGCCTGTAACATAAAAATAAACCCTAAGCTAGATACAATGTAACTATTAGTTATATTGTAGCTAGCTTAGGGTTTAATTTATAGGTAAGTATTTAGTTTTAAATAGGAATTATTTAGTTAATTATAGTAATAGTAATTTTATTTAGATTTATTTAAATTATATTTAAGTTAGTGGGGGTTAGGGTTAGACTTAGGTTTAGGGGTTAATAAATTTAGAATAGTTGCGGTGACGTTGGGGGCGGCAGATTAGGGGTTAATAAATGTAGGTAGGTGGCGGCGATTTTAGGGATGGCAGATTAGGGGTTAATAATATTTAACTAATGTTTGCGATGCTGGAGTGCGGCGGTTTAGGGGTTAATATCTTTATTATAGTTGCAACAATGTTGGGGGCGGCAGATTAGGGGTTAAGAAGTGTAGGTAGGTTGCGGCGACATTGGGGAAGGCAGATTAGGGGTTAATAAATATAATGTAGGTGTGGGCGATGTTGGGGGCAGCAGATTAGGGTTTCATAAATATAATGTAGTTGGCGGCGGTGTCCGGAGCGGCAGATTAGGGGTTAATAATCTAATGTAGGTTGCGGCGATGTCGGGGGCGGCAGATTAGGGGTTAATAAGTGTAATATTAGGGGTGTTTAGACTCAGGGTTCATGTTAGGGTGTTAGGTGTAGACATACATTTTATTTCCCCATAGGAATCAATGGGGCTGCGTTAGTGAGTTTTACGCTGCTTTTTTGCAGGTGTTAGACTTTTTTTCAGCCGGCTCTCCTCGTTGATTCCTTTGGGGAAATCGTGCACGATCACGTTACACCAGCTCACCGCTAATGTAAGCAGCGCTCACTTCTTGTCTGGTTTGTAAAAACCCGTAATACCAGCGCTGTCTGGAAGTGAGTGGTGAGGGAAAACTGCTCGTTAGCATCGCACAGCCTCTAATGCAAAACTCGTAATCTAGTTGTAAGTATTCTACATCACTCAAATTTTGTATATGATTATAATACATAAATGAATAATAAGCAAACAATAAAACATGCAAAGAGTAATGGTAGGCAAAGTTGACAACTCAAATTTTGACCTTCAGCCCTAAAATGTTATATGGAATCTCAAGGACATTAAAGGTTAGAATTCCATTAATCCCAACAGTAGCTTCAGGCCATGGAAAGGCTGAGAAACAACTTTCTGGGAACTTGAATGTGTACACTTCCACCAAAGAATTTTAGCAAATTTGGAGAACCCTAGGGACCATAAGAAGCTAGAATTGTCTGCAGGGTCTTAAATGTATGGCTGCCATTTATACCCTATTTGTAAACACGCAGATCTGATCTGAGAAAAATAAGGAGAATGTTATAAGCTCTTCACCCTGACATATTCAGTTAAGTTAACCACATATTCTCATTTTTGTTCTTGTGGGTTACCCTTAAAGGGACACGAATATCAAATTTGAAATGCACACATTTGTATCTTAAATTATTTTTAAAAAAGCACCTGGCTCTGTCTAGTGTATAGAGACATGTAAGCCAACTAAGCAGTCTTTGTACCGAGTAATGCAAACATTTTTGGGCTCCGCAGTACTCAGCAGTAAGGAATAGTAGCAATATACATGTTGCTCTATATAGTGGTTTAAAATAGATAGACAGATGGAAGATGGACCTGTAACCAACATTTATAAAAAGCTCCCCTGCATTAGGATTGTACACTTTCTGCAAACGCCTATATATAGAATGTCTGCCCCAATGGTAGTTCTGCCCTTGTTTGTACCCTTGCATGGTCAATCAATCTGTCCAGTTTTGACAAATCAGTAGCCAAAACTATAAATCTCAAAACTAAAACTGAACTCAGCATAATTACTGAAACTGAGTTAAGATCTACATAACTTTCTAAAATGATAAAAAAAATACTCCATGTTGAAATAACTCGCACATTTAATGTAAATATTTCAATTGTAACATACAATACAAAGTAACTACTCGTCCTCACAAAATTAATTTGACTGTTTTCTTTTTCTTCACATATATATGATTAATCTACTCATTTAAAGTAAATTAAAAATGTAGCATTCCAGTTTTAGACAGAGCATGCATATTTAAAAAAAAATTCAAATTTTTTTTTTTAATCTCATTTACTCATGGGGGCCGAATGATCAAGGGCTGAATTGCCCTGAATACACCTGTTTCCGCACGGCATTCAGGCTCGCCAGAAACAGTAGTTAAGAAGCAGCGATCTTAAGACTGCTGTTCCTTAACTTGTCTGCCGCCTCTGAGGCTGCAGACATCAATCCGCCCGATTGCATACGACCGGGTTGATTGACACCCCCTGCTAGCGGCCGATTGGCCGCGAATCTGCAGAGGGCAGCATTGCACAAGCAGTTCACTAGAACTGCTTGTGCAATGTTAAATGCCAACAGTGTAAATCAGCCCCTTGGTATCTTATTTTAAAGGCTCAGGAGCAGCAATGCACTACTGGGAGCTTGCTGCTGATTTTTGGCTGCATAATATCTCTCTTGTCATTGTCTTATTGATGTGTTCAGCTAGCTCCCAGTAGTACATTGCTGTTGCTTCAGCAAAAGATACCAAATTTGATAATAGAAATAAAATGAAAAGTGGTTTAAAATGGTATGCTCTATTTGAATCATACAACACACAATTGTGGTTTCATATCCATTTAAATCTATTTGAATACAGAATTGCATGAAGAGTAGCGCAGTAGTTTTACCATAGCAGCACTTTACATAAGGACAATATGAGCTCTAGTAGTGGTAGTGATAACAACTGTTTAGTTATACTTTACTGGCTTCAAAATAGTAAACTTAAGGTTTGCTCAGCTTGTTGACGGGCCCCAGTGAGCTGACCAGTAAGAATTGGTGAATGTTTCAGCACATTCATTAAAAATAGATAATGATGCCATTATAAACAAATGACAGGAGCGGGTTGATTAAAGGGACATTAAACACTAACACCATTTTGGGCTAGATTACAAGTAGAGCACTAAATTATCACAAGCCTGCAAACGGGCAAATTTGCCCATTTGCGGTCGTGCGATAATTATCTGGCCATTACAAGTGGCTGGTTATTGCTACAAGCTTGCGGTAGTAATAAGTACTCAGAAAATTAACCAGAGATAAGATCTCTGGTTATTTTTCTAAAAGTGCCCCAAAAGCTCTCAAAATAGAGGGCATTGTAATTTTTTTATAAATAATAAAATGTACAATTTTTAAAAAAATAATAAATAACTGCACTAGGAAGTTTTGGGGCTTTAAAGTTGGTGGGTGTGGGGTGTTAAAAAAAAAGGCACTGAAAAGTGTCTTTACATTGTGGTCTATGGGAACTGTGTGTTCCCATAGACCGCAATGTATATATACAGGTGGCCCTCGTTTTACAACGATTCAATTTACACCGTTTCAGAATAACAACCTTTTTTCCAGTCATGTGACTGCTATTGAAAAGCATTGAGAAGCAGTGAATTTAATTAAATAGCTAGTAGGTGGAGCTGTCCGCTTGTGTTGCAGCAAAGCCAAGCAAGCTGAAATTAATCAGTTTAACCAAACCTGAGCTATCGAGCAGATTTCAAAGGAACAAGATCTTCCTGTCTATAAATCAGTCCAGATTGGAATGCATAGAAAGAACTGTTTGTAGAAAAATGCAAGTGAAGTCTGTGTTGTGTGATTATTTTATTAGGTTTATAATGCTGTTTAGCAAATGTTTTTGTTCATTTAACTTAGTTTAATTATATATTCTGTGTTGTGTGATTATTTTATTAGGTTTATAATGCTGTTTAGCATTTAAAGTCTTCATTTCAATGCTTTACAAATAATGTATTAGGTGTTACTTATGACAATTTTGAGAGGGGCCTAGAATCTTCTTCACTTCCCATTGACTTACATTATAAACTGGGTTTCAATTTACAATGGTTTCAATTTACAACCAATCCTTCTGGAACCTAACCCCGACGTAAACTGAGGGCTACCTGTATATATATATATATATATATATATATATATATATATATATATATATATATATATATATATACAGGGAGTGCAGAATTATTAGGCAAGTTGCATTTTTGAGGATTAATTTTATTATTGAACAACAACCATGTTCTCAATGAACCCAAAAAACTCATTAATATCAAAGCTGAATAGTTTTGGAAGTAGTTTTTAGTTTGTTTTTAGTTATAGCTATTTTAGGGGGATATCTGTGTGTGCAGGTGACTATTACTGTGCATAATTATTAGGCAACTTAACAAAAAACAAATATATACCCATTTCAATTATTTATTTTTACCAGTGAAACCAATATAACATCTCAACATTCACAAATATACATTTCTGACATTCAAAAACAAAACAAAAACAAATCAGTGACCAATATAGCCACCTTTCTTTGCAAGGACACTCAAAAGCCTGCCATCCATGGATTCTGTCAGTGTTTTGATCTGTTCGCCATTAACATTGTGTGCAGCAGCAACCACAGCCTCCCAGACACTGTTCAGAGAGGTGTACTGTTTTCCCTCCTTGTAAATCTCACATTTGATGATGGACCACAGGTTCTCAATGGGGTTCAGATCAGGTGAACAAGGAGGCCATGTCATTAGATTTTCTTCTTTTATACCCTTTCTTGCCAGCCACGCTGTGGAGTACTTGGACGCGTGTGATGGAGCATTGTCCTGCATGAAAATCATGTTTTTCTTGAAGGATGCAGACTTCTTCCTGTACCACTGCTTGAAGAAGGTGTCTTCCAGAAACTGGCAGTAGGACTGGGAGTTGAGCTTGACTCCATCCTCAACCCGAAAAGGCCCCACAAGCTCATCTTTGATGATACCAGCCCAAACCAGTACTCCACCTCCACCTTGCTGGCGTCTGAGTCGGACTGCCCTTTACCAATCCAGCCACGGGCCCATCCATCTGGCCCATCAAGACTCACTCTCATTTCATCAGTCCATAAAACCTTAGAAAAATCAGTCTTGAGATATTTTTTGGCCCAGTCTTGACGTTTCAGCTTGTGTGTCTTGTTCAGTGGTGGTCGTCTTTCAGCCTTTCTTACCTTGGCCATGTCTCTGAGTATTGCACACCTTGTGCTTTTGGGCACTCCAGTGATGTTGCAGCTCTGAAATATGGCCAAACTGGTGGCAAGTGGCATCTTGGCAGCTGCACGCTTGACTTTTCTCAGTTCATGGGCAGTTATTTTGCGCCTTGGTTTTTCCACACGCTTCTTGTGACCCTGTTGACTATTTTGAATGAAACGCTTGATTGTTCGATGATCACGCTTCAGAAGCTTTGCATTTTTAAGAGTGCTGCATCCCTCTGCAAGATATCTCACTATTTTTGACTTTTCTGAGCCTGTCAAGTCCTTCTTTTGACCCATTTTGCCAAAGGAAAGGAAGTTGCCTAATAATTATGCCCACCTGATATAGGGTGTTGAAGTCATTAGACCACACCCCTTCTCATTACAGAGATGCACATCACCTAATATACTTAATTGGTAGTAGGCTTTTGAGCCTATACAGCTTGGAGTAAGACAACATGCATAAAGAGGATGATGTGGTCAAAATACTCATTTACCTAATAATTCTGCACTCCCTGTATATATATGTATATGCTTATATACATATTTCTTATGCGTTAATATGTGTATATACACATATTAACACATAAATATATATGTATATAATCATATACATATATATTTATAAATGCTGTCCATCGATGCGCAACTTACCCTCTTTGCTATGCATCAGTACGAGGCTGCAATAGGAGCCTATGGAAGCGCACTCTCGTGAGTGCGATCATTCCTAGCAATGCGAGTGCAAGCTTGCGATCGCACTGCGATCTACTTGTAATATGATCGCAAATCGGCGCAGTTATTGCTTGTGCGGGAGCGTTAAATAGTGTTCCACTTGTGATCTAGCCCTTTATTATTACTTTTTTATGCCCCTTTAAACACCTCATTGGTCTATACAATGTTTCCAGAGACATCATCCTAACAACACAAGACAGAAAAGAAAATTAGATCTGGCAATTAAAGCAGTTGTTTAATTTCTAAAATAAGAAAACAGAAAATGTAAGATTGCTTAACATGACTTCTGTGTTTGATTACAAATACTTTGAAGATGTTTATTTTGGTTCTGAGCCACAGACATGTTTTAAGTCATATTATAGTTTGAAAATGTTTTCATGGGACAAAAATGATGGAAAGACAATCCATTTTCTCTATGATTCATGGGAAAAAGTCAGTCTAAATATAGCAAAGTGTAAATAGGATAAAGATTGAAAATGCAATTAGTCAGATGGCCTATAAAAAAGGGATAGCAAAGGCTCAAGTATGTGCTTCAACAGATGAGCCCCATCAAATTTAATACTTGTAGTTTATAAAACACTAATATTTTTCCATTTCATTGAAGGGGCTGTACATTTTTTATAATTACAATATATTTCTGTTGTCTTGCTATGGAATAACCTAAATATTAATAAAAAAAATGAACCCCTTAACGACCATAATGTACCCTGTACGTCGCTGGTTATTAAGGGATATTCAGCTTATAATAGCACAGGTCTCCTGCCAGCGGCAAGACCATGCTATTAGACCCTCCCTCCCTCCCTCCTGCAGGATACCTATTGAAAAAGGAACCCCCATTAATATTCAGGAAATAAATATTTGAAGTACAGAATCCATTTGGCTGCTTATATATACTAGATACACTATATGACCAAAAGTATGTGGACACCTGACCATCACACCTATATGAGCTTGTTGGACATCCCATTCCAAAACTATTGGCATTAATATGAAGTGCTCGCCCCCCACTTTGTGGCTTAAACAGGGACAACATTTCTGGGAAGGCTTTCCACAGATTTTGTAGCGTGTCTGTGTGCATTTGTGTCCATTCAGACAAAGGAGCATTTGTAAGGTGAGGCACTGATGTTGGATAAGAAGGAGATGTACAGGGCACTCAGGTTCCTCCACACTGAACTTGTCAAACCATGTCTTCATAGACCTCACTTTGATCACAGGAAGCGGCCTTCTCCAAACTATTGCTACAAAGTTGGAAGCACCCAATTGTCTAAAATGTCTTCATATCCTGTAGGATTAAGATGACCATGTATGTACTGGAACAAACCATTATGGATTCCTGTAGGTAGCATTCTCATCAGGTAGTACATCAGCATACACCTGTGAAGATGAGTCACTCCAAAATGTTTAGGCTGAACAGATCCGGAGTGTGTATAATGTGGTGGATCAAACTGCCAAAAACACACAATATTCCATTGTAGAAAGCATTGCCTCAAGTAGTGTGTTTGGCTGTTCAAAAGCTGGCTTCCTTGAAAGTCAAAATTTTAAAATATATGTTGTTAAAAATAGCAAATCAATAACTTTATCACCAATTATTTGTTTGTTCCATGCTTTAATCTTAAATATCATTAAAACATTAAACTATGTAAATTTCAATAAAACTGGAAAAATGTAGGTGTTCAAAAACTTATGGCCAGTAGTGTGTCTGTAAAAAGCAGGCTAGAATACATCACATGAACATTTCTAAGTTAAAAAGGAAGATATTTTACTTCAACATTTCCTCATAAGGAACAACCCATTGTAAATGGACTTCAAAAAGCTAATCATGAAGCCTGTTCCAGGACTTGCAAAGAGCGTGCATCAGGCATGTGCAGCACAGTCACTTTATTTTCCTACTCATTTTAAGGAAGTTTAACATGAAATCTTGTTAATTTATGGTGAAATCCCACAAGACCAGATTAACCCCTTAATGACTGAGGACGTGCAGGGTACGTCCTCAGAAAAAAGGCAGTTGATGCCTGAGAACGTACCCTGCACGTCCTCAGTCTGGAAAGCAGCTGGAAGCGATCCTGCTCGCTTCCAGCTGCTTTCCGGTTATTGCAGTGATGCCTCGATATCGAGGCATCCTGCAATAACATTTTTAAGCCATCCGGTGCAGAGAGAGCCACTCTGTGGCCCTCTCTGCACCGGAGATTGTTGGCTTACCGGCGTTGGTGGGTGGGAGGCTGGTGGGAGGCGGGTGGTGGCCATCGATGGCCTTGGCGACTTGCAGGAGGGGCGGGATCGTGGGCGTGGGCGGTCGGGGGCGCGCACTGGCGCGCGCGCATGCACGGAAGGGTGGGGGCGGGCGCGTGCACGGGGAGGGAGCGGGTGGGAACCGCTACACTACAGAATAAAGTAAAAAAAAAAAGCATACACAAGGGAATAAAAGTTTTTTTATTTATAAATCAATTAAGGTGTTGGGGTTTGTCTGTTAGGGGGGGTGAATCTACACTACAGAATTTATATTTTTGTTTTAAAAAAACACGTTTTTTTCTTGAAACTGGGTACTGGCAGACAGCTGCCAGTACCCAAGATGGCCCCCAATAATGCAGAGGGGGAGGGTAAGAGAGCTGTTTTGGGGGTGGATCAGGGAGGTTGGGGGCTAAGGGGGGATTCTACAAAGTAGCATATGTAAATATGCTAAAAAAAAAAAAAGAACAAATTAAAAAAACCTTTTATTTTAGTACTGGCAGAGTTTCTGCCAGTACTTAAGATGGCGGGGACAATTGTGGGGTGGGGGAGGGAAGGGAGCTGTTTGGGAGGGATCAGGGGGTCTGATGTGTCAGGTGGGAGGCTGATCTCTACACTAAAGCTAAAATTAACCCTGCAAGCTCCCTACAAACTACCTAATTAACCCCTTCACTGCTAGCCATAATATACGTGTGATGCGCAGCAGCATTTAGCGGCCTTCTAATTACCAAAAAGCAACGCCGAAGTCATATATGTCTGCTATTTCTGAACAAAGGGGATCCCAGAAAAGCATTTACAACCATTTGTGCCATAATTGCATAAGCTGTTTGTAAATAATTTCAGTGAGAAACCTAAAATTTTGAAAAATTTAACGTTTTTTTAAATTTGATCGCATATGGTGGTGAAATGGTGGCATGAAATATACCAAAATGGGCCTAGATCAATACTTGGGGTTGTCTACTACACTACACTAAAGCTAAAATTAACCATACAAGCTCCCTACATGCTCCCTAATTAACCCCTTCACTGCTGGGCATAAAACACGTGTGGTGCGCAGTGGCATTTAGCAGCCTTCTAATTACCAAAAAGCAACACCAAAGCCATATATGTCTGCTATTTATGAACAAAGGGGATCCCAGAGAAGAATTTACAACCATTTATGCCATAATTGCACAAGTTGTTTGTAAATAATTTCAGTGAGAAACCTAAAGTTTGTGAAAAAATTTGTGAAAAAGTGAACAATTTTTTTTATTTGATCGCATTTGGCGGTGAAATGGTGGCATGAAATATACCAAAATGGGCCTAGATCAATACTTTGGGATGTCTTCTAAAAAAAAATATATACATGTCAATGGATATTCAGGGATTCCTGAAAGATATCAGTGTCCCAATGTAACTAGCACTCATTTTGAAAAAAAGTGGTTTGGAAATAGCAAAGTGCTACTTGTATTTATGGACCTATAACTTGCAAAAAAAGCAAAGAACATGTAAACATTGGGTATTTCTAAACTCAGAACAAAATTTAGAAACTATTTAGCATGGGATTTTTTTGGTGGTTGTAGATGTGTAACAGATTTTGGGGGTCAAAGTTAGAAAAAGTGTGTTTTCTTCCATTTTTTCCTCATATTTTATAAAAAAAATTAGAGTAAATTATAAGATATGATAAAAATAATGGTATCTTTAGAAAGCCCATTTAATGGCGAGAAAAAGGGTATATAATATGTGTGGGTACAGTAAATGAGTAAGAGGAAAATTACAGCTAAACACAAACACCGCAAAAATGTAAAAATAGCCTTGGTCCCAAACGGACAGAAAATGGAAAAGTGCTGCGGTCATTAAGGGGTTAAAGAAAAGTGTGATCTCAGCACTGATGAAGATGATTGTCTGTTAGTTTTTCACCATGCAGATTACTGTAAAAAGAGTAGCTAAGGGCTAACTGCTCCTGAAACACTTAATATGGTGAGCTGAAGATACTTTGAGGTAAAATGTGTTTCTGTTTTACATAGATATATGATTATGTGATATGTTATTGTCAGCTTTTCACATGATATGATGCCTTAATTTCCTATCTAACCAGATACATATATTTGTGTGTTGCACTATTAAATCCAATTCAGAAACAAGCCGGATCTACAAATCATAGCCATTTTCGTGATTTGTTTCCGTCACTAACAAACCACAAATTGTGTTTTTTTGCACATGATTCATTTGTACCTTTGAATCTCCTTCTATAAATGTAGAGAAACAGATCCATAAAAATATTGTTGCATAAAATAATCTTGTAAAACTTCTGTAAAGTTTTCTGTGACATCCCTAGTACACAATATGTTAGTGGAGAGAAATAAGAATGGAGATGTGGTGTGTGTGTGAAGGGTCTGACGAACACATTGTTGCAGGTAAAGGGGAGTGACCTACCTCCTGTGTCAAAGGGGGTTGCAGGAAGCTTCCAGGCCTCTCTTTTGTTTCCTGCTGAATACTTCTGCAGTTGACCACCGTCCCTCCTTTATTTGTTTCCTGCAAAAGTCACGGCTAGGGTAGAGTTATTCAAAATAGCCTCCATTAGACTGTGCAACTTAATTTTATTGTTTTCCCTTGATGCTAGTTGGTTTGTGTGGCCAACAGTGGGTTGGATTACTTGTATACTCTCTTGCAGTGGGAGATCTCGGCCCTGCTGAAGGGAGGAGCAACCCACCTAAAGTAATGGCCTAGGGTGCTCCTCTCTATTTGTAGGCATGCCAGGAGAGTTCCTGAATTGTCCTGTTCATTGCTTATGGCAAAGCCGCCTGGGATGGCTCTGTCGCAGTTCTTGAAATTTGGACGTTGACCTCTTATGCTTGAGGATAATTTAGGGACTCAATATTGTTGTCTGTGTGTTACTGCTAAATTGGGCGAGGGGGTAATAAAATTTAGTTGGAAAATCATGGAATGTTAATCCCAAACTGAGCATTTAATCCTTTGACATATTTTAAAAGTAGGTATGAAAATGAAGATCCAGTTTTAAATCATAATTAAAGCTCACTTCAAAATAAAGAAGCTTTGAAGCACCAGCATCCCTTTAAGAACATATCTTTATACCTGAAAAAAAGTCAAGCAAATAAGCTTGTTTCTTTGATCTGTAAACATATTAACAATACTCCCAGCCATCTATATTTCTGCTTGGCTCAGCAAGAACTGATAACAATATCATTTTCCAAGTTTATATTTATCTCATAGATCTAACTAAGCATGTTTCATTTTACTTCCTCCTAGTATTTCCTGAGGAAGAGTATCAGGCCTGGCTTGGTTAACCAGAGAATTCCTACACAATGGGGTTTTCCTGTCGTGCATATATTGCCAGCTTGTTTCTGTTACTGTGCAGCTATGAGTATACATCATTAATGGAAGAAAAGGCAGACAATAAATGTGTATTTATAGTTAAGGTTATGAGAAAATATTTGCATGGTACATGGCATTTATAATTACAGTCACTGCTATATATCATATCCAATACATTGCAATATTTTGTAAACAACTGTATATTGCACATAGTTAATTTTAAAGGGAGAGGTAGCATCTCAATTTTGTATAATTAATTTAAAGGAATATGGACTAGATGCTTTGGAATTTACTAAAATGAAGTCAATGTAAAAAAAAATCCAGTGACATCAAATTTTGCATAGACTTTCAATTTTATTAACTGGATATTACTTGGAGTTCACTAAATAACAATGGCACCTGAAAGCTGGTCTATTAGCAACCCTCTGGAGTATCTGATCCTTACACTAGGACACTTATGCAAACATTTCAGCCCAGTTAAACTAATTACAACATCCCCTGGTCAATTTAATACTAATGTCCTTGGTCTTGAACCCTCTCACTGAAAAATAACCAAAATGCATTTTCTTGAACTCCCATTTGCAAAAGTTCTTAATTAACCCTAACTACAGCTCCACCCCAATGCCATACCCCCTAATGGCTAATGCCTCCCATAGTGAATAACTCTGACTGTTACCTCCCACCAAACCTTTTCCTCTAGGGGCCAGCCTGATCCCTCCCCACTGCTAATAACCCTAGTCATGACTTTCCATTAGAAGCCCTCATTAACACCATCCCACACATCTCCTCAAAACACCCCCCTCTCTTCATGATCCTCAATTGCACTCTCTTCACTATATTTAGTCCCTTAAGTAACAATCTCATTGGTAAGTACTTATATGATCACCTCCAAACACCTAAACCCTTTAAATTAAAAACTCCCCCTTAACCTACCATAAATCATTTTGGTCTTAGGCATCTGGCCATTAACAGTAGGGTCTTCTTAATCCTCCTCAATTATGCTGTTGTAAGCTTCACAATGTTCCTCCTTTGTATACAGATTTTAACAATTGTGCACAGTAACTTTCTGAGACACCCGCTCCTACTGATCATGTGTAAGAGTTTACAGTGTATATATGAGAATATGATTTACTGATAGCTGTCACATGATACAAGGGGCAGGGAAATTAAAGGAAATTTTGAAGTGTGTCAGAAAAAAAATCTAATACTCATTAGAAATTCAGAGTATAAGTGCTATTGTGTTGCCTTTTTATCTTGTATTTGTTAATTATGCAATTCTACTGCATTTAACGGTCTTTTAACTAAAAAGGGACACTGAACCCAATTTTTTTCTTTCATGATTCAGCTAGAGCATGCAATTTTAAGCAACTTTCTAATTTACTCCTATTGTCAAATTGTCTTCATTCTCTTGCTATCTTTATTTAAAAAGCAAGGATGTAAGTTTAGAAGTCGGCCCATTTTTAGTCCACAACCTAGGTTGTGCTTGCTGATTGGTGGCTAAATGCACCCACCATTAAACAAGTGCTATCCAGAGCTCTGAACCAAATATTGGCTGGCTCCTTAGCTTAAATGCTTTCTTTTTCAAATAAAGATAGCAAAAGAACGAATAATTTTTTTTAATAGGAGTAAATTGGGAAAGTTGCTTAAAATAGCCTGCTCTATCTGAATCATGAAAGAAAAAATGTTGGGTTTATTATCCTTTTAATATTGCAGATTTTAAGCAGCTAAAAGCAATGGCTAAATAGAAAGAGAAATACACATACTGTACTGTATCTATCATCAATAATTACCATATATATTCTCCAGTTTAATTCCTTTGGACTCTTGGGGATAAACTGTAGGCTGACTCTGAGTCTCATCCAGCTGTTTACAGGACCTTGGCCACTGTTAGGTCCTGCAGATTCCCAGCCTAATCCCAAAAGACTGATGCTAGTTCCTTCCATGTGCTAACAATCCTAACTCCCTCTAAACAGAAAACTAAATGAACTGTGCACAAATGCTGCTGGGTTCCATGGAATCTAACATTATGTGTATTGGCTAAATCATTCAATATAAACAAGAGTAGACTTTAGATAGACGTATGATTTTTTAAACTAAAAGTTTTTTTCAAGATTTAAAATGTACTGACATCTAAAGAATTCTAGATGTTTATGTTTATTTGCAATGCGCCAACACACTATTCAGTTCAATAAACACTGGGAAAAACTGAATGGAGTCACCAAAGTCTGTCTCATCAGAAGACAAATATATTGAATAACTCATTTAAAGGGACATAAAGTATCTTGGGCTTAAGCATGAGTGGAGTGAATAAAGATAGCACAGCAGGGAGCGTTATCTTATGCTCAACCATGTGCAAAGAATAACACATTCTGTTTTGTGTTTGCGGCTAGACATATATATGTGTGTTTTTATGTGTTTATACTTTTACTAGTCCTAAAGCCCGTGTACATGGGCCAAAATCCCCATCCACTTGGATCAACTCTTCTTCCCTCCTGTCTCTTCCCTGCCGCTCCCAATTTTTTTTTTCTGAAGTGCAGTGGTCCCATCCCCTGTGCCCCCCGCTCGTGGCTTCCCCTCTCTGCTGTCTAATCCTCACTGACTGATCCTTCCATATGGCCAGGTATGTTTGTCTCGTGCTGCAGTCTCTACTGAGCATGACTGCATCGGATAAACATACCTGGCCTTTTATAATGTAGGATATGTGTGTATGTGTGTGTAGTGTTTACTTTTATGCTTAAAGGACCATTACAGTAGAACTGCATAATTAACAAGTAAACTTGTGCACATGCTCAGTAATAACTGCTGCCTCAGGAAGTGTTTATATAAAAACAATGTGCAAAATTTGAAAATGGAAGTTGCAAAGCCTCTTAAAACTGGCATGCTCTTTCTGAATCATGAAGGTTTAATTTTGAATTTAGTGTCCCTTTAAGTGATATTGAAATAATATTGCACATAGGATTTTTTTGTGCTCCACATGTCGTTACGTTACCTGACACAAATTGTACTTTTTATGTGAGAGAATTCACACACCCACACTGTCTGACATGCAGATATTAGCGCACATCAGTCTACTGCTCAAGCAATAAAAAATAACTTTAGACTGATAACATGAATGCAAAACTAGAGGGACAGATTTCGAGTAGCACCCTAACTGTATCATGCTAGCATTATAGGATTTACCGCAGCTGTTTGCGTGAGTCAGAAAAAAAGCTCATATTACAAATTGAAAGTGATAAATGAGCGATAAATTTGAACGAGAAAGCGCAATCGTGATTTATGCTAGAATGATTACCGTGACCTCAGAGCTCACAAAACACATTAAAAAATACATTAAAATGTACAGTTACACTCATAATAACACTATCTAATAAAAAATATTTAAAAAAAGACTGCAAAGGGCTTTAACATAGAGACACACATTTATATACATCTCTAAATATGTATGTATATTTATATGTTTATACAGGGAGTGCAGAATTATTAGGCAAATGAGTATTTTGACCACATCATCCTCTTTATGCATGTTGTCTTACTCCAAGCTGTAGAGGCTCGAAAGCCTACTACCAATTAAGCATATTAGGTGATGTGCATCTCTGTAATGAGAAGGGGTGTGGTCTAATGACATCAACACCCTATATCAGGTGTGCATAATTATTGGGCAACTTCCTTTCCTTTGGCAAAATGGGTCAAAAGAAGGACTTGACAGGCTCAGAAAAGTCAAAAATAGTGAGATATCTTGCAGAGGGATGCAGCACTCTTAAAATTGCAAAGCTTCTGAAGCGTGATCATCGAACAATCAAGCGTTTCATTCAAAATAGTCAACAGGGTCACAAGAAGCGTGTGGAAAAACCAAGGCGCAAAATAACTGCCCATGAACTGAGAAAAGTCAAGCGTGCAGCTGCCAAGATGCCACTTGCCACCAGTTTGGCCATATTTCAGAGCTGCAACATCACTGGAGTGCCCAAAAGCACAAGGTGTGCAATACTCAGAGACATGGCCAAGGTAAGAAAGGCTGAAAGACGACCACCACTGATCAAGACACACAAGCTGAAACGTCAAGACTGGGACAAGAAATATCTCAAGACTGATTTTTCTAAGGTTTTATGGACTGATGAAATGAGAGTGAGTCTTGATGGGCCAGATGGATGGGCCCGTGGCTGGATTGGTAAAGGGCAGAGAGCTCCAGTCCGACTCAGACGCCAGCAAGGTGAAGGTGGAGTACTGGTTTGGGCTGGTATCATCAAAGATGAGCTTGTGGGGCCTTTTCGGGTTGAGGATGGAGTCAAGCTCAACTCCCAGTCCTACTGCCAGTTTCTGGAAGACACCTTCTTCAAGCAGTGGTACAGGAAGAAGTCTGCATCCTTCAAGAAAAACATGATTTTCATGCAGGACAATGCTCCATCACACGCGTCCAAGTAGTCCACAGCGTGGCTGGCAAGAAAGGGTATAAAAGAAGAAAATCTAATGACATGGCCTCCTTGTTCACCTGATCTGAACCCCATTGAGAACCTGTGGTCCATCATCAAATGTGAGATTTACAAGGAGGGAAAACAGTACACCTCTCTGAACAGTGTCTGGGAGGCTGTGGTTGCTGCTGCACGCAATGTTGATGGTGAACAGATCAAAACACTGACAGAATCCATGGATGGCAGGCTTTTGAGTGTCCTTGCAAAGAAAGGTGGCTATATTGGTCACTGATTTGTTTTTGTTTTGTTTTTGAATGTCAGAAATGTATATTTGTGAATGTTGAGATGTTATATTGGTTTCACTGGTAAAAATAAATAATTGAAATGGGTATATATTTGTTTTTTGTTAAGTTGCCTAATAATTATGCACAGTAATAGTCACCTGCACACACAGATATCCCCCTAAAATAGCTATAACTAAAAACAAACTAAAAACTACTTCCAAAACTATTCAGCTTTGATATTAATGAGTTTTTTGGGTTCATTGAGAACATGGTTGTTGTTCAATAATAAAATTAATCCTCAAAAATACAACTTGCCTAATAATTCTGCACTCCCTGTATGTGTACATATGAATGTATGTATTTATATTTGTATTTATGTATTTACAGATATATACACATATAAACATATAAATACATATGTCTCAATACATATACAGCATATAGAAATATATATATATGTATATATATATATATATATATATATATATATATATATATATATATATATATATATATATATATATATATATATATATATATATATATATATATATATATATATGTGCATTGGAGCCCTTTTCAGTCAAGTAGATGAAACATGTTAAAGGGAGTCTACACCAGAATTTTTATTGTTTAAAAAGATAGATAATCCCTTTATTACCCATTCATTGCATAACCAACACAGTTATATAAATATACTTTTTACCTCTGTGATTACCTTGTATCTAAGCCTCTGCAGACTGCCCCCTTATTTCAGTTCTTTTGACAGTCTTGCATTTAAGCCAATCAGTGCTGACTCCTAGGTAACTCCACGTGCGTGAGCACAAAGTTATCTATATGGCACACATGAACTATTACCCTTTAGTTGTAAAAAAATGTCAAAATGCATTCAGATAAGAGGCGGCCTTCAATGCCTAATAAATTAGCATATGAGCCTACATAGGTGGTTTAGCTTTCAACTAAGAATACCTAGAGAACAAAGCAAAATTGATGATAAAAGTAAATTGGAAAGTTGTTTAAAATGAAATGCCCTATCTGAATCATGAAAGTTTATTTTTGACTAGACTGTCCCTTTGAAGCAAATTTATGCAATATTCATTTTTAATAAAGTGTTATACTGTGTATTTACTGTAAATATTTCACATTCCAATGTTCAGCCCAAAGCAGAATATGTTCTATGTATTTGTATATATAGGTATAGATATATATTTTACCACAAAAACATCATATACTGTATATATAGAAATATGTATTTATGATTAAATAGAACATATTCACACTTGAGAAAATGCAATCAGGTTTGCGCGCATGTAGTGTTTTAGATTTTTTTCCAGACTATTCTTGCTCTGTTGACTTCTATGGGGTAATATGTTAACGCTGTCGCAATATTCTAACCGACTTTTTGCACTCTCCAGGTTAGTTTTGAGCGAAAACTTTCAACTTGTAATATGCACGCTATGCAATGCGCGCAAAAAGCTTACATATAGCACAGTTAACGCACGAGCGGGAGCAATAAATAGGGCCCCACTCTTATCTAGCCCCAAATCGGTATGGATTTGCGCTCTAGCGAATTTAACACACAATATCGCTAACATTGTTGCACTCCAGATGTATTCTAGGACCTTGTATTTACAAGAATTTTGTGTAGTGTCCCAATAAATTTCCATACTGGTTTTCTATAAATAGATCAACAACTTGCTTGTTTGTTTTTTAATGGCCCAACTCCTGCAGCCACTTGCCTTATTTGCAAGAATCTGCATTTATCCTTGGAATAAACAATAGTAATATATATACAGCGGTATCTATTGCTCCCTGATGTGGCCAGTTGAGGAGCTGGATTTTGCTTATGCACTTTGAATTTTCAAAGTTAAAGATACAGTAAACACCTTGCAGTTACAAGACATTTCTGTTGTGTTGCTATAGAATAACATTCTAGCCAAGTCTAAAAAAATTAAAACAAATTAACATTCTTTTTGCTACAGTTATTTATCAATAGTCAAACTTTTCCCACCATTTGCCTTATAGAGAGGAGCCAATCTGGGCTTTAGTCTGCAGACAACAAGGCTAATCACAGTTATAAATTAGTATAAAATGTATTCTTTTGCAGTTGTTCTGATAAAGCCAATTAGGAACATTTATGTAGCAGAGTTAGCAATGAGAAATCAGCAGGGGGCTTTTCAAGTCCTGAGAATTAGAAATTGCTCAGTTTTCAGAGCTAAATGGCACAAAAAGAGGGCAAAATAAATAATGAAAATATAATGTAAGTTTGGTTCATTGTGCATGATTAAACATTATATAAAAATAGCAACATGTTTTCTGTCTCTTTAAGTTACAGGAGAAGGGGCAAAATATAATTTAATGAAAGGATAAGTATAAACCTGAGTAAAGTATGTTTTTTGCAGCCTGCTTTTGTATTGATGAGATTCAGATCTGTATGTAAAGTTTGAAGTACCTTTTTATTGATCCATTAGACTGATATTTTACAGTGATATGTGTGGGACATTGTATTTTACAAGCATTTAAAGCTATGATCATTCACAATAATATACCTTTGCTGTTAAATGGATCATTCACAATAATATACCTTTGCTGTTAAATGGATGGGAATGTTTCAGGGACGAAACTACAGGGGGTGCAGAGGTCGCAATTGCGACTGGGCCCCCAAGGGTGGGGGCCCAGCTTAAAAAAAAATAAAAAAAATTCCCCCAATGAAAACTGTTGACGTGCCACTGCCTGCACTGATATCATGTGAGTGTGATATGATGCTTCACTAGTGTCTCTGACTACAGGGGTTAGTCTTTCTGTTTTACCCATTGGTGTTTATGTGTGTGTGTGTGTGTGTGTGTATGTTTGTGACTGTGGGGCCCATTTATCAAGCTCCGAACTGAGCTTGTGGGCCCGTATTTCATATATGCCCCTTGTCATTGGCTTACCAAGGTGTTCAGCTAGCTCCCAGTAGTGCATTGCTCCTCGTTGAACAAAGCATCCAAAGAGAATGAAGCACAATTGATATTGGAAGTGAATTGGAAAGTTATTTAAAATTAAAAATAAAAATAAAATGGCCCTTTAATTAAGTATTGTAAAAAAAAAAAAACAACTTGCAGCATACTTTAATTAATTAATTACAGGTACAATTAATATTTTCTTTTAATTTGATTGTAATACAATTAACAACATGAATACATGTCCAGAGTCCAGGACCTTAATCACAGTCATAAATTAAAGGTGAAAAAATCCTATTGGCTGATGCAAACCTGATTGGAACAGCCAATAGAATACAAGCTCAATCCTATTGGCTGTTCCAATCAGGAATATTGCATAAATATGTTTTTTTATCTTTTCATCTTCTTGACAGCAAAGAGCTCCAATGCACTTCTATATATGTCTTATGTGTGTACATATATATTTAATGTTTAATAAGTGTATATATGTCTGTAAATACACACACACACATATATATATATATACTAGTAACACAGCTGCCTTGAATCAAATCATTCCAACCCTAATTTACTACTATATACAGCTGAGAGCTGGCTCTGAGGCCTTGGCTCTGAAATTCAAAGTGGCTCTGAATTATAAGTGGCCGAGTTAAGAAATGGAGTTAAATCCATAATGCTATCATCTAGAATGCTCTACTAACAACATGAAGCGTTGTTCTAACTATTCATCATCTCATCTCTCCACAGGTATGCATTTCTTTCTCTGCATTTCATGCCCTGGTTGTTATCCCACGTCCCTTTAATGTTTTTTCAATATACAGGTATGCATTTCTTTCTCTGCATTTCATGCCCTGGTTGTTATCCCACATCCCTTTAATGTTTTTTCAATATACTGGTATGCATTTCCTTCTCTGTATTTCATGCCCTGGTTGTTATCCCACGTCCCTTTAATGTTTTTTCAATATACTGGTATGCATTTCCTTCTCTGCATTTTGTGCCCTGGTTGTTATGCATCTCTGATGTCTGAATTTATGACTTTTTCTGTATAATTGTTATCAGCTCAATTGTATAATTTCTGTGTGCATCCCCCAGCCATTTGCTTACCCCCCCCCTATCTAATTTACAAGTGTGTAACTCCAGTCTTCCTAACTAGTCTACTTGTAACACAGCTGCCTTGAATCAAATCATTCCAACCCTAATTTTACTACTATATACAGCTGAGAGCTGGCTCTGAGGCCTTGGCTCTGAAATTCAAAGTGGCCGAGTTAAGAAATGGAGTTTATAAACTGGAGGGGAAACTGCAGACCCCACTAACAGGTAATCCTTACTAACTATACACCTGCACAATGCTCTCTATGTCCTTTCTGATCTTTCTGTCTGCCATCTTCCTAAAACTCACTGCATGCCCTTATAACATCAATAATCCCCACACTATCCTTATCTATCCCTCCCTCCTCTCATCCCCTATGCTGTCCTTTCATGAACTACTCTGTTTCCTTAGCAATACTTCCCCATCTTACTCTCCTGTGTCTAGTCATACCCGCTCCTACAAGTCTCACTCTCACCTTCTGTCACTCTCACTGCTACTACTGCTTGCTTCTGGTGACATCTCTCCTAACCCTGGCCCTGCAGCAATCACCACACTCATACACTCTCGCTCAGTCCCCCACAATACAAACTCAAGGTCACGCGATCCCAACAATCTCATCTCCATTAACCCACAGCGCTTATCCCCTCTCTTTTCTTGTGCCCTCTGGAATGCACGCTCTGTCTGTAACAAACTTACAACTGTTCACGACCTGTTTGTTTCTAACGCTTTCAATCTTCTAGCAATTACTGAAACCTGGCTTTCTTCCTCTGACACTGCTTCCATTGCTGCTCTAACGCACGGCGGTCTCCACTTTAGCCACACACCTAGGCCAGGTGAGAGACATGGTGGCGGTGTTGGAATCCTACTGTCCCCCTCCTGCTCCTATCAACACCTCCATTCTCATCCATCTCTCTCCTTCTCCTCTTTTGAAGTCCATTGCATCTGCATTTTCTCCCCCCTCTCCCTCAAGGTGGCAGTTATCTATCGCCCCCCTGGACCAACCTCCCAATTCCTTGACAACTTTGCTGCCTGGCTTTCTCACTTTCTCTCTACAAATACACCTGCTCTAATCTTAGGGGACTTCAACATCCCCATTGATAACCCATCTACCCCTGCTGCCTCTAAACTTCTCTCACTCACAAACTCCTTTAGTCTTTCACAATCCACCCTATTCCCTACTCACCGTGACGGACACTCTCTTGATCTGGTATTCTCCTACCTCTGCTCCCCTTCTGATGTCACCTGTCGCCCATTTCCCATCTCAGACCACCATCTGCTCACCTATAATCTCAATGTACAGGCTAAACCTATTTCTACCCCCCACCTCCGCACCTATAGAAATCTGCACACTGTGGATCCTCTCCAACTTTCTAACCTTATTCAAAAACACCTTCCCCACACTTCCACGGTATCCTGCCCTGACCTTGCTACAAACCACTATAACAATACTCTCTCCTCTGCACTCGACACCTTTGCTCCTCCACAAATACGCAAAACCCCACGTCGTCAGCTCCAGCCCTGGCACTCTCAGCAAACACGCTATCTACAAAAATGCTCCCGTGCTGCTGAATGTGCCTGGAGGAAATCCCGCTCTTAACATGATTTCCTACACTATAAGTTCATTCTTTATTCTTACTCCTCTGCCCTTCACTTAGCCAAGCAAAACTACTTCTCTTCTCTCATATTTTCTCACTCCTCAAACCCTAAACGTCTCTTCTCCACTTTCAACACTCTCCTCTATCCACCTGCACCACCCCCATCATCTGACTGTAGTGCTCAAGACTTGGCAGATTCCTTTTTCAACAAAACACTTACCATCAGAAGCAACATCCCACCACAAGACTGCAACCTTTCATCTCCGCCCCCGGTCACCCCCTCCAACACTCTCAGTACCTTCCCCCCAACCACTGAGAATGAAGTGAGTTCCCTAATATCTTCCTCACACCTCACTACATGCCCCCTTGACCCTATCCCTTCACATCTAATACCCTCTCTGTCCTCTACCCTCACCCCAGCTCTTACTCACATATTCAACAGATCCCTTACTACTGGTTCATTTCCATCATTCTTCAAACATGCAAAGATCATCCCCATCCTCAAAAAATCCTCCCTCAACCCCAATTCTCCTGCAAACTAATGCCCCATATCACTACTTCCGCTAGCTTCTAAAGTCTTGGAAAAACTAGTTTTCGATCGCCTAACACACTTCCTATCCTCCAACTCATTGCTTCACCCCCTGCAATCTGGCATCAGTCCCCAACACTCAACTGAGACTGCCCTCACCAAGGTTACTAACGATCTTCTTTCTGCTAAAACCAATGGCCACTATTCTATACTTATCTTACTTGACCTGTCTGCTGCCTTTGACACTGTTGACCATCCCCTCCTCCTACGGACTCTCAGCTCCCTTGGGCTCTGTGACATTGCCCTCTCCTGGATCCACTCTTATCTCTCTAATAGGTCATTTTCTGTCTCATTTGCTGGTGACTCATCCTCTCCATTGCCTCTGTCTGTTGGAGTACCTCAAGGCTCTGTTCTAGGCCCTCTACTCCTCTCTATTTATACTTCCTCACTGGGTAAACTTATTAGTAGCTATGGCTTCAACTATCACCTCTATGCTGATGATACTCAGATTTACCTATCCACCCCTGCACTCTCTCCTTCTGTCCTTTCCCACATCAGAGGCTGCTTATCTGGCATTTCTTCCTGGATGGCCTCTCACCACCTAAAAATCAACATGTCCAAGACTGAGCTTCTTCTAATCCCCCCAACTAATCCTACTCCAGTTTATAACTTTACTATCACTGTCGGTGACACCACTATCTCCCCATCACCCCAAGTCCGCTGCCTTGGAGATACACTCGACTCCAATCTGTCCTTCATACCCCACATCCAATCGCTCTCTTCATCCTGTCGCAACCCCCAGCGCAATATCTCCAAAATTCGTCCTTTTCTGAGTGCTGAAACTACTAAACAGCTAATCCATTCCCTAGTAATTTCCTGGCTTGACTACTGTAACAACCTACTAACTGGCCTTCCTCTCTCCCGCCTCTCCCCCCTTCAATCCATCCTAAATGCCTCTGCTAGGCTAATCCACCTCTCCCGACGCTCTGTATCTGCCGCACCCCTCTGTGAGTCCCTTCACTGGCTCCCCATTCACAGCAGAATTAAATTCAAAATTCTCACTTTGACCTACAAAGCCCTTACCAATGCAGCCCCCTCATACCTGTCCTCACTCATCAACAAATATACTCCAGCCCGTTTCCTAAGATCCAACAACGATCTACTCCTTGCCTCTTCTACCATCACCTCCTCTCATGCTAGACTACAGGACTTCTCTTGTGCGGCACCAACCCTCTGGAAGGCACTTCCTCGTGCTGTCAGACTTTCCCCCAACCTCTTCTCCTTTAAACGCTCCCTAAAGACCTTCTTGTTCAGGGAAGCCTATAACCAAATCAGTAACTAATGAATTCCACTTGCCTAATAGTTGCCCTCATCTAACTTCACACTAACATCATTCCCACCTTTGCAGTCCCCACCTCCTGTTTCTCACCCTCCTACCCATTTAGATTGTAAGTTCCCACGGGAACAGGGCTCCCAATTCCTCCTGTATTTGTTTGTTAAATTTTGTCTGGTGCCTCATATTGTACTGTCCTTTTATCTTTGTTACCTATGAACAGCGCTGCGGAATTTGTTGGCGCTTTATAAATAAATAAAAATAATAATAAAATAATATATATATACAGTGTATATATATATATTTAAATATATAAATACATATGGACACGCACACATATATATATATATATATATATACTGTATACAGGGAGTGCAGAATTATTAGGCAAGTTGTATTTTTGAGGATTAATTTTATTATTGAACAACAACCATGTTCTCAATGAACCCAAAAAACTCATTAATATCAAAGCTGAATAGTTTTGGAAGTAGTTTTTAGTTTGTTTTTAGTTATAGCTATTTTAGGGGGATATCTGTTTGTGCAGGTGACTATTACTGTGCATAATTATTAGGCAACTTAACAAAAAACAAATATATACCCATTTCAATTATTTATTTTTACCAGTGAAACCAATATAACATCTCAACATTCACAAATATACATTTCTGACATTCAAAAACAAAACAAAAACAAATCAGTGACCAATATAGCCACCTTTCTTTGCAAGGACACTCAAAAGCCTGCCATCCATGGATTCTGTCAGTGTTTTGATCTGTTCACCATCAACATTGCGTGCAGCAGCAACCACAGCCTCCCAGACACTGTTCAGAGAGGTGTACTGTTTTCCCTCCTTGTAAATCTCACATTTGATGATGGACCACAGGTTCTCAATGGGGTTCAGATCAGGTGAACAAGGAGGCCATGTCATTAGATTTTCTTCTTTTATACCCTTTCTTGCCAGCCACGCTGTGGAGTACTTGGACGCGTGTGATGGAGCATTGTCCTGCATGAAAATCATGTTTTTCTTGAAGGATGCAGACTTCTTCCTGTACCACTGCTTGAAGAAGGTGTCTTCCAGAAACTGGCAGTAGGACTGGGAGTTGAGCTTGACTCCATCCTCAACCCGAAAAGGCCCCACAAGCTCATCTTTGATGATACCAGCCCAAACCAGTACTCTACCTCCACCTTGCTGGCGTCTGAGTCGGACTGGAGCTCTCTGCCCTTTACCAATCCAGCCACGGGCCCATCCATCTGGCCCATCAAGACTCACTCTCATTTCATCAGTCCATAAAACCTTAGAAAAATCAGTCTTGAGATATTTCTTGGCCCAGTCTTGACGTTTCAGCTTGTGTGTCTTGTTCAGTGGTGGTCGTCTTTCAGCCTTTCTTACCTTGGCCATGTCTCTGAGTATTGCACACCTTGTGCTTTTGGGCACTCCAGTGATGTTGCAGTTATTTTGCACCTTGGTTTTTCCACACGCTTCTTGCGACCCTGTTGACTATTTTGAATGAAACGCTTGATTGTTCGATGATCACGCTTCAGAAGCTTTGCAATTTTAAGAGTGCTGCATCCCTCTGCAAGATATCTCACTATTTTTGACTTTTCTGAGCCTGTCAAGTCCTTCTTTTGACCCATTTTGCCAAAGGAAAGGAAGTTGCCTAATAATTATGCACACCTGATATAGGGTGTTGATGTCATTAGACCACACCCCTTCTCATTACAGAGATGCACATCACCTAATATGCTTAATTGGTAGTAGGCTTTCGAGCCTATACAGCTTGGAGTAAGACAACATGCATAAAGAGGATGATGTGGTCAAAATACTAATTTGCCTAATAATTCTGCACTCCCTGTATATATATATACACACACATACATATTTAGACATGTGTATGAACTGTATATATCTCTAACACCTGAGACCTCATATCTTTGAGCCCTTATAACTTTTGTGTGCAATATTCTTTTTAAATAATTTTATTAGAAAGTGTTATTATGAGTGAAAATGTACTTTGTAATGTATTTTTGTGCTACTCTTTAGTTTTGCAAAACAGTTAACCAGAGCTCTGAGGACAGAGTAATCATTCTAGGAATCAGATGCCTGAGGAAACAGCTAGCTTGAGCTGAGAAACGCGTTGCAATCTGTTACAACATTTGTTTTTATACCTTTTCAGGTGATGTCTAACACCCTATGCTTTTAAATAAATATATGTTGTACCATATGGAAGCCTGAGCCTTTCTTATCCACCACACCACCTGGATATCCTGGATCCCAACATCCTATTGCAGGATCAGTGTAGTTGGGTCACTGTGAATCCCCAGCCTGCGCCATTTAGCACATTTGGTGCTGCTCCCCTTGTGAGTGTCATTTCAGATTAAAATCTGCTTTATTTATCATCATCTCAGTGTTGTACTAGGAGGCACCCTCTCTCTTTGTGATTATATTCACAGATCTCTGTCTGTCAGATAATGCACCACTTCGCCCAGAAAATTGTTTCAATTACAAAAACCTTAGTGAGCTTCCACCATATTTTATCAGTAGGGACTGTATTCTTTTTTTTAAAAAGCCTAATTTCTTTTTATGAAAACAGTAGAATGATGGGCTTTCCCAAAAAGCTCTAATTTTGTTTCATCTGTCTTCATTCTTCTAAAAGGATTTTGGCTTCCTCAGGTAAGTTTTGGCAAACTCCAATCTGGCTTTTTTATGTTTCTGTGTCAGCAGTGGGGTCCTCCTGGGTCTCCTACCATAGTGTCCCTTTTTATTTAGATGGTGACATATAGTGCGAGCTGACACATTGCCTCAATACAAAAAGAAATCAGCTTGCTCCTCCTTTTCCTACAGAGCACCACAATTATTGAACGACCTCCCGCACACTTTCAAACCTTCCCCAAGCCTAATATGCTTTAAGAGATCCCTCTCTACATATCTCAAAACAGAATGCACCTGTCATGGTTAATTATATATTTCCTACCTGTTCTATGTTAAATGTTTGCATGCATTGCGTATTTTTATTGTTTTTGTATTTTATTGTAGCCTATTGTATCAATGCAATATTTTGTGGACCCAGGGCATACTTGAAAATGAGAGATATCTCAATGTATCCTTCCTGGCAAAATATTTTATAAATAAAATTGACACCCCTTGCTAGTGGCCGATTGGCCGCAAATCTGCAGGGGGCGGCATTGCACAAGCAGTTCACAAGAACTGCTTGTGCAATGATAAATGCCGACAGTGTATGCTGTCGGCATTTATCAATGTGCGGCGGACATGATACGCTACATCGTATCATGTCCAGTCGCACATTAGTAAATTCACCCCCTTGTCTCTAGATACAGAATCTGCAGGGGGCGGCATTGCACAAGCAGTTCACAAGAACTGCTTGTGCAATGATAAATGTCGACAGTGTATGATGTCGGCATTTATCGATGTGCCGCATACATGATACGCTACATCGTATCATGTCCGATCGCACATTAGTAAATTGACCCCCTTGTCTCTAGATACAGAATCTGCAGGGGGCGGCATTGCACAAGCAGTTCACAAAAACTGCTTGTGCAATGATAAATGCCGACAGTGTATGCTGTCAGCATTTATCCATGTGCGGCGGACATGATATGCTACATCGTATCATGTCCGTCTCTAATAAATCGGCCCCTATGCCTAAATGACTAAATGTATCTCTATACAAATACATATGTGACTGTATATGCAAAGCAGTGAAATAGTTAAAACTGTTGAGTTTTCCCTGGTCTTAAGCCCCAGATCTATTACAATTCTAGCAACACACATACTATACACACCAGGGTATGGTCACATCAAGATGTACATTGGATTTTAATACAAAGGATAATAGACAGGGTAGATTAAGGGTTAACAAACAGCTGTTCTTAATTGGCACTTACAAGCTAAAACTTTTTAGACAATGAATGTTGAGCTCTGTAGAGGTCGTACAGGTCAGATTTTTTTTTAATGTTCTCAGAAAACGTGCTGTATAGGCATTTATGTTTTTGTCAGGGAAATGTTTAACTTTTTACTTTAAGATTTTTTTAAACATAAAATTAAAAACTAAAATTAAAGACAGTAAGCATTAGTTATATGCCTGGTAAAATGTATATATACAACTTATAAATCAAAATGATATGAATAACTAACAAATGTTATTTAAAATCTTCAGCAGTGAATTTTAGGTAGTATTAAAACAGTGACAACATAGCTTACCCTTTTGCTGGTGCGCATACATAAAACTTGTTTCCTATAGGGAATGTGTTCAGGGCAGCAGTGGAACAGCTGGGTAGCAGTTAAACTTAAAGTGATTGTCAAGTTCAAAGATATTCTGGCTACTATATAAAATTATTATAAAAACAGGGTCACTTTATTTGATATTTTTTTAAGATACTGCATTTCAAAAATATTTACCATTTAGAGCTGGACACCATGTGGCGCACGCAACGATTGGATGAAGCTGGATTCATCATCACTCAACTAAAGAAAATGGAAGTGGAAGGCCCTCTAGTGGGACTGTAGCAAAATTAAGGGATAGCTGACTTGAAGTCTGGAGGGTTCTAGAAGTGTGTGTATGATACAATGTTGCAAATGTGTGGGAGGGTGTACCTCTTGCCTTTATAGGGTCCTGTTCCAGTGGATTCGGCCTCTTCCTGCCTCCAGACTTCGAGGAGAACTTTCTTCTGTGCTGGATATCTTGAACTTTAGGCCCCAGTGATCATGAAGCGTGCCAGGCGTACTTCTTTGCCTCCCAGGAGGTACAGGGATGCGGCGGTGGAGCCTTCAAGAAGGAAGAGACCTGCAGGAGGAAATGAGATATCAGACCTGGAAGATGTGGTACCCCCTACCCCCCAAGCTAGGGTTCCCAGTAGGCCCTCCATTGCAGCTAGACAGAGGGTTAGGAGGGAGCTCAGTTACACCCCTACTAGCAGGGCGGGGGCTAGGGCGGGCACCAGGGCTAGGGGAAGAGGAGCAGGGAGAGATGTTCCCAGGGATAGTTCTGCCCAGGTTTCGGCTAGGGCTGGGCCTGATGCGGGGGAGGCCGGGGAGCATGGAGCAGACATGGGGGCCCTTCTGCAGCAGCTGCCGGCGTTCCCGCCGGGTGCTCTGGCCACTGTCTTGGCCCTCGCTCAGTCTCTGGCCTCAGGCCGGGGGCCGGGCGGCGTGGAGCAGGGCCTGGTTGGCGCCGGAGGGTCCGGTGGTAGTGCCGGTGGTTGCGAGGGTCTGGCGGGCTTTAGGCCTTCTAGTGGTGTGGGGCGTGGCCACGCCCCCGCACGTAACGTGCGTCGCGTCTCCTCCCCCTCTGATGGATCTTTTTCTGGGGAGTAGCGTGGTCGCACGCGAGTACTACGCCGCCCTGCAGGACGACCGGAGGAGCCTACCGGAGCAGCCCCTAGTGAGTTGGGGAGACTCCGGGCGGCGACGACGGTCGCAGGGGGCAGGGGGGCGGGCACCGGGCAGGTTGTGAGTGCGGCTGTGAGCGGGGAGCATAGGCGGCAGGTGCAAGGTACGCAGGCAGGCGGGCGGATCAAGTGTTAGAGGCGCAGATGACGCCATCACTGCAGCTGAGGACTTCCAAGCTCAGGGTTACAGGCAACAGGTTAGACCTCCAATAGAAGCGGAGGTGGTGGTGCTGAGGGGTATCGGCACGAATGGTGCTGTTATCGCTATGAACAGGGATTCTATCACTACTGATCAACCCCAGAGACAGGAGCAATGCGTGAGAGTTTGCAGGGGACAAGGTATTGGCACAAATGATGCCCCTAAATTTCAGGAAGCGGTCTGTCCGCCTCAGCCCCCTTTTCAGCAAAGGGAGCAGATGCAAGCTTCTGGCAGGGGCCAGGGGACGGCCAATAGACTAGGCAATGCTGATGTGACTCATGGGTCAGGTGCGAGGGGTGACACAGGTGACTCTCTGCAGGGCCAGTTGAGGGATGTGAATGTATGTGTGGATAGCACGCAGATCGCTGCTGAAGTACAGCGCGAGGTGAGAGAATGCGTTAGTCAGGCATTAGGGGTTCAGGAGGACTTGATTAGAAGGGCTGTGGCTGCAGCACTTGGGGTGCAGGAGAGGGTTAGGGGTGGCAAAAAGGAGGGTGCGGCCCCTTCTGGGGCCCTCTTCGTCGCTCAGAGTACTCCCCAGTCCGTTTTGTCTCCCCAGGTGTCATCTGTTGCAGAGCAAAGAATGGAGGCTGGTACAAGCAGCCAGTGCACGGCGAATGGAGGAGCTGCAGGACCGGCTAGCTCAACAGCAGGTGGACCACTACAGCAATCGGAAGGGACTTCACAGCAGCTGTCACAGGCTGGTGAGTGCACCATCACTGACATCACACACACTAACATGGGGTCTTCATCTAGTGACTCAGGCTCTGATAGCGAGACGGGGCTGGGTTTAGTGGGTAAGGGCCAACAGCAGATGTTTAGGATGATTAAGAAATTAGTGGCAGCGCAGGTGCAGGCGAAGGCAGGCACCCGGGCGTGGTAGAGAACGATTCCTTAGCGCAGGTGGGGGACGCGCCGGCAGGGCAGGTGGCATCAAGGAAATTGGCGGTGCACGGGGATTCGTACCCGTGCCTAGTCCACTCACTTTATGGCCATTTGAAGGCTAAAGTGATTAAAAAAATCCAAGAGGGTAGATATGTAAATATCTACGAACTCACTCCGGAAGCCTGTAGAGCTAAGGAGAGGGCGGCCGAGGGCGGCCGAGGGCTCTGGCCCCAAAAAAGTTAGGCGCCAGGAAACTTATGATGAATGGCAGGCAGGATATAGGGTGTTGGCGTCCTGCTATGTTGATAGGTGGCCGACTCAGGGGCATAACCTTTTTAAATATCAGGACACGATTGGTGATATTTACAAAAGGTTCAAGGAAGGCGCTTGGAGGGATTACGATATAGCATTCCGCAAGAAAATGGTGGGAAACCCCATCTTACACTTCGGGACGCAGGATATGCACCTGTGGTCTAAGTTGGGGCGCGAGAGGTCTACTTCGCCGCCCGCGGCGACGAAGCCTGGAACGCAGCGGTCCTTTCTGCGCCCGAAGAGGCGTGGGAGGGAGTGCTGGAAATTCCAGGATAAGCAGTGTGACAGGGGAGCGAATTGCTCCTTTCGTCACATCTGCAAGTTCTGCAGCGGACCTCACCCGGGTTCAGATTGCACGAAGAGAAGGGAACCCGGGGCACCCACCCAGAATAGTAGAGGGGGGCCTGGTGGCAAGGGCCCCAACTCCACTTAAGTACGAGAAGATGGCGCCGTGGCTGGCGCTATACCCTGACGGCGAGGCAGCGGCAGTCCTGTCGTCGGGGTTGAGGGTGGGGTTTAGGATACCGGTTACTTCACAAGTGACCGGGTCCTCTGTCCACCGTAACCTAAAGTCAGCTTATGAGTTCCCGCACGTAGTGAGGGAAAAGTTGGCTAAGGAACTGAGGTTGGGGAGGGTGGTCGGCCCATTTCGGGAGCGGCCAATCGTGGATCTAGTAGTCTCTCCACTGGGAGTAGTTCCCAAGCGGGAGAGGGGGAAGTACAGGCTTATTCATCACCTGTAGTATCCCAAAGGGGCGTCAGTGAACGATGCGATAGATCCGGACCTCAGCTCTGTACACTATCAGTCCTTCGACGAGGCACTGGAGGTGGTTCGCTCTCAGGGTCGCGGGGCCTTGATGGCCAAGCTGGACATTGAGTCCGCTTTCCGCTTGCTCCCGCTTCATCCTTCCTCATTTCGGCTGATGGGGATGAAGTTCAAGGGTGAATTCTTTGTTGACAGGTGTTTGCCCATGGGCTGCTCCTTGTCATGTGCCCTTTTTGAATGCTTCAGCTCCTTCCTGCACTGGGTGGTGCAGAGGGCGTCTGGGGGCGGGGCCGTGGCCCACTACCTGGATGATTTCCTGCTGGTAGGGGGTCCAGATACTGACGAATGTGCTGGGTTGATGCGGGTGATGCAGGATGTTACAGCCGAGTTCGGGGTTCCGCTCGCACACGAGAAAACGCAGGATCCATGTACCTGCTTGACGTTCCTAGGCATAGAGATTGACACTGTTGCATCCCTATGCAGGCTCCCAAAAGATAATGTCGACCGCCTCCTTGGGGCGGTTCAATCAGCATGTCGCGCAGAGCACATCTCCATTAAGGAGCTGCAATCTCTTCTGGGATTGCTTAACTTCGCAGGGAGGGCGATCCCCATGGGGAGGGTCTTCAACCGCAGGTTAGAAGCTCAATTGAAAGGGCCTCGGACGCATAGTCAGAGGCGCCGGGTGACGGAGGAGATGAGGGACGACCTAAGAGTTTGGGAAAGGTTCCTGGTTCATTTTAATGGGGTCTGCCTTTGGAGAGACGGACCAATTTCCAATCAAGCCCTGCATCTGTTCACGGATGCTGCGGGCGGGTTAGGCTATGGAGCCTATATGGACGGGAACTGGAGTGCGGAGCCATGGCCAGAGGGCTGGATTACCACGGGCCTCACGCGTAATCTTGCATTGCTCGAACTCTTCCCTATTGTAGTAGCAGTAAAACTATGGGCAGAGAGGCTGTCCAATCGGTCAGTAATCTTCTGGTCAGATAATATGAGCGTGGTATACGCCATAAACAGGTTGTCAGCAGCCTCGCCGGTGGTGGTGACCTACCTTCGGCACCTGGTCTTGCGGTATTTGCAGCTTAATGTTCGCTTCACAGCGCGGCACGTCCCAGGGGTAAGCAATGTGATAGCAGATGCCCTTTCAAGATTTCAATGGGATCAGTTTAGAAGGGTGGCCCCGAGGGCAGCGGCTGAGGGTCTAACGTTCCCTCTTTTCCTTTGGCAGCTGGCGGAGGTTGGGAGACCATCCTCCCCCTGATCAGAGCATCGCTGGCTCCTAAGACGTGGGCGGCGTGCTCGTCGCATTGGAGGGCGTGGGAGCGCTTCAGCGTGCAGAAGGGTTTCTTGTTGTGTCAGGCGTCTCAGGTACACGTTCTGGAATGGCTAGCGTGCTTGAAGCTTGAGGGTGTGTCCAGATTGTCAGCTCTGAGCAGGTTAGCGGCATTGTCGTTTTTCAGCAAAGCTTTAGGTTTCAGGGACCATACGGGTACTTTCCTAGTAAGGCAGATCTTGAAGGGATGGGGCCGGATGGCCCCACCCGCAAAGGATCGGAGGGAACCAATCACGACAGAAAGATTGCGCTCGCTGGTAGTAAATCTGGGGGCGGTGTGCAGTTCAGCCTACGAGGCGGTCTTGTTTCGGGCTGCTTTCGCGCTGGCATTTGCGGGGGCACTGAGGATAGGCGAAGTGGTTGCCTCCTCTACAAGAGGGGAGGTAGGCGGCATTAAAGTGGGGCACGTAAGGGCCTCGGAGGATTGCGTGCTACTGCACATTCCCAGATCCAAAACGGATCAGGATGGGAAAGGGGCTTGGTTGCCTTTAGCCAGGCACGAATGCACGGAATGCTGCCCGGTATCGAGCGTGGCGGATTATTGCCATGTACGGCCGGGCGGAGGGCTGCAGTTCCTCGTGCATGAGGACGGCAGTTCTCTTTCAGCCTTCCAGTTCTGCAAAGTGCTAGCCAAAGTGGCAGCGGCAGCGGGATTGGATCCGTCTAAGATTGCTCCGCATTCATTCCGTATCAGGGCAGCGACTAGTGCTGCGGCCGGTGGTTCGTCGCAGGCGGTCATTAAGAAAATGGGGCGTTGGAAGTCGGAGTGATACAGGGGCTACATTCGCCCTTTGAATGCTTAGTTGATGGGGGCGCGTAAGGTGTGGGACCTCTTGATACCTTCCCGTCCGGGCGGGGGGGTGAGAAGGGGTGTTTTGCTAGTGGTTGTTTGTCACCGTTTCATTGTCCCCATCCATGTTGTTATAGGTACAGTAAAGACCCCAGTGTGTGTGTGGATTATTGGGCACTCCTTTATCCACTGGGCGGCTATCAGGGCGCATCATTCCCCGGGAGGGCAGCAGCTAGGATTGGCGTCATACAGGGCTAACATTCGCTGGCTCGGGCGCAGGGGTCTTAATTGGAGTGAGCTCCCCGCTCTGTTACAGGATGCGCATAGGAGGTGGGGAAAGCCTCAAGTGATTGTTGTGCATCTGGGCGGAAATGACTTGGGATCCATTCCCGTGTTGGATTTAATTCGGGTTATGGTTGCGGACATTAAGTGGGTGTGCACATGGCTTCAGGATGTGCGGATAGGTTGGTCTAACGTGGTTGCACGGCTGCGTTGGTGTCACATTGTGACACAGAGGGCAGCGTACAATGTCTGCAAGAAAGTGAATAGAGAAGTGGGAAGAGTGGTCACGGCCGTGGGAGGTTTCGTCATCAGGCATGACACTATTATGGCCGACAAGAAGGCCCTTTACCGACCGGATGGGGTTCACCTGGCGGACGTCGGGTTGGACATTTTCCTGGCTGACTTTAAGAAAGCCATCTCATCGGTTGTTTAAAATGGACACTCAGTAGGACATTAGTTAGATTTCAAAGTTCTGTGCTATGGTTGGCATCCAACCGTTGTTAACACAGCGTTATTTATTTAAAAAAAAAAAAGTTGAATTTGGTTAAGTGTGTTATATTGTTATATTGTTGTTTAAGGGCTATGTTGGTTAAGTGTGGCGGCAAGAGGATCGTCTTTTTGTGGCGGTCGGGCAAGGCCCTGGGAGCGGGTGCAGTGTGAGCAGATTGACGGCCCGAACACATGGAGAGGTGTCGCCCACTAAGTGCCGGCTTAGGGGTTCCTCTCCCCCTTTTAAAGAGCTGCAGGCCTAAGAGCTCTCCATAACGAAATCTCTCTCACTGTGCCAATGAGCGTGCGCAACCCCTGTGCCACGCTGCAGACATCGGAGGGGCCTTGTCCGTCAATAAGTAGGGGTTAGTTAGCTAGAAGAAGATGCCGCCACCAACTGGAATGAACTTGTTACAAGTTCAGTGATAGGTTGATTTGAGCTGCCTAATTATTGGCTAAGATTAGGCAGAATTCAATTTGTTTAATAAACGCGACCGTGACCGGTCTTTTCCCCAAGCAGTTGTGTTGTGTTTTTATTTGAGAACGTAGGACGTAATAGGAGGTTTATCCCTTATTGGAGACGCAGGCCGAGGAATGGCGCAATGTTTACTATCTCTAAATGGTAAATATGGTAATATCAATTTAAGTGCCCTTGTTTTTTATAGTAATTTTACATAGTAGCCAGAATATCTTTAAACTCTACAATCACTTTAAAGTTAAAATAGTAGGCAGTGCTACAGTGACAAGCCATTTTTTTTTTTTTAATGGGAGGGGGTCACAATTGTTAAGTACAAAAGCAAAGATTAGATACTTATAGACCGACACAGGAATCAATTAACTGACTCTTTCACCATTTAATATTATAGCGTTAGAAGACTTTTCTTCTTTTAGAGTGATTTTTTTGCATGTATTTGTTTCACTTTTTTATTTCATTAATAAATCCAAAGAATACAGCTATATTAGTGATTTTTTTGCTTTCATCCAAATCCGACCACAGTGGCACACTCAGAGCAGTGATATAACCCTTTGCGGCTGAGAGTAACACACACAGGGCTGATTGGGGTAAAGGAAACTACAACAGTTTACAGGACGGACAATTTAAATACCGGATCTTTCCGTCCAGTGCTGTGTGCCTTGAAAGAATCTCCAGTATGCACTGTGCATGCTCATTTTTAGCCCAGCTGTGCTACATATCTGTCTCAAGTCATATTTTTAAACACAAAACTTAACAAGAACATAATTTTAATGTTTATTTTAATGTGAATTAAGAAGTCTTTATGAAAAACCTTAAGGACAAGTGTTTCATGATGGACTGGATTATGATGGTATGATGAGTTTTCACAGCACAAATTTATTTCAATTCTATTAGAAAACCATAAATTCTTATGGATAGAAATGGCTTTGAAGTTGAAAATGATCAGAATAAAGTGCATTATTACTTTTTAAGTGAAATTAGCTTGAATATGTGGGTTTAAATATATACTACGCCATTGCTTAGTATCTCCAGAAGCTGAAACTACAATTGTAGAACATTTGTCATACATAGGGCAGGGAAGAGAAGATTCTCAGACTGTTTCTTACATTTCATAGATGTATTTGAAGCGTTACAAAGGTAAAAACAATAATATAGCAATACCACACAGTATGGAACACATACTATAATATAGAAACAAAGAGTTACAAGAATAGTAAAAGTAATAAAGATTTAAAGTATATTTTAAAGCTTGAATCACCAGTACAGTTTTGAGCTTTACATTATTCTAGACTAATGACTTTTATTCTGAGACTATGAAATCACATACAGTGGCTAGTTAAATAACTAAACTGCAACTATCAAATCTTTAATGAAATGAATTAGAGAAAAATATTTAATTTGAAACAAGTTATATTTACTATTTATACAATTTTATTTTCTGTTGCATGTCCTGTATAATGCACCTCGAACCAAGGTGGGAATGAACCAAAGGTGTTCACAGCACTTTAAACATAGATTTAATTTGTAAGATAAGAATTATGGGAGACAAAGGGTGGAGGGCCCGGCCAAGAGTGGCACTATTGTAAATCAGCTCTTGTGAAGGTGATCTACAAAGCAGCTGGGCTCATAGGCTACATGCTAAGGGGGTTCAAGGGGATGATAAAAGGAGGAGAGGAACTAAGATAAGAAAATGTTAGTGGACAGTAGAGTTTTTAAAGAGAGTTTGGAAGTTTGAAAACTAGAGGAGAGTCTTGTGGAGGAAGGGAGTTCCACAAGATAGGGGCCAATCTGGAAAGTCTTGTAGATGGGAAAGTGAAGAGGTTACACCCACACACCCAACCCTACTCTAAAACCCACCCAATCCCCCCTTACTAAAAGCTAACACTACCCCCTTGAAGATCACCCTACCTTGAGACGTCTTCACCCAACCGGGCAGAAGTGGTCCTCCAGATGGTCCGAACTCTTCATCCTATCCGGGCAGAAGAGGTCCTCCAGACGGGCAGAAGTCTTCATCCAGGCGGCATCTTCTATCTTCATCCATCCAGAGTGAAGCGTGTCCATCTTCAAGACATCCGACGCGGAGTATCCTCTTCTTCCGACGACTAACATTAAATGACGGTACCTTTAAGTGACGTCATCCAAGATGGCGTCCCTTCAATTCCGATTGGCTGATAGAATTCTATCAGCCAATCGGAATTAAGGTAGAAAAAAATCCTATTGGCTGATCCAATCAGCCAATAGGATTGAACTTCAATCTTATTGGCTGATCCAATCAGCCAATAGGATTGAGCTTGCATTCTATTGGCTGATCCAATCAGCCAATAGAATGCAAGCTCAATCCTATTGGCTGATTGGATTAGCCAATAGGATTTTTTCTACCTTAATTCCGATTGGCTGATAGAATTCTATCAGTCAATCGGAATTGAAGGGACACCATCTTGGATGATGTCACTTAAAGGTACCGTCATTTAGTGTTAGTCGTCGGAAGAAGAGGATGCTCCGCGTCGGATGTCTTGAAGATGGACCTGCTTTGCTCTGGATGGATGAAGATAAAAGATGCCGCCTGGATGAAGACTTCTGCCCGTCTGGAGGACCTCTTCTGCACAGATAGGATGAAGAGTTCGGACCGTCTGGAGGACCACTTCTGCCCGGTTGGGTGAAGACGTCTCAAGGTAGGGTGATCTTCAAGGGGGTAGTGTTAGCTTTTATTAAGGGGGGATTGGGTGGGTTTTAGAGTAGGGTTGGGTGTGTGGGTGGTGGGTTGTAATGTTGGGGGGGTATTGTCTTTTTTTTTACAGGTAAAAGAGCTGATTACTTTGGGGCAATGCCCCGCAAAAAGCCCTTTTAAGGGCTATTTGTAATTTAGTATAGGGTAGGGATTTTTATTATTTTGGGGGGATATTTTATTAGGGGGATTAGATTAGGTGTAATTAGTTTTAAAAAATTGTAATTATTTTATTTTTTTCTGTAATTTAGTGGGGGTGTTTTTCCGTAATTTATTTTATTTTATTTAATTGTAGTTAATTTAGATAATTTATTTAATGATAGTGTAGTGTTAGGTGTAATTGTAACTTAGGTTAGGATTTATTTTACAGGTATATTTGTATTTATTTTAACTAGGTAGTTATTTAATAGTTAATAACTATTTAATAACTATTCTACCTAGTTAAAATAAATACAAACTTGCCTGTAAAATAAACATAAACCCTAAGATAGATACAATGTAACTATTAGTTATATTGTAGCTATCGTATGGTTTATTTTATAGGTAAGTATTTAGTTTTAAATAGGAATAATTTAGTTAATTGTAGTAATTTTATTTAGATTATTTTAAATTATATTTAAGTTAGGGGGGTGTTAGGGTTAGACTTAGCTTTAGGGGATAATACATTTAATATAGTTGCAGCGACGTTGGGGGCGGCAGATTAGGGGTTAATAAAATGTAACTAATGTTTGCGAGGCGGGAGTGCGGCAGTTTAGGGTTTAATATATTTATTGAAGTGGCGGAGATGTCCGGTCGGCAGATTAGGGGTTAAAAAATTTATTTAAGTGTTTGCGATGTGGGGGGGGGCTCGGTTTAGGGGTTAATAGATAGTTTATGGGTGTTAGTGTAATTTTTAGCACTTTAGTTAAGAGTTTTATGTTACGGCGTTGGCCCATAAAACTCTTAACTACTGACTTTTAAATGCGGTAGGAGTCTTGACAGGAGAGGGTCTACCGCTCACTTTTTCCAAGACTCGTATTACTGACGTTAGGCAAATCCCATTAAAAAGATAGGATACGCAATTTACGTAAGTGGATTTGAGGTATGCTCGAGTCGCGGAAAAAAAGGGAGCGGTACACCTGTACCTGCCAGACTCATAATACCAGCGGGCATTAAAAAGCAGCGTTGGGACCTCTCAACGCTGCTTTTTAAGGCTAACGCAAGACTCATAATCTAGCAGATAGTGTTTTGTAATGAAATAATAATGTGCCATAATTAATTTTTTTGTTTCATTAAAACCTTTTTTAAACTTTACAAATAGGGGTCTATCTATCAAGCTGTCAACCGCAAATACGCTGGAATTCCGCATCGCAATTGTTGCGAGATTAATCCGACCTAGTTATCAAAGCCTCAAGACTGGCAAAAGTTGAAATTTGTGACGTAACATACGATCTGCCGGTCTCAATCCGACGCAGATTGATACTTATGTCATTACAGATGTTCCGAATACACATTTGGCTCTATCTGACACTTTTTCCCAGTTATCAAACTTCAAACAGGTACGCTCGCGGCTATTCAGAAGCATCGTACCTGGTTTTCAATCCGCCACCATGGAAGCCGCAGATGCCATAGAAATCAATGGGAGTCTGAAATCAGCAAAAGCTTATGTTCGATGCTGCAAGAGAATGAAGCATATCACATTGATTTCTATGGTAGAAAACAAGTAACGTTTACACCTAACACCCTAACATAAACCCTGAGTCTAAAGACCCCTAATCTGCCGTCCCTGACATCGCCACAACCTAAATAAAATGTATTAACCCCTATCCCGCTATTCCCCGACATCGCTGCAACTTAAATAAAGTTATTAACCCATATCCCGCCGATTCCATGACATTGCCGCAACTAAATAAATGTATTAACCCCTAAACCTAATTAACCCCTAAACCTCTGGCCTCCCACATTACTACCACTAACTAAACCTATTAATCCCTAAACCGTTAGACCCCCACATCGCCAAAAACTAAATGAAGCTATTAACCAGTAAACCTAACAACCCCCTAACTTTAAATTAAAATTACAAGATCTCTATCTTAATTTGAATTAAAACTTACCTGTAGAATTAAAATAAACTATTTTAAACTATTAATTAACCTACCATAACTATTATACTACAGTTAAATAAACTACCAATTAAATAAACAAAATTACATATTAAAAAAACCTAACCCTACTCAAATTATTTAAATATACTATTAAACATTATTAAAAGTACTAAATTACAGAAAAAAGCAAACATTGAGTTACAAAACATAACAAAACACTAAATTATGAAAAATAAAAAACCAAATTATCAAAAATAAAAAAGAATTACACCTAATCTAATAGCCCTATCAAAATAAAAAAACCTAGCCTACAATAAACTACCAATGGCCCTTAAAAGGACCTTTTGTGGGGCAATGCTCCAAAGATATCCGCTCTTTTACTTGTAAAAAAAAAATACAAACACCCCCCAACCGTTAAACACACTACCCAACCAACTCCCCCAAATAAAAAACTAAACCTAAGCTCCACATTGCCCTGAAAAGGGCATTTGTATGAGCATTTCCCTTAAAAGGGCATTTAGCTCTGTTATATGCCCAGACCCTAATCTAAAAATAAAAACCCAGAAGATGCCGTCTGGATGAAGACTTTTTGCCACCTGGATGAGGACATCTCCGGCTGGATGAAGATGGAAGAGGCCACCCGGGTGAAGACTTCTTGCCACCTGGATGAGGACTTCTCCGGCTGGATGGATCCTTCAAGCGGGACTTCAAGAACTGTAAGTGGATCGTCGGGGGTTAGTGTTAGATAGGTTTTTTATTTGGGAGGGTTGGTTGGTTGGGTGGTGGGTTGAACTGTTGGGGGGGGGGGGTTGCAAGTAAAATAGCTGATATCTTTGGAGCAATGTCCCACAAAAGGCCCTTTTAAGGGCCATTGGTAGTTTATTGTAGACTAGGGTTTTTTTTATTTTGGGGGCCTTTTTTATTTTGATTAGGTGTAATTCTTTTTTATTTTTGATAATTTGTTTTTTTATTTTTCGTAAATTAGTGGGGGGTTTGTAACTTAGTGTTTGTTTTTTTCTGTAATTAAGTACTTTTAATAATGTTAATAATTGTATATTTAAATAATTTGAGTAGGGTTAATTTTCTTTAATATGAGATTTAGTTTATTTAATTGATATTTTAATTTAATTGTAGTATAATAGTTAGGGTAGGTTAATTAATAGTTTAAAATAGTTTCTTTTAATTTTACAGGTAAGTTTTAATTTATATTAAGATAGGGATGTTGTAATCTTAATTTAAAGTTAGGGGGTTGTTAGGTTTAGGGGTTAATAGCTTAATTTAGTTTTTAGCAATGTGGGGTTAATAGGTTTAGTTAGTAGTAGTGATGTGGGAGGCCAGAGGTTTAGGGGTTAATACGTTTATTTAGTGGCAGCAGTGTCGGGGAGCGGTGGGATAGGGGTTAATAACTTTATTTAGGTTACGGCGATGTTGGGGAGCAGCGGGATAGGGGTTAATTACTTTATTTAGGTTGCGGCGATGTCGGGGAGTGGCGAGATAGGGGTTAAACATTTTAGTATAGTGGAGGAATTTAGTGACAGGGTATCAATGACTTCTAGTTAACAACAGTCTGATGCTCATCGCCCCAAACTTGTTGCGCGTCTTTTTGCCGGCTTTTTTCATAAATAAGGAGAGCGTATTGAGATCCGAGGCCGCGATGTTAGGCGATGTTAGGCAAGCGTATTGATGCCGGCGAATGCAACAAAGTTGACGGCTTGATAGATATCCCCCAAAGAGTGTTGTATAACAAAGATAACAATTAAGTACAATACTGTAGAGAATGTATAAATGGTATTACATTTTAAATAACAATAAACGACCATTAAACTTGACATTTCAATAACACATAAAGGGCCAGATTATAAATGGAGCGCAAATTTGTCGCATGCCCGCAAATGGGCAAATTCACCGGATTACATGCGTGCGATAAATAACCAGCCATTACAAGTGACTGGTTATTGATACCGCAAGCTCGCAGTAGCAATTAGTGCTAATAAAATTAACCAGAGATCAGATCTCTGGTTAATTTTATAAATGTCCACCAAATGCCCCCAAAATACAGTGTAGTGTATTTTATTAAAATATAAAAAAAATTAGTATTTTTTAAAAATAAAATAACTAGTGATGTCGCGAACAGTTCGCCGGAGAACAGTTCCCGGCGATCATAGCTTGTTCGCATTCGCCGCGGCGGGCGAACATATGCGATGTTCGATCCGCCCCCTATTCGTCATCATTGAGTAAACTTTGACCCTGTATCTCACAGTCTGCAGACACATTTCAGCCAATCAGCAGCAGACACTCCCTCCCAGACCCTCCCAGCTCCTGGCAGCAGCCATTTTAGATTCATTCTGATCCTGCATTCTTAGTCAGAGGAGGGATAGTGCTGCTGCTGCTGATTTTATAGGGAAATTGATAGCTAGGCTAGTGTATTCAGTGTCCACTAGAGTCCTGAAGGACTCATCTGATCTCTGCTGTAAGGACAGCACCCCAAAAAGCCCTTTTCAGGGCTAGAACATCAGTCATTTTTTTTTTTTACCTTTGTAATCTAATAGCAGTTGCCTGCCTGGCACTGCCAGCCTGTGTGTCAGGCTCACAGCATATACTGTGCCTACTTGCTCAGTGCCACCAGTCATAACTGGTGTAACATTAGTGTAAATTTAAAAAAAAAAAAAAATTTTTACATCAGTCTGCTAGTGTAATCTAATTTCATTTGCCAGGCCAGCCTTCCACTGCCAGCCAGCCTGTGTGTCAGGCTCACAGCATATACTGTGCCTACTTCCTCAGTGCCACCAGTCATATCTGGTGTAACATTAGTGTAAATTTAAAAAAAAAAAAACTTTTACATCAGTCTGCTAGTTTAATCTAATTGCAGTTGCCTGCCTGCCAGCGTGTGTGCCAGGCCCACTTGCCAACAAGTGCCACGAATCATATTTGTTATAACAGTAGTGTAAATATTTAAAAAAAAACTTTTTTGACTGTGAAACATCAGTCTGCTAGTGTAATCTAATTGCAGTAGCCTGCCTGCCAGTGTGTGTGCCAGGCCCACTTGCCAACTAGTGCCACCAATCATATTTGTAATAACAGTAGTGTAAATATTTTAAAAAAAAACTTTTTTGACTGTGAAACATTAGTCTGCTAGTGTAGGCCCACTTGCCAAGTTAGTGGCACCACTCATATTTGTTGTAACAGTAGTGTAAATATTTTTTTAAAAAAACTTTTTGACTGTGAAACATCAGTCTGCTAGTGTAATCTAATTGCAGTTGCCTGCCTGCCAGCGTGTGTGCCAGGCCCACTTGCCAACTAGTGCCACCAATCATATTTGTTATAACAGTAGTGTAAATATTTAAAAAAAAAAATTTTTGACTGTGAAACATCAGTCTGCTAGTGTAATCTAATTTCAGTTGCCTGCCTGCCAGCGTGTGTGCCAGGCCCACTTGCCAACTAGTGCCACCAATCATATTTGTTATAACAGTAGTGTAAATATTAAAAAAAAAACTTTTTTGACTGTGAAACATCAGTCTGCTAGTGTAATCTAATTGCAGTTGCCTGCCTGCCAGCGTGTGTGCCAGGCCCACTTGCCAACTAGTGCCACCAATCATATTTGTTATAACAGTAGTGTAAATATTTAAAAAACTTTTTTGACTTTGAAACATCAGTCTGCTAGTGTAATCTAATTGCAGTTGCCTGCCAGCGTGTGTGCCAGGCCCACTTGCCAAGTAGTGGCACCACTCATATTTGTTGTAATAGTAGTGTAAATATTTAAAAAAAAAAAACTTTTTTGACTGTGAAACATCAGTCTGCTAGTGTAATCTTATTGCAGTTGCCTGCCTGCCAGCGTGTGTGGCAGGCCCACTTGCCAAGTTAGTGACACCACTCATATTTGTTGTAACAGTAGTGTAAATATTTAAAAAACTTTTTTGACTTTGAAACATCAGTCTGCTAGTGTAATCTAATTGCAGTTGCCTGCCAGCGTGTGTGCCAGGCCCACTTGCCAAGTAGTGGCACCACTCATATTTGTTGTAATAGTAGTGTAAATATTTAAAAAAAAAAAACTTTTTTGACTGTGAAACATCAGTCTGCTAGTGTAATCTAATTGCAGTTGCCTGCCTGCCTGCCAGCGTGTGTGCCAGGCCCACTTGCCAACTAGTGCCACCAATCATATTTGTTATAACAGTAGTGTAAATATTTAAAAAAAAACTTTTTTGACTGTGAAACATCAGTCTGCTAGTGTAATCTAATTGCAGTTGCCTGCCAGCGTGTGTGCCAGGCCCACTTGCCAACTAGTGCCACCAATCATATTTGTTATAACAGTAGTGTAAATATTTAAAAAAAAAACTTTTTTGACTGTGAAACATCAGTCTGCTAGTGTAATCTAATTTCAGTTGCCTGCCTGCCAGTGTGTGTGCCAGGCCCACTTGCCAACTAGTGCCACAATCATATTTGTTATAACAGTAGTGTAAATATTTAAAAAAAACTTTTTTGACTGTGAAACATCAGTCTGCTAGTGTAATCTTATTGCAGTTGCCTGCCTGCCTGCCTGCCTGCCTGCCTGCCTGCCAGAGTGTGTGCCAGGCCCACTTGCCAAGTTAGTGGCACCACTCATATTTGTTGTAACAGTAGTGTAAATATTAAAAAAAAACTTTTTGACTGTGAAACATCAGTCTGCTAGTATAATCTAATTTCAGTTGCCTGCCTGCCAGCGTGTGTGCAAGGCCCACTTGCCAACTAGTGCCACCAATCATATTTGTTATAACAGTAGTGTAAATATTTTTGTAAAAAATTTTTTGACTGTGAAACATCAGTCTGCTAGTGTAATCTAATTGCAGTAGCCTGCCTGCCAGCGTGTGTGCCAGGCCCACTTGCCAAGTAGTGGCACCACTCATATTTGTTGTAATAGTAGTGTAAATATTTAAAAAAAAACTTTTTTGACTGTGAAACATCAGTCTGCTAGTGTAATCTTATTGCAGTTGCCTGCCTGCCTGCCAGCGTGTGTGACAGGCCCACTTGCCAAGTTAGTGACACCACTCATATTTGTTGTAACAGTAGTGTAAATATTTTAAAAAAAACTTTTTTGACTGTGAAACATCAGTCTGCTAGTGTAACCTAATTGCAGTTGCCTGCCTGCCAGCGTGTGTGCCAGGCCCACTTGCCAACTAGTGCCACCAATCATATTTGTTATAACAGTAGTGTAAATATTTAAAAAAAAAAAACGTTTTTGACTGTGAAACATCAGTCTGCTAGTGTAATCTAATTGCAGTTGCCTGCCTGCCTGCCAGCGTGTGTGCCAGGCCCACTTGCCAACTAGTGCCACCAATCATATTTGTTATAACAGTAGTGTAAATATTTAAAAAAAAAACTTTTTTAACTGTGAAACATCAGTCTGCTAGTGTAATCTAATTTCAGTTGCCTGCCTGCCTGCCAGTGTGTGTGCCAGGCCCACTTGCCAACTAGTGCCACAATCATATTTGTTATAACAGTAGTGTAAATATTTTTAAAAAAACTTTTTGGACTGTGAAACATCAGTCTGCTAGTGTAATCTTATTGCAGTTGCCTGCCTGCCTGCCAGAGTGTGTGCCAGGCCCACTTGCCAAGTTAGTGGCACCACTCATATTTGTTGTAACAGTAGTGTAAATATTAAAAAAAAACTTTTTGACTGTGAAACATCAGTCTGCTAGTATAATCTAATTTCAGTTGCCTGCCTGCCAGCGGGCCCACTTGCCAAGTTAGTGGCACCACTCATATTTGTTGTAACAGTAGTGTAAATATTAAAAAAAAAAACTTTTTTAACTGTGAAACATCAGTCTGCCTGTGTGTCAGTCTCATAGCATATACTGTGCCTACTTCCTCAGTGCCACCACTCATATCTGGTGTAACATTAGTGTAAATTTAAAAAAAAAAAAACTTTTACATCAGTCTGCTAGTGTAATCTAATTGCAGTTGCCTGCCTGCCAGTGTGTGTGCCAGGCCCACTTGCCAACTAGTGCCACCACTCATATTTGTTATAACAGTAGTGTAAATATTTAAAAAAAAAAACTTTTTTGACTGTGAAACATCAGTCTGCTAGTGTAATCTAATTGCAGTTGCCTGCCTGCCAGCATGTGTGCCAGGCCCACTTGCTAACTAGTGCCACCACTCATATTTGTTATAACAGTAGTGTAAATAATTAAAAAAAAATCTTTTTTGACTGTGAAACATCAGTCTGCTAGTGTAATCTAATTGCAGTTGCCTGCCTGCCTGCCAGCGTGTGTGCCAGGCCCACTTGCCAACTAGTGCCACCAATCATATTTGTTATAACAGTAGTGTAAATATTTAAAAAAAAAACTTTTTTAACTGTGAAACATCAGTCTGCTAGTGTAATCTAATTTCAGTTGCCTGCCTGCCTGCCAGTGTGTGTGCCAGGCCCACTTGCCAACTAGTGCCACAATCATATTTGTTATAACAGTAGTGTAAATATTTTTAAAAAAACTTTTTGGACTGTGAAACATCAGTCTGCTAGTGTAATCTTATTGCAGTTGCCTGCCTGCCTGCCAGAGTGTGTGCCAGGCCCACTTGCCAAGTTAGTGGCACCACTCATATTTGTTGTAACAGTAGTGTAAATATTAAAAAAAAACTTTTTGACTGTGAAACATCAGTCTGCTAGTATAATCTAATTTCAGTTGCCTGCCTGCCAGCGGGCCCACTTGCCAAGTTAGTGGCACCACTCATATTTGTTGTAACAGTAGTGTAAATATTAAAAAAAAAAACTTTTTTAACTGTGAAACATCAGTCTGCCTGTGTGTCAGTCTCATAGCATATACTGTGCCTACTTCCTCAGTGCCACCACTCATATCTGGTGTAACATTAGTGTAAATTTAAAAAAAAAAAAAACTTTTACATCAGTCTGCTAGTGTAATCTAATTGCAGTTGCCTGCCTGCCAGTGTGTGTGCCAGGCCCACTTGCCAACTAGTGCCACCACTCATATTTGTTATAACAGTAGTGTAAATATTTAAAAAAAAAAACTTTTTTGACTGTGAAACATCAGTCTGCTAGTGTAATCTAATTGCAGTTGCCTGCCTGCCAGCATGTGTGCCAGGCCCACTTGCTAACTAGTGCCACCACTCATATTTGTTATAACAGTAGTGTAAATAATTAAAAAAAAATCTTTTTTGACTGTGAAACATCAGTCTGCTAGTGTAATCTAATTGCAGTTGCCTGCCTGCCAGCGTGTGTGCCAGGCCCACTTGCCAACTAGTGCCACGAATCATATTTGTTATAACAGTAGTGTAAATATTTAAAAAAAAAACTTTTTGGACTGTGAAACATCAGTTAAACACCTGTATACTTCCTTGGCTGTTGGTACTAAACTCCACTGCTGTAAGAACTGTATGTTAATCTGCTTGCTGAGTCTAAGCAACTATACTGTGACATCTGTTTATCCTGAAGCCAAGTACCTCTGCTGTGAGTACCTGTATACTTCCTTGGCTGTTGGTACTAAACTACACTGCTTTAAGAACTGTTTGTTTATCTGCTTGCTGAGTCTAAGCAACTCTACTGTGACATTTGTCTTCCTGAAACTAAGTTGCCTTACCGAGATACTGGCGTATGCTTGGCCTGTTCCTGAACCCAAGTTGCCTTACTGAGATACTGGCGTATGCTCGGCCTGTTCCTGAACCCAAGTTGCCTTACCGAGATACTGGCGTATGCTCGGCCTGTTCTTGAACCCAAGTTGCCTTACCGAGATACTGGCGTATGCTCGGCCTGTTCCTGAACCCAAGTTGCCTTACCGAGATACTGGCGTATGCTCGGCCCCTTCCTGAAACCAAGTTGCTATACCGAGATACTGGCGTATGCTCGGCCCCTTCCTGAAACCAAGTTGCCTTACCGAGATACTGGCGTATGCTCGGCCCGTTCCTGAAACCAAGTTGCCTTACCGAGATACAGGCGTATGCTCGCCGCTCGGCCTGTTCCTGAACCCAAGTTGCCTTACCGAGATACTGGCGTATGCTCGGCCTGTTCCTGAACCCAAGTTGCTATAACAAGATACTGGCGTATGCTCGGCCACTTCCTGAAACCAAGTTGCCTTACCGAGATACTGGCGTATGCTCGGCGCTCGACCCGTTCCTGAAACCAAGTTGCCTTACCAAGATACTGGCATATGATACCAAGTACCCTGGCTCTAATACCCGTGTATGCCGACTTTGATCCTAATATCAAGTACTCGTAAGGGTTGTCTGTGTCTGTTGAAGGACTTCTGCTTGAACTGTTCTTTTACAAGACTTTCATTTGTTTATTATCAGTTTTGAATATAACCTTAATGTGCTTTACCTCTTGTTTTTCTTGCATTACCTTAGTAAAGTTACTTTAACTAAAGCTCTTCTTTGTTCTGTGTTTCTTTCTGGTATACTGAGTCCTACTCACCTCTTCACATCCTCTCAGCTTAACTCAGCCATCACCTTGCACATGCTCCAAACTCCTGAACCTACTCAGCCGAGCATGACAGATTAAACTGCTAAGAATAGTACTACTTAACACACCACTCATATCTTGTGGCACAGTAGATTGCACGCGCAGTGCCCCAAATTTGAAGTAGGAGGACCGACCAAGCATCTTTTTCCATCTCCGGGTTCCTAAAAATTATCTCCGGTTCCTAAAAATGATGCCATACCTGTACTCGATTGTGCAAAAGGAAGTCATGGCATATGGGGTCTTTCATGCTGTCGTGCCTGTTGAGAGTCGGGGACCCTCGTATAAAAAGGCTGAAGGAGAACGACCTGTACTGGGTGTCCAAGCATCTTTTTCCATCTCCCGGTTCCTAAAATCCATGCCATATACACGTCCCCTGATAGGGGACACCACAGTGGAAGGTACCCGGCCACAATTTCTTTGCTCAAAAGACAATCCCGGACCCCAACCTGTACTCGATTGTGCAAAAGGAAGTAACCTTACCATGGGTCGCAGACCTCACGTCTTGTAATTCTCTGTCTGGGAAATTATATATCTATCAAATCTATCTATTTATCTATCAAATCTATCTAACTATCAATCGTATCTATCAAATGTATATTGCATCTATTGATCTATGTAATTCGTATCTATCAAATGTATATTGCATCTATTGATCTATGTAATTCGTATCTATCAAATGTATATTGCATCTATTGATCTATGTAATTTGTATCTATCAAATGTATATTGCATCTATTGATCTATGTAATTCGTATCTATCAAATGTATATTGCATCTATTGATCTATGTAATTCGTATCTATCAAATGTATATTGCATCTATTGATCTATGTAATTCGTATCTATCAAATGTATATTGCATCTATTGATCTATGTAATTCGTATCTATCAAATGTATATTGCATCTATTGATCTATGTAATTTGTATCTATCAAATGTATATTGCTTCTATTGATCTATGTAATCTATGTATCTATCTATCAAATCTATCTATCTCGTGGTTGTGCAAATGGACTGTTTGCGGTGCGTTACACGGGGAATTTGGTCTGTCACTGTGAAGCGGGTGTAACCCTTACACTACCTGATCGATACAACATTATACCTGATGTTTTAAAGCATGTTATTCCAAACAATTTAGGAATGTTAGGTGATTTATGCCCTTTATGGCTTAAAACCAGACTCTGCATCAACTATGTAATTTTCCATGGGAGTTTTGCCATGGAGCCCCCTCCGGCATGCCACAGTCCAGGTGTTAGTCCCATTGAAACAACTTTTCCATCACTATTGTGGCCAGAAAGAGTCCCTGTGGGTTTTAAAGTTCGCCTGCCTATTGAAGTCAATGGCGGTTCGCCCGGTTCTCCGGTTTGCGAACAGTTACGGAAGTTCGAGTCCACCATTCGCGAACCGAAATTTTTAGGTTTGCGACATCACTAAAAATAACTGCACTAGGTAGTATTTTGGGGGTAAAGTTGGCGGGAGTGGCACTGAAAAGTGTGTTTACATTGTGGTCTATGGGAACTGTGTGCTCCCAGTAAATATATATGTATATGCTTATATACATATATATTTATGTGTATATACACATATTAACAAATAAATATATATGTATATAATCATATACATATATATTTACAATTTGCTGCCATCGCTGCACAACTCACCCCCTTTGCTGCCCTAGTTTTCATGCCGAAACGAGGCTCCCATTGGAGTCCATGGAAGCGCACTCTCATGAGAGCAATGCTTCCAAGCAAAGCAAACGCTAGCTCACTTTCGCATTGCTGTCAACTTGTAATACCAGAGCACATAAGTGTGCACTGGTATTAATCAGTGGAGCGCAAATATTGCTTTTATGAAAGAGATATTTAGCACTCCACTTGTAATCTGGCCCAAAATCTTATACTATTGCAAGTGAAACATCATTGGAAGATACATTCATTATTTATTTTGTTGTAACATACATCTAAAAAATGTGCTTGTTTTACTTTTTTCCTAGGGAGGTTTGGGTCAATACTTTTAGGCAATTTATGTAAGCGTTTGTTTACTTCACCATCCCCTCTAAAATTCTCAGCAGTCACATGCTTGTAAAAGGTGGATTATTAGTTTTGCATTAACAATCATGATAGGAGAATCATTCTTTGCAATAGTAACTAAGTTAAATCAGTGCTAAACCACCTTAAGGGAAGAGATAAGGGCAGGCTTCCCCTTCTGTCTCAACTGCACATGCTATGGGGCATATTTATCAAAGCGTCAATGTATTAGATTGTACCTTTTTATGTTAATCACTGGTGACAGACACATATATGATCCTGTATTAATGACAATGTTAGAATTATAGATGCATGAAAGGCTAAATCATGAGATTTAAAACTCCTTAGAGAATGATATTGTTTGTGTCCAGAAGCAATGATGACTCTAAGTAAATGTTTCCATACCTCCCTTTAAACCATGTGATTATTTACAGCTGGAGAGATCAGCACATCTGTTCATAAGTGGAATAACGTACCTCCCCCTGAAAAATGTAACAGAAAGTAGGTTTGGTTGCACCACAAAAGTATATGGGAAGCAAAATACCAAATGTGTAATAGAAAGTATAAGCAATGTTCATGAACTGACTAGCGATCTAGTACAATCTCAACTCTTTATGGGGTAGTGATGGACAACTAACACTAATATATATGAGAAATAACTATATATATATATATATATATTTATAAACTAATTTTTAATCTTAAAGGGACAGTCTAATTCAAATTAAACTTTCATGATTAAGATAGGTCATGCAATTTAAAAACAACTTTGAAATTTACTTTTATCATCAAATTTACTTTGTTCTCTTGGTAATCTTTTTTGAAAGCTAAATTTAGGTAGGCTCAAACTGATTTCTAAACCGTTGAAAACTGCCTCTTATCTCAGTGCATTTTGACAGTTTTTCACAGTTAGACAGTGCTAGTTAATGTGTGTCATATAGATAACATTGTGCTCACTCCGGTGGAGCTATTTAAGAGTCGGCACTGATTGGCTAAAATGCATGTCCGTCAAAAGCACTGAGATAAGGGGGTAGTCTTCAGAGGCCTAGATACAAGATAATCACAGAGGTAATATGCGTATTAATATCACAGTGTTGGTTATGCAAAACTGGTGAATGGGTAATAAAGGGATTATTTATCTTTTTAAACAATACAAATGCTGGTGTAGACTGTCCCTTTAAGTCTGATTTCCTGAGCCTGAGCACTAAATGAAATATGCTGTTGCTCATTGACATGAAAAGTGCAACTAACCATGCAAGATAGAGGGTCTATGTATGTGGTTTGAGTATTGTACATGATATATACAATTCTTTACTAGTACTATATTTATACTTCAGCGGATGTACGCCCAAAGTTTAAGGTCCACCTGAAACTTAAGTTAAGAAGCAGCAGTCATAAGACCGCTGCTCCATAACTTCTACGCCACCTTTTAGGTGGCCGACTGCAATCATCACAATCCAATATGATCGGGATGATTGACACTCCCTGCTAGCGGCTGATTGGCCACGAATGTGCAGAGGGCGCCATTGCACAAGCATTTCATGTCCGCCCGGCATTTGTTAAATCTACCCAAAAGTGTTGTCTTATGTTTTATACTAATTGTTTTCAGCCCTAACAGTCAAATGGAACCTGTGCAGCTGGAGAAGAAGTAAAGTCATCACAAATATCTGGTGATGTTTCATTTCAAAAAGGTGACATTAGAATTGCTACAATGAGTACATTTGTTTAAACGTAAGTAGGATCCTGACATAATGTATGCACTGTTACAATTTGCTGTTAACAAGTACATTATTCTAATATTACTATCACATCATTCAAAATCCTTCATCATTTAGGGTAAGATAACCATAAAACACTAAAAAAGATTTGGTATTACAACTATACCAGCATTTTTTTAATAACTCATACTTTTTTAAGTGTCAATCAAAAAAGAAAATAAATAACAGGAGTCAGCCCTATATATTGATAACCCTCAAGACCATTCAATTCATTTCAACGCTACCCCATCTCAAATATCCACTTGACCGTAACTTCATTCCTGAACAATAGAGTAAAATCAATACTATGAAAACACAATGGTTGCTTATACATATGTATACATATACTTTTTTTAAATCAAATTTGCTATTTATTGTGCCAATTCATTATGTGAAATTAAAGGGACACAAACCCACATTTTTTTCCTTCAAGGTTCCAATAGAACATACAATTTAAACATCTTTCCAGTTTACTTTGATTAACTAATTTGCTTCATTCTCATCCTTTGTTAAAAAATATATCTAGATAGGCTAAGCAGCAGCAATGCACAACTGGAAGCTTGCTGCTGATTGGTGGCTACAGATATATGCCTCTTGTCTTTGGTTCACCTAATATATTCAGCTTGCTCCAAGTAGTGCATTGCTGCTCCTACACCAAAGGATGCCACAATAATTCATGAGTTTTTCAGTTTTATGTCCCTTAAATCATTATATACTGTATATATATATATATATATATATATATATATATATATATATATATATATATATATATATATATATATATATATATACACGTGTATATATATATATATACATATGTATTATACATACATTATGCATTATACATACATATATATATATATATATATATACACACACACACATATACCATATCCCTTAGGGGTATATTTATGAAAGGGTCAACTGAAAATACACTGGAATTCTGCATCATAATTGTTGCGAGATTGATCTGACCTAGTTATCAAAGCGTCAAGATCGGCAAATGACAAAATTTGTGACGTAACATACGATCCCTCAATCTCAATCCGACGCAGATCGATGCTTAAGTCATTACAGATGTTTCGAATACACATTCCCGCCGCTCCCTGACACAGCCGCCACTAAATAAACGTATTAACCCCTAAACTTCTGGCCTCCCACATCACCACCACTAACTAAACCTATTAACCCCTAAACCATCAGCCCCCCACATCGCCAAAAACAAAATTAAGCTATTAACCCTTAAACCTAACAACCCCTTAACTTTAAATTAAAATTACAACATCACTATCTTAATATAAATTAAAACTTACCTGTAGAATTAAAATAAACTAATTTTAAACTATAAATTAACCTACCCTGACTATTATGCTAAAATTAAATTAAACTATCAATTAAATAAGCTAAATTACATATTAAAAAACCTAACACTGCTAACATTATTTAAATATATTAAACATTATTACAAAGTTCTAAATGACCAAAAAAACAAACACTAAATTACAAAAAATAACAAACGAAATTATCCAAAATATTTTTTTTACACCTAGGGCTCCATGTACGAAGCAGCGAAAGCTGCTCCGGAGCCTTTGCGGGGCAGGTTCGCATATGCGAGCCTGCTTCCCGCAATGTAAGAAGCAGCGGTCATTAGACCGCTGCTTCCTACACCCTACGCCACCTCTTAGGTGGCGAAGCAAAATCACCGAGAGCTTGCTCGCTCTCGGTGATTGACAGCCCCTTCAGTCGCGTGATTGGTCGCGTGACTGAAGGGGCGGGCATTACACACTCCGCTGAGTGTGTAATGATACATACGGGCAAGCGGATCAATAGATCCGCTGCCCGTGTGTAGCGGAGGCGGGCGGACAGCTTCGCGAGTTAAGAAGCTGTCCGCCCGCCTCTTAGTACATGGAGCCCTTAATCTAATAGCCCTATCAAAATAAAAAAGCCCCCCCAAAATAAAAAAACCCCTAGCCTACAATAAACTACCAATGGCCCTTAAAAGGGCCTTTTGTGGGGCATTGCCCCAAAGATATCAGCTCTTTTACCTGTAAAAAAATACAAAGACCCCCCAACAGTAAAACCCACCAACCAACCAACCCCCCCAAATAAAAACCCTAACTCTAAAAAATACCTAAGCTACCCATTGCCCTGAAAAGGGCATTTGGATGGGCATTGCTCTTAAAAGGGCATTTAGCTCTTTAACAAACCCAAACCCTAATCTAAAATAAAAACCCACCCAATTTTTTTTAAAAAGTCCTAACACTAACCCCCGAAGATCCACTTACAGTTCTGAAGTTCTGACATCCAGGCGGAGAAGTCTTCATTCAGATGGCGATGTCTTCATCCATCCAGGCGGCAGAAGTCTTCATCCAGGCGGTGATGTTTTCATCCATCCAGGCAGTGAAGTCTTCATCCAAGCGGCATCTTCTATCTTCATCCCTGCGGCGCAGAGCGGGTCCATCCTGAAGCCATCCGGCGCAGAGCTCCTCTTCTTACGGTCGTCGCCGTAAACTGAAGCTTCAATGCAAGGGACGCAATTCAAGATGGCGTCCCTTGCATTCCTATTGGCTGATTTGAGTATTAAATTCAAATCAGCCAATAGGAGGCGAGCTTCTGAAATCCTATTGGCTGTTCAAATCAGGCAATAGAATGAGAGCTACTGAAATCCTATTGGCTGTTCAAATCAAATTTAGTGTTTGTTATTTTTCATAATTTAGTGTTTGTTATTTTTTGTAACAGTGTTTGTTTTTTTTTTGGTAATTTAGAACTTTGTAATAATGTTTAATTGTATATTAAAATAATTTTAGTAGTGTTAGGTTTTTTAATATGTAATTTAGCTTATTTAATTGGTAGTTTAATTTAATTTTAGTATAATAGTTAGGGTAGGTTAATTTATTTAATTAGTGGTGGTGATGTGGGAGGTCAGAGGTTTAGGGGTTAACAAGTTTATTTAGTGGCGTCGGTGTCGGGGAGCGGCAGGATAGGGGTTAATATTTATATTAGTGGCGGTGATGTAGGGAGCGGTAGAATAGGGGTTAATAGGTTTATTATAGTGGCGGCAATGTGGGAGGGTAGCGGCAGTTTAAGGGTTAATAGGTAGTTTATAGATGTTAGTTTACTTTGTAGCCGTATGAATAAAGTTGGGAAAAACCCGAATAACAGGGTCATCGATGACTGTTAGTTAACAACAGTCCGATAATCATCTTGGTACTTGGTGCACATGTTTTTGACGGCTTTTTTCATAAATAAGGTGATCGTATTAAGATCTGCAGCCACGATGTTTGGCGATGTTAGGCAAGCGTATTGACGCCCGCAAATGCAACATAGTTGACACTTTGATAAATATCCCACTTAGAGACCTATTTATCAAATGTCTGTCGGACCTGATCCGACAGTGCGGATCAGGTCCAACAGACATAGCTGAATGCGGAGAGCAATATGCTCTCCGTATTCAGCATTGCACCAGCAGCTGTTGTGAGCTGCTGGTGCAACGCCGCCCCCTGCAGACTCGCGCAGCAGGGGGGTGTCACTCAACCCGATCGTACTCGATCGGGTTGAATTGTGGTGATCTCTGTCAGCCTCATCAAAGCAGGCGGACAGGGTTATGGAGCAGCGGTCTTTAGACCGCTGCTTCATAACTGCTGTTTCTGGCGAGTCTGAAGACTCGCCAGTAACACAAGCCCTCAAATGAGTAGTAGATTTGTTTCTGACAAATTTCAGTTGTGTCTATTTCCACTCCTCTGGTATCATGTGACAGCCATCAGCCAACCACAAATGCATATACGTATATATTCTGTGAATTCTTGCACATGCACAGTAGGAGCTGGTGACTCAAAAAGTGTAAATATATAAAGACTGTGAACATTTTATTAATGGAAGTAAATTTCATTGAGCTCGCATTCTATTGGCTGCTATATCTGAATCATGAAGTATAATTTTGACTTGAGTGTCCCTTCAAGTGCACAGGAATCTTTAGTTTTGTTCATATATAGTCCCATCTTCTGTCCCATTTTACAGATGTAATATACAAATTTTATAAACTCTAAACCATTTCTGGTCCCAAGCAGTTTGGAAAAAGGTTTTTGTATCTGTATGACAATACTTTACTATACTATACTATTTACAATGCATTTTTAGGTATATTTAAAAGTCTATATCAAAAGACACTTTCCTCATTTTTTGAAACATACTTTTCCCAAAAGATTAAAAATTATTTAACAAATGTGAAATGTTGTTATTTTAAAGATTTTAAAGGAGCATTTAGAAGAGGCATTTATTCCAAGTTGCAAATAATTTTGAGAGTCATTGATTTATTGTTTATGTAAACAAATACTGAAAACAAATTTCCTACAGCATTGAAATCCAGGTATACATTTTTGGAGAATCTAATGTTTGCAAAGTATGTATGTATATATGTATATATCTACTTCTATTAAGTGTGTTTACATTGATGTAAAGAGATATGGTATATGACCAGGTGTTATTCTGGGAAGGGATCAAAGATGTTTTTGTGTGTCTGTATGTATGTATATATGTGTGTTATTATTTATGTGTATGTATATATGTGTATGTGGGGGCGTATTATGGCCTAGGCAGGGGCGTATTATGGCCTAGGCCAACAAGGCCGGTGCCTAGGGCAACAGATTTGGGAGCACATCATTCCTATCCTCTCTCTAAAAGTCAGCACACAGTACAGTGAGCGATAAAGTGCAGGCTTTTACAGAGAAGACGTAGTGGAAGCGTTCTTAGTGAGAAACTTGACTGGGGATATGCTTCCAAGGTGAGGCTGGAGGAGAAGACCTTGTGCTGATATGCTGCCTCCCCTTGTCAGCTGTGGTGGGTCTGCGAGCGCAGTGCTTATTGCAGGTCTTAGTGACTAACTGACTGGATGTGTCTGTGCACTGCTTAGATATGTTAGCTACTAATAGCTAGCTTTCTCTGCATTCATGTGATGTCTAATAATAAACTCTCAGTGCTAATGTATGTTAGCTACTAATAGCTACCTTTCTCTGCATTCATGTGATGTCTAATCATAAACTCTCAGCGCTAATGTATGTTAGCTACTAATAGCTACCTTTCTCTGCATTCATGCACCCATGGAGTAAATAGTAAACGGACACTTAAAACGTTTCATTACTTGAATGATGGTAATTACTGTATGTTGTTGTATGTAAAGGGCAGTGATTGTTTCAAAGTGTATTCTTCTTTCCCTCCCTTCCTCTCTCCCTTCTTTCCCTTTCTCCCTCCCTCCCTTCCTCCCTCCCTCAACTCACTCCCTCCCTAAACTCCCTCCCTTCTTTCCCTCCAATCTTTCCCTCCCTTCTTTCTCTAATCTCCCTCCCTTGCTCCCTTCTTTCACTCATTTCTTTCCCTCACCACTTTTCTCTTCTCTCTCTCTCTCTCTCTCTCTCTCTCTCCCTCCCTTCCTGCTTGCCTTTCCCTCCCTTTTTTCCCCTCCCGTTCTTTTCTCTCCCTTCTCTCAGGGAGAAAATGGCATGAGATGCATGCAATTCAACCTACCTGTATGCAAGTGTTTTGTTAGCCCATTTTTTTTTAAATTGTTATGAAAAAACAAACAAAACAAAAACATTATACACAATGACCCAAAAAAATATTAAGTGGAAAAAAGGCCTAAAACCTTTGGGGCGCGATCCGATATAGATCGCAGTTTGCGGCGCAATCGAGGGAACCCACGTTGCCCGCAGTTTCAGCTCGCAACTCGAGCCATCCAATATGCGGCGCCGTCACTTGCTAAAGTGGTGCAAGTCTCACAAACCAGCGATGTCCAGAAATCTGCGTAAGTACAGATTTTTGGAGTCGCCAGTGACTTGCGCCACGTTAGAAACTGCCGGCGCCTATAAAACCTGACTAAAGTCTAAATCACCCGCACTGTCTAACACGCCTCCTAAACATAGCCCGACACATCTAACACGCCTCCCTAACATAGCCCGACACGTCTAACCCTCTATCCGCTATCCCCCCTCACTATCCTAACAATAAAAAAGCTATTAACCCCTAAACCGCCGCTCCCGTACCCCGCCGCAACCTAATAAAGTTATTAACCCCTAAACCGTCGCTCCCGTACCCTGCCGCCAGCTATATTATATCTATAACCCCTAAAGTGAGCCCCTAACACCGCCGCCATCTATATTAAAATTATTAACCCCTAATGTAAGCCCCTTACACCGCCGCCATCTCTATTAAAATGATTAACCCCTAATTTAATCTACCTACCCCGCCGCCAGCTATATTATCTATATTAACCCTAAGTATATTATAGTTAATATAGGTATTACATTATATATATTAACTATATTAACCCTAATTATATTAGGGTTAATATAGTTAATATAGTTACTATAGTATTTATATTAACTATATTAACTCTATCTAACCCTAACACCCCTAACTAAATTTATATTAAATTAATCTAATTCATTTATAAACTAAAATATTCCTATTTAAATCTAAATACTTACCTATAAAATAAACCCTAAGATAGCTACAATATAATTAATAATTACATTGTAGCTATGTTAGGGTTAATATTTATTTTACAGGTAAATTGTTAATTATTTTAACTAGGTATAATAGCTATTAAATAGTTTTTAACTATTTAATATCTACCTAGTTAAAATAATTACCCAATTACCTGTAAAATAAATCCTAACCTAAGTTACAAATACACCTACACTATCAATAAATTAAATAAACTACAAACATCTATCTAAAAATACAATTAAATTAACTAAACTAAATTACCAAAAAAAACAAACACTAAATTACAAAAAATAAAAAAAAGATTACAAGATTTTTAAGCTAATTACACCTATTCTAAGCCCCCTAATAAAATAATAAACCCCCAAAATAAAAAAAATTCCCTGCCCTATTCTAAATTAAAAGAATTTCAAAGCTCTTTACCTTACCAGCCCTTAAAAGGGCCTTTTGTGGGGCATGCCCCAAAGAATTCAGCTCTTTTGCATACAAATACAATACCCCCCCCCCCCATTACAACCCACCACCCACATACCCCTATTCTAAAACCACCCAAACCCCCCTTAAAAAAGCCTAACACTACCCCCCTGAAGATCTCCCTACCTTGTCTTCACCACACCGGGCCGAACTCCTGATCCGATCCGGGCGATGTCTTCCTCCAAGCGGCAAAGAAGAATTCTTCCTCCGGCGATGTCTTCCTCCAAGCGGCAAAGAAGAATTCTTCCTCCGGCGATGTCTTCCTCCAAGCAGCAAAGAAGAATTCTTCCTCCGGCGACGTCTTCCTCCAAGCGGCAGCAAAGTCTTCATTCTTCCGGCGGCATCTTCAATCTTCATTCTTCCGGCGGCATCTTCAATCTTCTTTCTTCGCTCCGCCGCCGCGGAGCATCCATCCCGGACGACTACTGAACGACGAATGAGGTACCTTTAAATGACGTCATCCAAGATGGCGTCCGCCGAATTCCAATTGGCTGATAGGATTCTATCAGCCAATCGGAATTAAGTTAGAAAAATCTGATTGGCTGATTGAATCAGCCAATCAGATTCAAGTTCAATCCGATTGGCTGATCCAATCAGCCAATCAGATTGAGTTTGCATTCTATTGGCTGATCGGAACAGCCAATAGAATACGAGCTCAATCTGATTGGCTGATTGGATCAGCCAATCGGATTGAACTTGAATCTGATTGGCTGATTCAATCAGCCAATCAGATTTTTCTAACTTAATTCCGATTGGCTGATAGAATCCTATCAGCCAATCGGAATTCGGCGGACGCCATCTTGGATGACGTCATTTAAAGGTACCTCATTTGTCGTTCGGTAGTCGTCCGGGATGGATGCTCCGTGGCGGCGGAGCGAAGAAAGAAGATTGAACATGCCGCCGGAAGAATGAAGACTTTGCTGCCGCTTGGAGGAAGACGTCGCCGGAGGAAGAATTCTTCTTTGCCGCTTGGAGGAAGACATCGCCAGAGGAAGAATTCTTCTTTGCCGCTTGGAGGAAGACATCGCCGGAGGAAGAATTCTTCTTTGCCGCTTGGAGGAAGACATCGCCCGGATCGGATCAGGAGTTCGGCCCGGTGTGGTGAAGACAAGGTAGGGAGATCTTCAGGGGGGTAGTGTTAGGCTTTTTTAAGGGGGGTTTGGGTGGTTTTAGAATAGGGGTATGTGGGTGGTGGGTTGTAATGGGGGAGGGGTATTGTATTTGTATGCAAAAGAGCTGAATTCTTTGGGGCATGCCCCACAAAAGGCCCTTTTAAGGGCTGGTAAGGTAAAGAGCTTTGAAATTCTTTTAATTTAGAATAGGGCAGGGAATTTTTTTTATTTTGGGGGTTTATTATTTTATTAGGGGGCTTAATTTAATTGTATTTTTAGATAGATGTTTGTAGTTTATTTAATTTATTGATAGTGTAGGTGTATTTGTAACTTAGGTTAGGATTTATTTTACAGGTAATTGGGTAATTATTTTAACTAGGTAGATATTAAATAGTTAATAACTATTTAATAACTATTTAATAGCTATTATACCTAGTTAAAATAATTAACAATTTACCTGTAAAATAAATATTAACCCTAACATAGCTACAATGTAATTATTAATTATATTGTAGCTATCTTAGGGTTTATTTTATAGGTAAGTATTTAGATATAAATAGGAATATTTTAGTTTATAAATGAATTAGATTAATTTAATATAAATTTAGTTAGGGGTGTTAGGGTTAGATAGAGTTAATATAGTTAATATGAATACTATAGTAACTATATTAACTATATTAACCCTAATATAATTAGGGTTAATATAGTTAATATATATAATGTAATACCTATATTAACTATAATATACTTAGGGTTAATATAGATAATATAGCTGGCGGCGGGGTAGGTAGATTAAATTAGGGGTTAATAATATTAATATAGCTGGCGGCGGTATAGGGGGATTAGATTAGGGGTTAATAATTTTTATATAGGTGGCGGCGGTGTAAGGGGTCAGATTAGGGGATAGATAAGGTAGATGACAGCGGTGTAAGGGGTTCTAATTAGGGGATAGATAAGGTAGATGGCGGCGGTTTTAGGGGCTCACAGTAGGGGGTTAGTTTATGTAGATGGCGGCGGGGTCCGGGAGCGGCGGTTTAGGGGTTAATAACTTTATTAGGGATTTCGGGGGGGGGGGGATCGCGGTTGACAGGTAGATAGACATTGCGCATGCGTTAGGTGTTAGGTTTATTTTAGAAGATCGCGGTTGACAGGGAGATAGACATTGCGCATGCGTTAGGTGTTAGGTTTATTTTAGAAGATCGCGGTTGACAGGGAGATAGACATTGCGCATGCGTTAGGTGTTAGGTTTATTTTAGAAGATCGCGGTTGACAGGGAGATAGACATTGCGCATGCGTTAGGTGTTAGGTTTATTTTAGCAGCCAGTTTAGGGAGTTACGGGGCTCCAATAGTCAGGGTAAGGCTTCTTACGGCTGCTTTTTGTGGCAAGGTGAAAATGGAGTAAGATTTCTCCATTTTCGCCACGTAAGTCCTTACGCTGCATATTGGATACCAAACTGCGCTGGTTTGGTATACCTGCCTATAGCCCAAAAAACTACGGGCGACGGCAGAAATATACGCGCGTAACATCTAGGTTACGCCGTATATGTGATACCAAACCCGCGCAAATATTGGCGTCGCCGGCTTTTGCGGGCGACGATTTTTATCGGATGGACCCCTTGGAGGGGGCAGCATAATTTTGAGTGCCTAGGGCAGCACAAAACATAAATACGCCACTGAGTTACACACATATATACATAGATACAAACACACATACAAATCTAAACAAATGAATTACAAACACATGCACTTTTAAGGCCTTCCCAGTCCAACACCTTATCATATGCCATAGCCCTTTATTTCACTGTTAACACATTTATTTTACTATTAAACATATATTTTACTTTTAATATGTATAAATATGATTGAAATTCATTATTTTAATTGTTTATATTGTGATTTTATGTACTTTCATTTTCGCTTTTGTGCAACACATAACTCACCACTTGTAATTTAAGTGATGTTTAGCATGGCAGTGTTATCTATTGAATGTATAGAGCATGCTAAAAAATTTCATCCACGCTAGCATTCTCTGGAAAAAAAACTTTTACCATTCACTTGGAATACCTGATTGTGCGACTTTCTTAGCGTGGGCCTGCTATATTGATAGCTCACCCTGCATTATCGATAGTGCTCCACTTGTATTCTGGACTTATGTCAGCAGTGTTTGCAACAATGTCTGTGGCAATGTTATACAGTGTTGCACAAAGAGTAATCCTAGTTAGGCTCCAGAGTGTGCACATTGCAAACACTACTGCCATGGAGTGTTCGAGTGTTAAAGACACGTGCATGATCCTGAGTTTAGCTAGGTTTACTCTTCACAAAGGATACCAAGATAATATAGCAATTTTGATACTAGAAGTTATTTAAGCTATGAAAGTTTAATGTTGGCTTAACAGCCCCTTTAACAAGTAACTTAAATCAAATGGGCAAATTATGGTCTGAGTGGATGGATTCATTGGTTCTTATCAGCCATAAAAATGCTTCTAGAAAGCTTAAACTAAAAAAATAATATGGTGAATACGTGAAAACTTCAGATGTAATTTTGTGGTTTTACGCAACACTGAACTGCAGATGAACTTGACGAAAAGTTAATTTAATATATAGAAGTATTGAAAATGATTAGAAAGTCTCAAACAGATGTTGAATTGCAGATGTTTCTTCTCATTCCGTCCACATCACATAGTTACTGTGGTACAAACACTCATTTTAAATGCACTTTCCCAATAAGTACAAACATGTGGAGATGATAAGTTTGAGCATCACGGAACTTGGGATTCATTATTGACAGAAAAAAAGGAACCACAAAGGTACCTAGAGCCAAACATATATGACCCTTGTGTATGAACTGCGTCAGCACTACATGGGGAAATGTCCCCTCCTGCATTATGAGGGTGAGGAAATCTTCACTTCTTGAACCAGAAATTGCTTGTTCCTTCTGGTAAAATTCTGTTAAATTAAAGGTACACTAAACCCACATTTTTTCTTTTGTGATTCAGATAGAGCATGCAATTTTAAGCAACTTTCTAATTTACTCCTATTATCAATTTTTCTTCATTCTCTTGGTATCTTTATTTGAATAGCAAGAATGTAAGTTTAGATGCCGGCCCATTTTTGGTGAACAACCTGGGTTGTTCTTGCTGATTGGTTGATAAATTCACCCACAATAAACAAGTGCTTTACAGTGGCCTGAACCAAAAATCATATGGCTCCTTAGCTTAGATGCCTTCTTTTTCAAATAAAGATAGCAAGAGAACGAAGAAAATTTGATAATAGGAGTAAATTAGAAAGTTGCTTAAAATTGCATGCTCTATATGATTCACAAAATAAAAAATTTGGGTTCAGCGTCCCTTTAAAGGTCTTTAGAGTGACAACTCTATTAGAAATGACCAACAAAAATTTGTGCATAGGGGAACTACAAAATCAAACAAAAGAAACAATGAAACTATTTTGCAATGTTGTTTTTTAACGCTGTTAAAAAATTATGAGAGTTTTATAATTTGACAAACTGCTAACTTATTCAAGTAGACATATCGGGTACATGTGAATGGACATGAAACCAGATTTTAAATCTCGGGAAAAGAAATTCACAGAAATAATAATTTTAAAAAAATAATAAAATAAATGTATCCAATGATAACAATACTGATCTGTCAAAACAAGATATCAGTTAGTAAAAGGCAAGTATGTTTGCATCACATATACAAGCAGTGGAATATTCTGTTATTGTGCTGCCCTAGGCATTGGGAATTTACTCCTCCCCCTCCCCCTGAATATTTCCATTCTCAAAAATCTTATCATTTTTTCCTACGCCCTGCTTCTCCACTAGACAACCAGAGATTATTGATTTCTAAAAAAATAATTACATAGGATTGCAAAGGCATCATGCTATGAAACTACCCATTAAGCTTTGCTGTCCTAGGTAAATGTATATCTAGGCCAAAGTACAAGAATATACCAATCTTTTCAATAACTGACATCCTTTTTAAATATTCCACTGAGATTTTCTTCCAGCTGTTCAGATACAAGGTCTGACATCAAAAGAACAAAAATAGAAATTGTATAATTACATTGTTTTACTTCCTAACATAATTTTTGTCTGCAGGGACACAATTTTTCATTTTGAATGCACTTTTTCCAAGGTCAATAGCCTTGTTGGTTAACCTTGTATTTGAGAATGAGATGTGCAAATCAATCCGTTTTTATGTAGAGTCACGGGATTATGACTTAAATGTTTAGCGAAAGATCCTCAGAATAATAAAACTGTCAGACTCACACATGCTATATTCAGCTGTGAACTGGATACAAGATAACAGCTGTTCTTGTAAGAACAAATTTAAAAAGACAGAAGCTGGTAAGAAATTTACTTTTTTGGGGGCAAAATTTACGAAGTCAGGACGTAGGTGCGGAGCAGCAGTCTTAAGACCACAGCTACTTTCTATCAAGGGTTGTGAAGTTAAATCATCCTGGTCAGATCAGACAGGAATGATTGACAAGACCTGTTCTCATGCAATTGGTTACATGAGAGCAGGAGGCGGGGTCACACAAGAAATTGTCTGTACGCATATCTTTACTAGAAGGTGAGTAGTTTTCATATTTCTTAATTATGACAAACAACAAATGGAGTGGTGCTTATCTGCTGTTCAGGGAGGTTCTAGATGTGGTTTCATAGGACACCCTTAATATAGAGAGTTGGTAGTAAAACATCTGATATTCACAAAATTAATATATTGCACAGAAAAATCATGGCTCTGCCACTCAACTCAAATATTGCAGATATGTACCTGCCCCTTGTCACATGTGTGAGTTGTGTGTCATTCTCCTTTATAACCGATGGAGCAATGTTTATCTCTCTATCTCATAACCGCCTTCCATTGCAATGGATATGGACATCATTCAAAATGTTAAAGGACAAATTAATTAAAACAAAATATATTTATGCAAAAAATAAACCTTATGAAGAGTTAAAGAGAAAAAAAAAAAAAAAGAATAAAGAAGACTCAAAAACAGAACTGCAATACCAATTTTAATCAAAACAACACTTAATTTCAAAACGTTTAAAGTCCACCCACATGGAAGGCCTCCACTCAATCTTACGCATTCCACGCTATACTTAGAGCTTACTCATAGATATTTAAATATCATGTTACACCAGCTATTTAAGAAACAAGAGGATCAATCAAAATACAGAATATTTGCAACATTTTTTAACCCATTGTATGACCAAACATATCCTGGGGTTTTTATTGCACAATTATATCCCCTTGCTTTCACAGTTAAAAAAAATCTTTAAAAAAAAAATAGAATATCTTTAATAGCTCCTTCAATTGGGAACAAAGTAACAAATATACCTTGATGAGGGAACAAAAGAAAGGAACACAAAAAAACAATATGAGACAACCTCATTGTCTTTAAAATAGAAACATGACCATGAGACTACCTACTTCTTTATGAATTCCTCATGCTTTGGAATGCCTGCAGCCATAGACACCTTTTATTCTACCATAACAAAACAGACATAAATATTTTAAAATTGTAAATTGGACTTTTCAAATTTAACATCTTGAACCTTTTAAAAGCCCATTTTAGGGCTCATTTTCATTGAGCCGTTAAAAATGGAGCCATAAACTACCGAAGCTGCCGGCAGCTCCATTTTAGTACAAGGTTTCCATTGAAAAAGATTGCATGCAGTCGCCCTTTTCGTGTAGGTGTAAGTTAGCGTTGTGTTAACGCTTCCACAAGATGCTGAATTTCTTTAAAATTAAACAGTTACTATGGTAACCCGACCTTCCACTGCACTTAAACTCGATCACATACAGCACAAATCAGCAATTAGAAGAAAAGATAAGGATGCGCCCGTGGCACACCATTTTGTTGAGGCTGGTCATTCTGTCTCTCAACTGAGATTTCAAATTATAGAGCATGTGGCTCTTTTGAGAAGAGGCGGGAATAGAGAATTGTACCTTAGAAAATGTGATGCATATTGGATATACAGATTAGATTCAATGTATCCTAAAGGTATGAATAGGGATATGGAATACAATTTATTTGTGTAGTTGTTCTCTGCCTCTGTTATATAGTAGTATGGTTTTAATAAATTTTTCTAAGGAACACTAGGTGGCAATAGAATAGAATAAATGTATTAGAGCAAGAAAGGCCATTGTGACTATTAATTAAATATGCTAATGAGCCACCAGGTGTAGGGTATAAAGTGTGCATGTATGGTATTACCTGTTTTGACATGATTAAGGGCAGAAGGCCCGAAACGTGGTCTGTACTTGTTCCCTCAATGTTGGAATAAAATAAGATTTTGAAGCAAAATCCACAGTGCTGCTGTCTTTCTATTTGCATCGTGACTAACGATAAAATGTATTAACCTCTAAACCACCATCCCCCACATCGCAAAGTACCTATTTAAACTATTAACCCCTAATCCGCCATCCCCCCACAATGCAATCTACCTATTTAAACTATTAACCCCTAATCCGCCATCCCCCCACAATGCAATCTACCTATTTAAAATATTAACCTCTAATCCTCCATCCCCCACAACGCAAATAACTAATCTAATCACTAACGGCTAGATTTAGAGTTTGGCGGTAGCCGTGAAAACCAGCGTTAGAGTCTCCTAACGCTGGTTTTAGGCTACCGCCGGTATTTGGAGTCAGTGATTAAAGGGTCTAACGCTCACTTTTCAGCCGCGACTTTTCCATACCGCAGATCCCCCTACGCCATTTGCGTATCCTATCTTTTCAATGGGATCTTTCTAACGCCGGTATTTAGAGTCGTTTCTGAAGTGAGCGTTAGAGCTCTAACGACAAAACTCCAGCCGCCTGAAAAAAGCAGGAGTTAAGAGCTTTCTGGGCTAACGCCGGTTCATAAAGCTCTTAACTACTGTACCCTAAAGTACACTAACACCCATAAACTACCTATGTACCCCTAAACCGAGGTCCCCCCACATCGCCGCCACTCGATTAAAATTTTTTAACCCCTAATCTGCCGACCGCCACCTACGTTATACTTATGTACCCCTAATCTGCTGCCCCTAACCCCGCCGACCCCTGTATTACATTTATTAACCCATAACCTGCCCCCCACAACGTCGCCGCCAGCTACTTACAATAATTAACCCCTAATCTGCCGACCGCAAAGCGCCGCCACCTACGTTATCCTTATGTACCCCTAATCTGCTGCCCCTAACACCGCCGACCCCTATATTATATTTATTAACCCCTAATCTGCCCCCCTCAACGTCGCCGACACCTGCCTACACTTATTAACCCCTAATCTGCCGAGCGGACCGCACCGCTACTATAATAAAGTTATTAACCCCTAACCCGCCTCACTAACCCTATCATAAATAGTATTAACCCCTAATCTGCCCTCCCTAACATCGCCGACACCTAACTTCAATTATTAACCCCTAATCTGCCGACCGGACCTCACCGCTATTCTAATAAATGTATTAACCCCTAAAGCTAAGTCTAACACTAACACTAACACCCCCCTAACTTAAATATAATTTACATCTAACAAAATAAATTAACTCTTATTAAATAACTTATTCCTATTTAAAGCTAAATACTTACCTGTAAAATAAATCCTAATATAGCTACAATATAAATTATAATTACATTGTAGCTATTTTAGGATTAATATTTATTTTACAGGCAACTTTGTAATTATTTTAACCAGGTACAATAGCTATTAAATAGTTAAGAACTATTTAATAGTTACCTAGTTAAAATAATTACAAAATTACCTGTAAAATAAATCCTAACCTAAGTTATAATTAAACCTAACACTACCCTATCAATAAATTAATTAAATAAACTACCTACAATTACCTACAATTAACCTAACACTACACTATCAATAAATAAATTAAATACAATTGCTACAAATAACTACAATTACATAAACTAACTAAAGTACAAAAAATAAAAAAGAACTAAGTTACAAAAAATAAAAAAATATTTACAAACATAAGAAAAATATTACAACAATTTTAAACTAATTACACCTACTCTAAGCCCCCTAATAAAATAACAAAGACCCCCAAAATAAAAAATTCCCTACCCTATTCTAAATTAATAAATGTAAAAGCTCTTTTACCTTACCAGCCCTGAACAGGGCCCTTTGCGGGGCATGCCCCAAGAAAATCAGCTCTTTTGCCTGTAAAAAAAAACATACAATACCCCCCCCAAACATTACAACCCACCACCCACATACCCCTAATCTAACCCAAACCCCCCTTAAATAAACCTAACACTAAGCCCCTGAAGATCTTCCTACCTTGTCTTCACCATCCAGGTATCACCGATCCGTCCTGGCATCCGGTGCTGAAGAGGTCCAGAAGAGGCTCCAAAGTCTTCCCCCTATCCGGCAAGAAGAGGACATCCGGACCGGCAAACATCTTCTCCAAGCGGCATCTTCGATCTTCTTGCATCCGGTGCGGAGCGGGTCCATCTTGAAGCAGCCGACGCGGATCCATCCTCTTCTTCTGTTGTCTCCCGACGAATGACGGTTCCTTTAAGGGACGTCATCCAAGATGGCGTCCCTTGAATTCCGATTGGCTGATAGGATTCTATCAGCCAATCGGAATTAAGGTAGGAAAATTCTGATTGGCTGATGGAATCAGCCAATCAGAATCAAGTTCAATCCTATTGGCTGATCCAATCAGCCAATCAGATTGAGCTCGCATTCTATTGGCTGATCGGAACAGCCAATAGAATGCGAGCTCAATCTGATTGGCTGATTGGATCAGCCAATCGGATTGAACTTGATTCTGATTGGCTGATTCCATCAGCCAATCAGAATATTCCTACCTTAATTCCGATTGGCTGATAGAATCCTATCAGCCAATCGGAATTCGAGGGACGCCATCTTGGATGACGTCCCTTAAAGGAACCGTCATTCGTCGGGAGACAACGGAAGAAGAGGATGGATCCACGTCGGCTGCTTCAAGATGGACCCGCTCCGCACCGGATGGAAGAAGATCGAAGATGCCGCTTGGAGAAGATGTTTGCCGGTCCGGATGTCCTCTTCTTGCCGGATAGGAGGAAGACTTTGGAGCCTCTTCTGGACCTCTTCAGCACCGGATGCCAGGACGGATCGGTGATACCTGGATGGTGAAGACAAGGTAGGAAGATCTTCAGGGGCTTAGTGTTAGGTTTATTTAAGGGGGGTTTGGGTTAGATTAGGGGTATGTGGGTGGTGGGTTGTAATGTTGGGGGGGGGGTATTGTATGTTTTTTTTTACAGGCAAAAGAGCTGATTTTCTTGGGGCATGCCCCGCAAAGGGCCCTGTTCAGGGCTGGTAAGGTAAAAGAGCTTTTACATTTATTAATTTAGAATAGGGTAGGGAATTTTTTATTTTGGGGGTCTTTGTTATTTTATTAGGGGGCTTAGAGTAGGTGTAATTAGTTTAAAATTGTTGTAATATTTTTCTTATGTTTGTAAATATTTTTTTATTTTTTGTAACTTAGTTCTTTTTTATTTTTTGTACTTTAGTTAGTTTATGTAATTGTAGTTATTTGTAGCAATTGTATTTAATTTATTTATTGATAGTGTAGTGTTAGGTTAATTGTAGGTATTGTAGATAGTTTATTTAATTAATTTATTGATAGGGTAGTGTTAGGTTTAATTATAACTTAGGTTAGGATTTATTTTACAGGTAATTTTGTAATTATTTTAACTAGGTAACTATTAAATAGTTCTTAACTATTTAATAGCTATTGTACCTGGTTAAAATAATTACAAAGTTGCCTGTAAAATAAATATAAATCCTAAAATAGCTACAATGTAATTATAATTTATATTGTAGCTATATTAGGATTTATTTTACAGGTAAGTATTTAGCTTTAAATAGGAATAAGTTATTTAATAAGAGTTAATTAATTTCGTTAGATTTAAATTATATTTAAGTTAGGGGGGTGTTAGTGTTAGACTTAGCTTTAGGGGTTAATACATTTATTAGAATAGCGGTGAGGTCCGGTCGGCAGATTAGGGGTTAATAATTGAAGTTAGGTGTCGGCGATGTTAGGGAGGGCAGATTAGGGGTTAATACTATTTATGATAGGGTTAGTGAGGCGGATTAGGGGTTAATTACTTTATTATAGTAGCGCTCAGGTCCGCTCGGCAGATTAGGGGTTAATAAGTGTAGGTAGGTGTCGGCGACGTTGTGGGGGGCAGGTTAGGGGTTAATAAATATAATATAGGGGTCGGCGGTGTTAGGGGCAGCAGATTAGGGGTACATAGGGATAACGTAGGTTGCGGCGGTGTACGGAGCGGCAGATTAGGGGTTAATAATAATATGCAGGGGTCAGCGATAGCGGGGGCGGCAGATTAGGGGTTAATAAGTGTAAGGTTAGGGGTGTTTAGACTCGGGGTTCATGTTAGAGTGTTAGGTGCAGACGTAGGAAGTGTTTCCCCATAGGAAACAATGGGGCTGCGTTAGGAGCTGAACGCTGCTTTTTTGCAGGTTTTTTTTCAGCTCAAACAGCCCCATTGTTTCCTATGGGAGAATCGTGCACGAGCACGTTTTTGAGGCTGGCCGCATCCGTAAGCAACTCTGGTATCGAGAGTTGCATTTGCGGTAAAAATGCTCTACGCTCCTTTTTTGGAGCCTAACGCAGCATTTTATTGAACTCTCGATACCAGAGTTAATTTTATGGTGCGGCCAGAAAAAAGCCCGCGGAGCGTTAACAGCCCTTCTACCGCCAAACTCCAAATCTAGGCCTAAGCGCACTAACCTAATACCCCCTAAATTAACCCCAGCTACATTAAATAAAAAAATACTAAGTTACAACATTACTTTAAAAAAAAAAGCTAAGATTAAATTAAAATAAATCTAAAACTGCAAAAAATAAAAGTCTAAAATAACAGAAAAAAGAAACCAAATTATCCAAAATAAAGAAATGTAAACCTAATCTAATACCCCTATAAAAATAAAAAAGCCCCCCCAAAATAAAAACACCTCTAACACTAAACTGCCAACACTAAACTGCCAATAGCCCTGAAAAGGGCCTTTTGTAGGGCATTGCCCTAAGTTAAACATCTCTTTTACCTAAAAAATACAAATTAACCCCTAAAAGTAAACCCCCAACCCACCAAACCCCCAAAATAAAAAATCTAACACTAATAAAACCTAAGCTACCCATTGCCCCTAAAGGGGCATTTGTATGGGCATTGCCCTTAAAAGGGCAATCATCTCTTTTGCAGCCCATTAAAATAAAAAAATCCCTAATCTAAAAAAAAAAAAACACTTAAGTCTAACCCTGAAATAGGTACTCACAGTTCCTGAAGTCCGGTGGTTAAGGTCTTCTTTCAGGCGTCGACATCTTCATCCAGCACGGGGACCTCTTCTATCTTCATCTGAAACAAAGGTGGCGCGGAGTGGAGGTGGCCGCGGAGCAAGACCAGCGGCCGTGGAGCCCTCCAATGTGGAGGATCCTCTTCATGCGATCGCCGTCACACACTAAAGATTGAATGCAAGGTACTTGTTTAATATTTGGGGTACCTTGCATTCCTATTGGCTGAAAAATTCAAATCAGCCAATAGGATCAGAGCTACTGAAATCCTATTGGCTGATTTGAACAGCCAATAGGATTTCAGTAGCTCTCATTCTATTGGCTGATTTGAAACTATCAGCCATTAGGAATGGAAGGTACCCCAAATATAAAACGAGTACCTTGCATTCAATCTTCAGTGTACAACGGCGATCGTATGAAGAGGATCCTCCGCGCTGGATGGCTCTGCGGCTGCCGGTCTTGTTCCTCGGCCACATCCTCTCTGCGCTGCCTATGCTCCGGGTGAAGATAGAAGAGGTCCCTGCGCTGGATAAAGATGTCGCCACCTGGAAGAAGACCTTCACCGACGGACTTCAGGAACTGTGAGTACCTATTTTGGGGTTAGATTTAGGCTTTTTTGGGGGGGGGTAGATTAGGGATTTTTTTTTTTTTTTAATGGGCTGCAAAAGAGCTGATCTTAATTTTTTTTTAAAACTAATGTTAGGATTTTCTTATTTTTTTTATTTTTTTTGTTAGGTTAGGGGGCTTAGTGATTAGATTAATACTTTGCGTTGTGGGGGGATGGCAGTTTAGGAGTTAATAGGTTAAATAGGTACTTTGCGTTGTGCGGGGATGGCGGTTTAGGTGTTAATAGTTTAAATAGGTAGATTGTGTTGTGGGGGGATGGCCGATTAGGGGTTAATAGTTTAAATAGGTAGATTGCGTTGTGGGGGATGGCGGTTTCCAGGTTAATAACTTTTATTGTTAGTTGCGATGTGGGAGAATAGTGGTTTAGAGGTTAATACATTTTATTGTTAGTTGCGATGTGGGGGAATGGCGATTTAGAGGTTATTACATTTTATTGTTAGTTGTGATGTGGGGGGATGGCGGTTTAGAGGTAAATAACTTTTATTGTTAGTTGCAATGTGGGGGGTTGGTGGTTTAGTGGTTAATACATTTATAATAAATTACGATGTGGGGGGGTGGCGGATGGAGGGGTTTTAATGTGTCGGTTTTATTTTTAAGAAGCGGGTTAGATTTAAATGGGAAATAGGTCTCAAAAAGCACCTTTTTCCTATTTTACACCTAGTTGAGCTGGGTGTAATTTTTGGTAATGTATCGGCAGCCTCCGACAGTGTATTAATGGTTTGCACGGTCATTGGAAACCTGGTATTATTTATTAGTGGCTTCTAAAACTTTCTATGGGACACAAAATGTTTTCGGCAGCCGAAATCCTGTTGCTGAAATTTAGTTATAACGGGCCGTTGGAAGCAGCCATTGAATGATATTGCTTCCGACAGCAAACCGAATTACTGCTCAATAGAAATGAACCCTTAGTTTCCAGTGGATTTTCTTGGCTGTTTTCATGTTTTTTTAGAGGTCATGATACTCAATTTTGTATCGAAAAGAGCATGTTTCAAAACATATACAGTGGATTTTTTTTAATGTTGATCATAAGCCAACTGTTTATCTAGGAGTTATCCCGGTCAACCAGTGAGCAGTCAGGTCTCGGCACTGTTTGTATCAGGAAGAGCACCACATTTTACTATCAGCACTAAAAAAGGGAGGGTGACACAAATACTATGAAATAATATAATTTTTTTATTGTAAACTGGGAGGGTCACAGTAAACACAGCAATTACATACAGAAAGAATTTCATTTATTTCCTATGACATGGAGAGTCCACAACGTCATTCCAATTATGAGTGGGATATTCATCTCCTGGAGGAGGCAAAGAGCACCCCAGCAAAGCTGCCTAACCCATAACCCCCAGTAATTATCTTTGCCTCTGTCAATAAAGGTTGTACGAAGTTGGTGTCTGAAAATTTTAATCCTTTTATGGGTACTTTTCCCTGCAAGCAAGGATTGGGGTCTAGCTGTGTCCATGTCAATCTCTTGAGTAAGAGTAGTGGTGACCTTAAGCAGTTAAAAGGGGGCGAGGAAGTCTTTGCTTTACTTTTAACACTTTGCTACCCCTTTGAGGAAGGCCAGAGTTGGTTACTCTGTTCTTTCTTTTTCCTACAGGTCCATGACAGGAAGTGTAGTGCCTGCCATACCTTGAGGATCAGCATCTTGAATGCAAAGGATCTAAGGTAAGTTTACCTTCTAGGTACAGGAGGGCTGCAGCACTTAAGAGGTTAATCCTCTTTTACAGATCCATTCTGGGATTTAATAATCCTTTTAATGTAAGGATTCATATTGGGGACACCATTTTGTATTTACTCAGTATGGCACTTAATCAGAATAACAGGCTATGGGATGTAACAGGCTAATATTAAGGATGTTTATTTATTATCCTATGTCTACTTTTTTATTCTATGATGTGAGTTTAATTTTTTTTCTAGCACTTTACTAAGGTTTACTTAAAAATGCAGTTAGAAGTCTATGGCCTAGATTACGAGTTTTGCGTTAGAGGCTATGCGGTGCTAACGAGCAGTTTTGTCTCACCACTCACTTACCTACAGCGATGGTATTACGAGTTTTCCGAAACCCGCCGGTAAAAGACAAGAAGTGAGCGTTGAGCAAAATTTTGCTCCTTACCGCACTCCAATACCAGTGCTGCTTAAGTCAGCGGTGAGCTGGTGTAACGTGCTTGTGCACGATTTCCCCATAGGAATAAATGGGGAGCGCCGGCTGAGAAAAAGTCTAACACCTGCAAAAAAGCAGCGTAAAACTCACTAACGCAGCCCCATTGATTCCTATTGGGAAATAAAATTTATGTTTACACCTAACACCCTAACATGAACCCCGAGTCTAAACACCCCTAATCTTACACTTATTAACCCTAATCTGCCTCCCCCGACATCACCGACACCTGCATTATATTTATTAACCCCTAATCTGCCACTCCAGACACCGCCGACACCTACATTATACTTATGAACCCCTAATCTGCTGCCCCCAACATCGCCGACACCTACCTACACTTCTTAACCCCTAATCTGCCGCCCCAATGTCGCTGCCACCTACCTACACTTATTAACCCCTAATCTGCCGCTCCCAATGTCGCCGCCACTATAATAAACATTTTAACCCCTAAACTGCCGCACTCCTGCCTCGCAAACATTAGTTAAATATTATTAACCCCTAATCTGCCATCCCTAACATCGCCGCCACCTATCTACATTTATTAACCCCTAATCTGCTGCTCCCAAGTCGCCGCCACTATATTAAAGTTATTAACCCCTAAATCTAAGTCTAACCCTAACCCTAGCACCCGCTAACTTAAATATAATTTAAATAAATCTAAAGAAAATTACTATCATTAACTACATTATTTCTATTTAAAACTAAATACTTACCTATAAAATAAACCCTAAGATAGCTACAATATAACTAATAGTTACATTGTAGCTAGCTTAGGGTTTATTTTTATTTTACAGGCAAGTTTGTATTTATTTTAACTAGGTATAAAAGTTATTAAATATTAAATATTATTATTAACTATTTAATAACTACCTAGCTAAAAAAAATACAAAGTACCTGTAAAATAAAATCTAACCTAAGTTACACTAACCACTTACACTACACTATAATAAATTAACTAAATTAAATACAATTACCTAAATTAAATTAAATTAGCTAAAGTACAAAAAAACCCCACTAAATTACAGAAAATAATAAACAAATTACAGATATTTAAACTAATTACACATAATCTAATAGCCCTATCAAAATAAAAAAAGCCCCCCAAAATAAAAAAAACCCTAGCCAATCAGCCAATAGGATTGAGCTTGCATTCTATTGGCTGTTCCAATCAGCCAATAGAATGCATGCTCAATCTTATTGGCTGATTGGATCAGCCAATAGGATTGAACGTCAATCCTATTGGCTGATTGCATCAGCCAATAGGATTTTTTTCTACCTTAATTCCCATTGGCTGATAGAATTCTATCAGCCAATAGGAATCTAAGGGACGCCATCTTGGATGACGTCACTTAAAGGTACCTTCATTCATCTTTAGTTGTCGGATGAAGAGGATGCTCCGCGTCGGATGTCTTGAAGATGGACCCGCTCTGCGCCAGATGGATAAAGATAGAAGATGCCGTCTGGATGAAGACTTCTGCCTGTCTGGAGGACCACTTCACCCGGCTTGGATGAAGACTTCTCCCAGCTTCGTTGAGGACTTCGGCCCTGCTTGGATGAAGACTTCTCCCGGTAAGTTGATCTTCAGGGGGTTAGTGTTAGGTTTTTTAAGGGTGTATTGGGTGGGTTTTATTTTTAGGTTAGGGACTTTGGGCTGCAATAAAGCTAATTGCCCTTTTAAGGGCAATGCCCATCTAAATGCCCTTTTCAGGGCAATGTGGAGCTTACTTTTTTTTAGATAGTATTTTATTTGGGGGGTTTGTTGTGTGGGTGGTGGGTTTTACTGTTGAGGGGTTGTTTGTATTTTTTTTTACAGGTAAAAGAGCTTACTTTGGGGCAATGCCCTGCAAAATGCCCTTTTAAGGGCTATTGGTAGTTTAGTTTAGGCTAGGGTTTTTTTATTTTGGGGGGGCTTTTTTATTTTGATAGGGCTATTAGATTAGGTGTAATTAGTTTAAATATCTGTAATTTGTTTATTATTTTCTGTAATTTGGTGTTTTTTTTGTACTTTAGCTAATTTAATTTAATTTAGGTAATTGTATTTAATTTTGTTTATTTATTTAATTAAAGTGTAGTGTTATGTGTTAGTGTAACTTAGGTTAGGTTTTATTTTACAGGTAAATTTGTATTTATTTTAGCTAGGTAGTTATTAAATAGTTAATAACTATTTAATAACTATTCTACCTAGTTAAAATAAATACAAACTTGCCTGTAAAATAAAAATAAACCCTAAGCTAGTGTTAGGGGTAATATGAACCTGACGGCAGCCATCTTGTTCCTCGTAGCCATCTTGTGATGATTAGTCTCCATTTTGTAATGATTAGACTTTTATTATACTGGGTTATTATGTAGTGAGAGTTATGTGAATGTTATGATAGTTTCCTTAGCTGTTCGGCCTTGTCAATGTACTCTGGCTGTACGCCAAGAAGAAGATAATGTCAATAAGATGGTTCAGAAACCTTGCTGTCTCCGCAGATGTTAGCCTATTATGACTATGTAATTCTTGTTATGAGAAACTCATTTTCCAGCTTCACATTGTACTTTGCTCTGTATAACTGTGTATGATGACGCGGTCCTAACGTGTCATCCCCTTAACCCTGTATGCTGTTATAAGAAATGCTTGCACTGTTCAATAAACAGAATTGGCTTTAGATCATATTGCTGCGTGGTCTGAGTCATTCTAAGGGGCCCTTATCAGATAATCTGCATATGCCTCAGGTGGTACCGTAGGCCCAAGGCTTTGGCCTGCACTGACACCCCCCGTGGGATTTTACACCTTACAATTCTTGGTGTCAGGACAGTGGCATTCGCAGGGAGTAAGTATGAGTGCTTTTACCATGCTTTCCTTCTGTGAATCTGAACCTAAATTTAGTCTGGTGATAGGTGTTGATAATATATGATAAAGGGTTAAAGGGGTTCCTGTGGTTGAAGCACAGGTTTGCGGAGGTTATAGTCCTGCCGGCAGTTGTGATACCCCTCCAGACAGGTAATCAGTCCTGTGCTGGGATACGACAGGTATTGTGAGTCCTGTCTGTGATAAGTGCGCAAGAAATATATGAATGCCAGTTGACGGGAGGATATTTTAAGATAAGCTCCCCCGGGCAAGGTGGCAGTGAGTGAGTCTCACGTGTGTTAAAGTTTCCCATATTCATTCCCATGATAGAGTTTTGTTACCCACCTGAAGCTCATGTTGATATCTGATGCTTACTTTGCTTTGTTTTGTTTGTGTTTTTTGATGCTGTGCGTAGAAAATATTAAGTGGCTATGCATGTTATTATTGTGGCTATTATTGTATTGAGAAATGGGAACTGCTTATAGATAAGAATGCACAGAGAAAATTACATGTGTAAGGTCGAAAAAAAAAGAGTTAATAGTTTCTGCAAAAGACAGAAATATTTTTAAAACACTGTCAGTGAGTACTGCTGTGTGGTAAATAGAGAAATCTCTGTGTTAAAAAAAATGTAGGAGGCAAAGAAGGGGGGCCACCACTGAGCGCGCACATAGATTGGAAGGAAAAAAAAAAAGAGAAAATAAACTGTTACAGCAGCTCCGTTTGTAAGACTTTTTGTTTGCTTGCAGTAATGAAAAGGAAATTTTGTCACGCTTTGAGATACATAATGTGTGATGGTCTGTAGGTTCTCCCTGTGGTATGCGTGTAACAGATTTGCTTTAAACCAAAAACAGAATGTATTATTTGAAAATGATTGTCCCAAGCCGTGCAAAAGTGGCCATTTTGCGGGGTTTCGGAATAAAATACATTTTGAACTTGGTGACAAGTTAATCTTATATGTATGTGGTACGCTATGGTATGTGGTACGCTATGAAATAGATGTTTTTCTGAGAAAGGAAAAAAGGGAGTGAATCTCTGGTATGCGAGATGAAATGAGCTTGTCTGTATCGCTGTAAAAAATGTAAAAATGTTTCTTTCTGTTTCCCTGCTGGGAAATCAGACGTTTTAAGAAGATATCTTGTAATGTTATTTTATATACCTGTATTTTAAAGTCAACAGCATGTTTTAATTATGTGGTATTAATAAGCAGTTTTAGTTTTAAGTGATAATTGTTTTTCGGCATGTAAAGATATGATATTGTTTTTGCAAGTGAAGTAACGGCTTTGAAAGTGGCTTTGAAAGTGCGATGGTGTGTGATTTTTTGTCACGCTCTGGTAAATATGAAACTGTTTCTGGTATGATTAATGGGTTAACGTATGTTGTATTTGTAAGGTCTGTGCACGGAGTTGGTGAAATATAGTTATAAGCTGTAATTGAAAGTTTATCTAAATGTGCGTCCATTTTTGTTGCAAGTAAATTAACCTGCAGGTCATGCTACAGCACAGAGGTGAAATTTGTGTGGTAAATCATACAAGCAGCCTAAATTATGGTTGGGATATACATATGTAATTTACATGATGAATTGTTAGTCCTTAAAGGGACAGTCCACTGTAACAAGGTTTTGCTATTAATGTATTGTCCATGACTTGTTATACAAGCTGCATAGTATAAAATATAGGAGAAATTGCATTTGCAAGTTTATTTGTATATATATGAAGTAGCTGGTTTTAGGCTTTCAAAACACAGTTGATTGCAATGGGTTGAATTTTAGATAATAAGAATATCTCATTATCTTATATTTGTCTGTAAAATCAGAGCTCAGTGCGTAGACGGAGCAATAGAAAATTGTCATTTTATTATTTAAAGGACCAGTGCAATAACACTGTATTAGTAGTTTGCAAAATATATTTTAAGAGACCTTTCTTTGTATATATTTATTTTAAATCTGCTGTTTAGATAGCAGATATTTCTTTTTGCAGCATAACTTAATTCACTCTGTAATGCAAACTGAAGTGATAAGTTGTCTACAATTTTAGTGTAGCGATCTGTGAGACTAGCGAAACAAACGAGACAAAACAGAGGAGTGAAAATATTTAAAGGGATACAGTCAAACTGATATAACATCTGAGAATTGAAGGGAATATTTATATGAAAAGACAATGAGGTTTACTGTAAGCCTAACACTAGTATATTTCACTGTGTTAGCAGTTTCAATTAAAGATTATTTTTGAGTTTGGGTAAAATGTCCCTTTAACTAGCCTGCATCCCGCTGTGAGTGCATTCTTATGCTGCTTATGCCTGCTTAGGCTATTTAATGGACGTCAGTATACATTTTTATTATAAGTAAGGCCATTGGATCATTGGGAATCATTTGAAGGGGAAATTGTATTAGTATTCATTTGTAGAAAGCTTATTTTTTGTGTTATAGGCGGTTGATTATATTTGGCTGGAGAGCTGCAGAATGGTGAATATCAAATTATACACAATGTTAAATCCAATGTTATATCCAATAATTTTGTTGTTGTGGCTAAACTAATTAGCATTTATCAAGTTTTAGTGTGAATTTTATATTTTTAAGCAGTAAACAGTGTTTCTCCTTTAAGTAAAAAATGAAACTTTGAGCTTGCCTCACTATCCTTGAGAAGAATGATAACACTGTGCATGTTTTGCTTTTCTTTTTAAAAAAAAAAAAAAAAAAAGTTCTCTCTTGTGTTTGGCTTTGTCGCAGAGAGAAAGATTTGTACTTTACATTTAAAGAGGCAGTACATATAAATTGCTCACTACAAATAAATCAGTATTTATATTATATTCTGTCACAGAATATAGCTTAAAAATTATAATTTTATTTCTGTGGCTGTCAAACTGTATCTCACAGATATTTCAGAACTCTTTATTATTAAAATAACCCCCACTGCGTTCAATAAATAAATGAAATATTATGTAATGAAGTGATTTCAGTGACACTTTAAAATATATATAGTTATTTGGCTACTAACCAGTCAACAACTATAACTGTATTCAGTTTCATTGCTGCTTACCAGCTAAGCCGTGGTCTATAATGTGTCTACAATAAACATCCTTATATTACGGCAATAAGTGACTGCAAACAAATGATGCACAATTTATCTGAGTCTACTGCATTTACATAACTTGTTAATTTATCTGATTATAGTTTTGACATGCCGTGTGTCTGGGAGCCTTCTTCCAGCACACAGTTTTAGTTTTATTTATATGGCTTATGTGTATTTTGTCTCTTGGTGTTGTAATGAGATTTATACAGCCTGTGATAAGAGGCAGCCCTCAAAGGCTTAAAAAATTAGCATATGACCTACCTATGTTTGGTTTAATCTAGGAAAGTTGGTTAAAATTAAAAGTCCTATCTGAATAATGAAATTTTCATTTATACTAGAATGTCCCTTTAACAGTGGATTTGCTTGGTGCATGTGGCTTTAATTTGTACAATCTGCAACTGAAGTTTCTTGGGCATCTGCTGTGATTGCTTTCTTTGTGTGATATCAAAGTTTTGTACATAGTGGATGTTTTTAATTGTTTGTAGTGTTTTGCGAATGTTGCATTTCAATAAATGTCAGAATATGTGTTGCATTTTAGGTTAATTGTGGTTGTTTGAAATTTGTGTCGGCAGCTAATGTTTTGTTTTGTGAAAGACAAGAACAATTGGTTTTCCATGTTTGTTTGTTATGTTTTTTCTCTTTTGTGACTACGTGTGGAAGCGTGCTGTATGGACAGCATATTGAATTGTGAAGTGTATTTGATTTTGCTTGCTATTGTGAATTGTCTCTGCATGAGTGGAGTGCATGATTTGTCATTTAGTTTCTTGTTATCTTGTGTTTGCGTGTCACATGAGATGTTTCACGCAAACAAGGGGGAAGTGTTGATGAATATCTTTATGTAATGGGGGTGATTGTTTTTAGGAAGTGAACCTAAAATGTTTTGAATCTCCTCTTACAATGTTATTGCCTAACCACCAGCTGTGCCCTAAATTTCCTTGTCTTACCCCTATGCAGGATGCACTACGTCCCTAGGATTGTCTAGAACTTTTCCTTCATTGGGAATCTGGCCACGGACAGCATCTACCTTGATGGCCACCCCGGTCGTAGCCTGTACACCCACACCCCACCTTTTTTTCCCTCCCTGGTGGATTAGAGCTTTTTATTGTCTTTCTGTGTTTTATTTTGCTCTCATATTTCAGATGCCTAAAATGTTTTATTTTTCTATTTGGTTCTTAACACTATATTTGTATTTGCAGGAAGAGAGTATGCAGCTGTCTTCAGAGATTGAAAGACACTAACTGAATTATTTTTGAGTTTCCATATTTAGGTAAAATCTGTACAAAAAGTGCACTCTTCAAAAGATTAAAGATTGAAAGCAAGTAAACCTTTAAAGAAAGAAAAGATGAAGATGAAAGACCTTTTGTCAAGCTTGTTTTAACCACCATACTGCATTAAAAGTTGCTGAACTATCTTTGGATCCATTCTTTGCTTTGCATGTTGGTACCAGCCCCAGAACTGGACTCTGGGTAATCCATGACTGTTTCCTCTGATGTGTGTCTTCAGGACATAAAGACTATCCTTTTCTGAACTGTGCCTTGCCGCTCGATATGGAGGACCTGTTATGCTGTTACAGGGTCAACCAAGTCAATTAGGGGAGTATTGTTTTAACTCCATTCCTTATATTGCTTGTTTTGTATTCTCTGGTATTTGTTTTATTTTTTATTTTTGGTATAAGAAATCATATGCTTCATTGGTATTAGTGCACATTGTAGTTTATGTGCTTAACATAGTAACTCTTTAGATAAATGTAACTGTGAACTTCGCAAGTATTGTACCCTATTGAATGGCCCACTGAGTATAAAAATATGTTTAAGGAAAATGCTGCAATATATCATAATATCTTAGACCCTTCACCCTTTAGAACATAAGGAGGACACGTCTAAGCTAGAAGTTTATAGTAAATACAGAGAAATATTTGTTTAGGGAATAGCATAGTTATGGTTTATGAAAACCAAATGTATTTTTCCCTTTTATTAATTAGTATGGTATCTGCAAAGTGAATTTGGTCATTCCTGATGTTTGTCAAAGAGAGTAATTCTTACCATAAAGATGTGTTTACCTTTAAAAGATTTTGTAGTTTTAAATGATGTTCTGTTTGTATGTGTTCCTCATACAGGAGTGTGAGAGAATTTAGGTTGCATAAAATAATTAATAAACTAGTAGTGTTTATATCAGATGAGATTGTTGAATATTAGGATCATGGTTGGTGAATTATAAACATTACAGATAGCAGCCTTCCAGAATAAAGCAACACGAGGTTCTTTTATTTTTTAGAAGTTCAAAGTGACAGTGTAAAGAAATTCATTTATTTTTATTGACTGTTTTCTTTTTTCCATTCTTACTACAGGGTAGGCCTTAGCATAAGTTTTAGCATAACCATTCAGGCCCTTGATGAAGTCTGACAGGTTTTCACTTGCTTAGTGTTCATGAAATATCATTTAAAAGTGTATAGAGAAGTTGTAAATTATTCTCTGAGAAATGTCAATGTATTTAGTTTGTATTATATATCAACAATGTTTTATTTGATTTTAAATGACATAGGATGAAAGTGATGTTTTATTGGGACATAATTGTGATTGTATTGCGGTGTGTACTCATCCTGTACTGTTTCTGTTTGCTTCCTAGACTCCCTGTGACTCGAGTGTTTGCTTGCCATGGGTATCCACTGGTTGCCTTGTCTACCCCATGAACAAACCATCAGATTTCCAGTATCTCCCTGCGGAAGAACCGTGGATAAGCACCCCTACTGCAAATGAACTGTTGGAGAACTGTATTATAGCAAAGTGTCAAGGTGCAGAGCTCTCAAATGGACAAAGACTGTTCTTAAAGTGATCAGAGGCCACCTAGAGACAGTTGTGCTGTTTCTATGTCATGCTTTACTGTGGAAAAGGAACTGTTGGACATATTGGGGGGTTGCTTGCAATGCAGGTGGAGAGATAGAAGATGCAGCGTTGTTTGGGGGTAGATGGGGGGCTGGTTGGGTCTCTGTGCCGGTAGACCGGTAGTTTTGGGAAGGCTGGAGGATAGATGGAAGGTATTGGAGGGACTGTACCTATATGCAGTGACAATTAGCCTATGAAAGTATATCACGACATAGGAATATTTTTCTCTTTAGTATTCTCACAGAGTTCTGTTACCATAATATAAGGCTTTACTAATTTTCTATGCCTGTCTATTTTTATGTTATTCTGTTAGAATAAAAGGATGGTATGTTAGGGGTAATATGAACCTGACGGCAGCCATCTTGTTCCTCGCAGCCATCTTGTGATGATTAGCCTCCATTTTGTAATGATTAGACTTTTATTATACTGGGTTATTATGTAGTGAGAGTTATGTGAATGTTATGATAGTTTCCTTAGCTGTTCGGCCTTGTCAATGTACTCTGGCTGTACGCCAAGAAGAAGATAATGTCAATAAGATGGTTCAGAAACCTTGCTGTCTCCGCAGATGTTAGCCTATTATGACTATGTAATTCTTGTTATGAGAAACTCATTTTCCAGCTTCACATTGTACTTTGCTCTGTATAACTGTGTAAGATGACGCGGTCCTAACGTGTCATCCCCTTAACCCTGTATGCTGTTATAAGAAATGCTTGCACTGTTCAATAAACAGAATTGGCTTTAGATCATATTGCTGCGTGGTCTGAGTCATTCTAAGGGGCCCTTATCAGATAATCTGCATATGCCTCAGGTGGTACCGTAGGCCCAAGGCTTTGGCCTGCACTGACACCCCCCCCGTGGGATTTTACACCTTACAGCTAGCTACAATGTAACTTAGTTATATTGTAGCTAGCTTAGGGTTTATTTTATAGGTAAGTATTTAGTTTTAAATAGGAATAATGTAGTTAATGATAGTAATTTTCTTTAGATTTATTTAAATTATATTTAAGTTAGGGGGTGTTCGGGTTAGGGTTAGACCTAGATTTAGGGGTTAATAACTTTAATATAGTGGCAGCGACGTTGGGGGCGGCATATTAGGGGTTAATAAATGTAGGTAGGTGGCAGCGATGTTAGGGATGGCAGATTAGGGGTTAATAATATTTAACTAATGTTTGCGAGGCGGTGTGCGGCGGTTTAGGGGTTAATATGTTTATTATAGTGGCAGCGACTTTGGGGGTGGCAGATTAGGGGTTAATAAATGTAGGTAGGTTGCGGCGACATTGGGGGTGGCAGATTAGGGGTTAATAAATAGTATGTAGGTGTCGGCGATGTTGGGGGCAGCAGATTAGGGGTTCATAAATATAATGTAGGTGGCGGCGGTGTCCTTAGCGGCCGATTAGGGGTTAAAATATTTATTATAGTGTTTGCAATGCTGGAGGGCCTCGGTTTAGGGGCTAATAGGTAGTTTATGGATGTTAGTGTACTTTTTAGCACTTGAGTTATAAGTTTTATGTTACGGTGTTATACCATAAAACTCTTAACTACTGACTTTTAAATGCGTTCGAACTCTTGACAGGGTAGGGTGTACCGCTCACTTTTTGGCCTCCCAGGACAGACTTGTAATACCGGCGCTATTGAAGTCCCATAGAAAAAAGACTTTACAAAGTTTACATAAGTCGTTATGCGGTAAGACCAAAGAAGTGTGCGGTACACCTAAACCTTCAAGACTCGTAATACCAGCGGGCATAAAAAAGCAGCGTTAGGACCTCTTAACGCTGCTTTTTTACCCTAACACACAACTCGTAATCTAGCTGTATGTTTTCTGTAGTTGACATGAAGTGAAACGGGAAAGCCGTTTTTTAAAACTGTTTGCTTTTTTCCGCTAACTTTTATTTTGCTGAGTGTTGCACAGTTTATATTGAGCCCGCTCATGTGACCCATACTTCCGGTTTTGCAGAGCGGTGGAGATTGATAGCGATCTTTTACTTCTCCGAGAGGCTGAAGTTAGAAGTTTTATTGCAGTGGTCCCTCTAAAAGAATCCAAGCGTATTGTCTTCTTGTCTGGTAGGAGCCTCAGGCAATCTGAGGTGTTTTTATTAATAATGTTTTTATTGTTTATTTTTCTCTACCTCCCTTATATTTAGCTTGGTATTAATTTTTTTATTTTCCCTTACTTACTGATTTTATTTGTTATTAGTGGGACTTTTACTCCATAGCATGGACTCTGAACAGATTCAGTCTAGCATGGACTCTGAACAGATTCAGTCCATCTCTATGGATAAATGTTTATTATGCTCAGAGGCCCAAATTGTTCTTTCAATGCAATTTTGTTCCTCTTGTTTAGCTAAAGCTTTAAAATTTAAAGATAAATTACTCCCTTCTGAGTCAACTGTCTCTCAGAATAATGCTGTGCATGACATGCCGTAGCTTTCTCCTCAAACATCCCAAGTCTTAGTTGTTTCTCATACTGTGCCTTCTGTGTCCTCTCATCCACCTGGGGGTGTTTATTTACCTGGGGATTTTGCCGCTTAGGTTTCTTCTGCAGTAACAGCGGCTTTGTCAGCTTTCCCTTCATTGAGTAAGCGTAAGAGAAAATCTAAACACTTGCCTGATGCTAAGACTTTTGATTCTAGAACTGCATTAGCCCCTCTTGCTCAGATGTCTGATGAAGAGAATACTTCAGTAGCTTCTAAAAGTAAGATTTCAGACTCTGACACTTTAGCAGAAAAATCTTCAGAATCTAAAGAAGTTAATTTTAGATTTAAGCTTGAGCACCTCTGGTTACTATTGAAGGAGCTTCTAGTTACTTTAGACTACTCTGAACTGGCGGTTGCTGTCAACCCCACAAAGTCTTCAAAATTGGATAGAGTCTATGATTATCCATCTTCTGAGGAGATTTTTCCTGTCCCAAGGAAGATGTCTGAAATTATTGCTCAGGAATGGGACAACCAACCCTGTTTTTAAGAAGATGTTTCCTGTTACTGACTCTTCTCGTGACTCATGGCGCACTGTTCCTAAAGTAGTATTTCTACTCTCGCCAAGAGAACTACCATTCCTATAGAGGATAGTTGTTCTTTTAATTACCCAATGGACAAGAAGCTAGAGGCTTAATTAAAAAAGATGTATATACATCAAGGGTTACAGTGGCAGCCATCAGCGAGTATTGCTACGGTTGCAGGAGCTGCATCCTATTGGTGTGATGCATTGTCTGATCTCATTACACAGGAAACTACAGTAGAGGAGATCCAAGATAGGATCAAAGCTCTCAAATTGGCCAATACCTTTATCTGTGATGCCATAATGCAGATAGTTTGTCTGGGAGCTAAGATGTCTAGCTTCACGGTATTAGCCCGCAGGGCTCTCTGGTTAAAATCTTGGTCAGCCGATGTTTCTTCTAAGGCCAAGCTTTTGGTTTTACCCTACAAGGGAAAGACTCTGTTTGGACCTGGTCTGGCATAGATCATTTCAGAGATTACAGGTGGAAAGGGATTTGTCCTACCTTAGGACAAGAAAAATAGACCTAGAGGTCATCAAACCTCTAATTTTCGTTCCTTTCATAACTTTAAGTGGCAGAAGTCCTCAACTTCCTCTAAACCAGATCAACCCAGAGCTTCTTGGAAATCTATCTAACCCTGGAACAAGGGAAAAAAATCCAAGAAGCCTTCTGCTGACTCAAAATCAGTATGAAGGTTCCACCCCCGATTCCAGTGTGGATCTGGTGGGGGGCAGGCTTTCTCTTTTTTGTCAAGCCTGGATACAAGATGTCCCAGACCCTTGGGCAGTGGACATAGTATCCCAGGGTTACAGGATGGGATTCAAGTCTTGCCCTCCAAGGGACAGATTTCTCCTGTCAAGACTGTCCTCAAACCAAATAAAGAAGGAGGCCTTCTCACACTGTGTAAAAGACCTATACTCTCTGGGAATTATTGTTCATGTCCCTTTAGCAGAACAGAGTCTAGGATTCTATTCAAATCTATTTGTGGTTCCCAAAAAGGAGGGAACTTTTTTACCCATTCTAGACCTCAAGTGTCTCAACAAATTCCTCAGGGTTCCGTCCGTCAAGATGGAAACTATTCATTCCATTCTTCCTTTGGTACAGGAAGGTCAGTTTATGACGACCATAGACCTGAAGGATGCATACCTTCATGTTCCCATTCACAGGGAACACCATCAGTATCTGAGGTTTGCCTTTCTTGACAATCTATTCAACTACAGAGATGCTGTTGTCTTTTCTACATTCCCATAGATGGAAGGGGAATTTGGAAAAAAGTTCTCTTGTTCCATCTACCAAGGTGTGTTTCCTAGGGACTATAATAGATTCCCTATCCATGAAGATTTTCCTAATGGAGGTCAGAGAAATCAAACCTCTTGCTTCCTGCCTTTCTCTCCAGTCTGCTTTCCATCCATCTGTGGCTCAATGCATGGAGGTGATTGGTCTGATGGTGGCTTCCATGGACATCATTCTGTTTGCTCAGTTCCACCTGCAACCACTGCAATTTTGTATGCTCCATCAATAGAACGGAGATCATTCGGAGTTATCTCAGAGAATAAATCTGGACTCTCTTACAAGAGACTCTCTTGTGGTGGGTGTCGCAGGAACATCTATCTCGGGCACTTGATTTCTGAGACCTTCCTGGGAAATTGTGACTATGGACGCCATCATGCTGTTTGGGGACCTCTGAAGGCTCAGGGCCTGTGGTCTCGGGAAGCGTCCTCTCTTCCCATAAACATCTTGGAGTTGAGAGCTATCTACAATGCCCTGTCAGCATGGCCTCAACTGTCGTTGGTCCGGTTTATAAGATTCCAATTGGACAACATCACCTCAGTGGCTAACATCAACCACCAGGGAGGGGCTCAGAGTTCCTTAGCCATGAAGGAGGTGACTTGCATTCTACAGTGGGTGGAAGTCCACGATTGTCTTTTATCTGCCATCCACATTCCAGGAGTGGACAACTGGGAAGCAGATTTCTTGAGCAGACAGACTTTTCATCCCCGGGAGTGGACTCTCCATCCGGAGGTGTTCTCTCAAATATCCCTCAAGTGGGGGGTTCCAGAGTTGGATCTGATGGCATCTCGCCAAAACGCCAAGGTTCCAAAGTATCGTTCAAGAGATCCTCAGGTCGTTCTGATAGATGCTCTAACGGTACCTTGGAAGTTTTCTCTAACTTATTTGTTCCCTCCATTTGCTCTCCTTCCACGAGTCATTGCTCGTATCAAACGGGACAGAGCATCGGTCATACTAATAGCTCCTGCATGGCCTCGCAGGATCTGGTTCGTGGATCTAGTGAGGATGTCATATCTGCCTCCTTGGAGGTTACCTCAGAGGAAAGACCTTCTACTTCAGGGTCCTTTCCTCCATCCAAATCTAGATTCTCTGAAGCTAACTGCTTGGAGATTGAACGCCTAGTTCTGTCTAAACGTGGTTTTTCTGAAGTGGTCATTGAAACAAAGATTCAGGCTCGAAAACCGGTTACTTGCAGGATTTACCATAAGATATGGCATAAATATCTTTCTTGGTGTGAATCTAAGGGGTTCTCCTGGAGCTGGGTGAGGATTCACCGAATTTTGTCTTTTGCCTTCAGGATGGACTGGATAAGGGTTTATCGTCAGTACTCTAAAGGGTCGGATTTCTGCGTTATCTATCTTTTTGCACAAACGTTTGGCAGACCTACCAGATGTTCAAGCTTTTGTACAGGCCCTGGTTAGACTCAGGCCTGTGTTTAAACTTGTTGCTCCCCCATGGAGTCTTAATTTAGTTCTTTAAGTTTTGCAGCAGGTTCCATTTGAGCCAATGCATGTTGTTGATATAAACCTACTATCTTTTTGTTTCTTGTTGCCATTTCTTCTGCTTGCAGAGTTTCTGAGCTCTCAGCTTTGCAGTGTGATTCCCCCTACCTGATTTTTCATGCTGATAAGGTGGTTCTTTGTACTAAATTGGGGGTTTCTCCCTAAGGTGGTATTGGATCAAAAAATGAATCCGAAAATTGTTGCTCCTTCTTTTTGTCCTTATACTTCTTCTCAAAAGGAACGTCTTTTGCATAACTTGGATGTTGTGCGGGCTCTAAAATTTTACTTACAAGCTACTAAAGATTTTAGTCAATCTTCTGCCCTGTTTGTTGTTTTCTCTGCAAAGCGTAAGGGTTAGAAGGCCACTTCTACTTCTCTGTCTCTCTGGTTGAGAAGTTTGATTCATTTGGCCTATGAGACTGCTAAGAGAATGATGGCTCATTCCACTAGGGCTGTCTCCTCTTCTTGGGCTTCCAAAAATGAAGCTTCTGTAGAACAGATTTGCAAGGTGGCAACATGTTCCTCTTTACTACAAATTTTATACTTTTGCCTCGGCTGAGACTTCTTCAAACGGTGGTGCCATCTGTTTAGGTCCTCCTGTCTTTTGTCTCCCTCCTTGTTCATTCCATGTCCTCTAGCTTGGGTATTGGTTCCCACTAGTAATTGGAATCACATTGTGGACTCTCCATGTCATAGGAAACAAAACAAAATGTATGCTTACCTGATAAATTTCTTTCCAGACATGGAGAGTCCACGACCCCGCCATCTTTTTTAATTTTATTTTGTCCGTTTTTTTGAGTAAACCTCAGGCACCTTTTCACCCTTGTGTTTCTTCCTTTTTCATTAACTTAGCAGTTTTGCTGGGGTGCTCTTGCCTCCTCCTGCTTTAGACAGCTGCTTCATAACTTCTTGATAACTTCTGTTTCCGGCGAGCCTTCAGGGGCATCAAGCTCTATATCTATACAGAGCTTGATAAATACTGTATGACCCCATGGCCTCTAGTTATCAAGCCGTCAACCTCAAATATACTGGAATTTGTGGCGAGGCTGATTCACTGTAGTTATCAAGCACCACAGCCCGGCAAAAGTAGAATATAGTGACGTAAGCTTCGATCCGCCAGACTCACTCCGACACAGATCGATTCTTACGTCACTCCAGATGTTCCGATCGCAAGTTCGGCACAATCTGACTACTTTTGGTAGTTATCAAACTACTACCAGGTACGCTCGCCACTATTCCGGGCCAGCGTACCTGGTTTTCAATCCGCCGCCCTGGAGGTGGCGGATCCCATAGGAATCAATGGGAGTCTGACCATAGCGAAAGCTCATGTTTGCTGCTGCCTAACATGTACCCCGAGTCTAAACACCCCTAAACTGCCACTCCTGGAGCCCACCGCCATTCTAATAAACTTATTAACCCCTAAACCGCCGCTCCCGGAGCCCACCGCAACTATAATAAATATGTTAACCCCTAAACCGCCGCTCCCGGACCCCGCCGCAACTATAATAAATATGTTAACCCCTAAACCGCCGCTCCAGGACCCCGCCGCCACCTACATAATACCTATTAACCCCTATCCTGCCCCCCCCTACACCGCCGCCACTATAATAAAATTATTAACCCCTAAACCTAAGTCTAACCCTAACCCTAACACCCCCCCTAACTTAAATATTAATTAAATACATCTAGATAAATATTATTCTTATTAACTAATTTAATCCTATTTAAAACTAAATACTTACCTTTAAAATAAACCCTAATATAGCTACAATCTAACTAATAATTATATTGTAGCTATTTTAGGATTTAGTTTTATTTTACAGGCAAATTTCAATTTATTTTAACTAGGTACAAAAGCTATTAAATAGTTATTAACTATTTAATAGCTACCTAGATAAAATAAAGTCAAATTTACCTGTAAAATAAATACTAACCTAAGTTACAATTACACCTAACTATCATTAAATAAATTATTTCTATTTAAAAATAAATACTTACCTGTAAAATAAACCCTAAGATAGCTACAATGTAATTAATAATTGCATTGTAGCTATTTTAGGATTTATATTTATTTTACAGGTAACTTTGTATTTATTTATTTATTTTAACTAGGTAGAATAGTTATTAAATAGTTATTAACTATTTAATAATTACCTAGCTAAAAGAAATACAAATTTACCTGTAAAATAAATCCTAACCTAAGTTACAATTAAACCTAACACTACACTATCATTAAATAAATTAAATAAATTAACGACAAATGCCTACAATTAAATACAATTAAATAAACTAACTAAAGTACAAAAATAAAAAAAAATAAGTTACAAAAAATAAAAAAAATATTATAAGATTTTTAATCTAATTACACCTAATCTAATCCCCCTAATAAAATAACAAAGCCCACCAAAATAAAAAAATGCCCTACCCAATTCTAAATTACAAAAGTTAACAGCTCTATTACCTTACCAGCCCTTAAAAGGGCCCTTTGCGGGGCATGCCCCAAAGTAATCAGCTCTTTTGCATGTAAAAAAAATACAACCCCCCCAACATTAAAACCCACCACCCACATACCCCTATTCTAACCCACCCAACCCCCCCTTAAAAAAACCTAACACTAACCCCCTGAAGATCTCCCTACCTTGAGTCGTCTTCAGCCAGCCGACCACCATTGGAACAGAAGAGGACATCCGCAGCGGCCGAAGTCATCATCCAAGGGGCACTGAAGAGGTCTTCCATCTGATAAAAGTCTTCATCCATGCGGCGTCTTCAATCTTCATCCATCCGGAGTGGAGCCTTCTTCAAACGAGCCGACGCGGAGCCATCCTCTTCCAACGACGCCTACCCGACGAATGGATATTCCTTTAAGTAACGTCATCCAAGAAGGCGTCCCTCGAATTCCGATTGGCTGATAGGATTCTATCAGCCAATCGGAATTAAGGTAGGAAAAATTTGATTGGCTTATGCAATCAGCCAATCAGATTGAGCTTGCATTCTATTGGCTGATCGGAACAGCCAATAGAATGCAAGCTCAATCTGATTGGCTGATTGGATCAGCCAATCGGATTGAACTTGAATCTGATTGGCTGATTGCATCATCCAATCAGATTTTTCCTACCTTAATTCCAATTGGCTGATAGAATCCTATCAGCCAATCGGAATTTGAGGGACACCATCTTGGATGACATCACTTAAAGGAATATCCATTCGTCGGGTAGGCATCGTTGGAAGAGGATGGCTCTGCGTCGGCTCATTTGAAGAAGGCTCCTCTCCGCATGGATGAAGATGAAGACGCCGCATGGATGAAGACTTCTATCGGATGGAAGACCTCTTCAGCACCCCTTGGATGATGACTTTGGTCGCTGCGGATGTCCTCTTCTGTTCCATCGGTGGTCGGCTGGCTGAAGACGACTCAAGGTAGGGAGAGCTTCAGGGGGTTAGTGTTAGTTTTTTTTTAAGGGGGGTTTGGGTGGGTTAGAGTAGGGGTATGTGGCTGGTGGGTTTTAATGTTGGGGGGTTGTATTATTTTTTACATGCAAAAGAGCTGATTACTTTGGGGCATGCCCCGCAAAAGGCCCTTTTAAGGGCTGGTAAGGTAATAGAGCTGTTAACTTTTGTAATTTAGAATAGGGTAGGGCATTTTTTTATTTTGGGGGGCTTTGTTATTTTATTAGGGGGCTTAGATTAGGTGTAATTAGATTAAAAATCTTGTAATATTTATTTATTTTTGTAACTTAGTTTTTTTTATTTTTTGTACTTTAGTTAGTTTAGTTAATTGTATTTAATTGTAGGTATTTGTAGTTAATTAATTTAATTTATTTAATCATAGTGTAGTATTAGGTTTAATTGTAACTTAGGTTAGGATTTATTTTACAGGTAAATTTGTATTTCTTTTAGCCAGGTAGTTATTAAATAGTTAATAACTATTTAATAACTATTCTACCTAGTTAAAATAAATACAAAGTTACCTGTAAAATAAATATAAATCCTAAAATAGCTACAATGTAATTATTAATTACATTGTAGCTATCTTAGGGTTTATTTTACAGGTAAGTATTTATTTTTAAATAGGAATAATTTATTTAATGATAGTTTAGTGTTAGGTGTAATTGTAACTTAGGTTAGTTTTTATTTTACAGGTAAATTTGAATTTATTTTATCTAGGTAGCTATTAAATAGTTAATAACTATTTAATAACTTTTGTACCTAGTTAAAATAATTTGAAATTTGCCTGTAAAATAAAAATAAATCCTAAAATAGCTACAATGTAATTATTAATTACATTGTAGCTATATTAGGGTTTATTTTATAGGTAAGTATTTATTTTTAACTAGGAATAATTTAGTTAATAATAGTAAATTTATTTAGATTTATTTAATTAATATTTAAGTTAGGGGGGTGTTAGGGTTAGGGTTAGACTTAGGTTTAGGGGTTAATAATTTTATTATAGGTTGCGGCGGTATAGGGGTTAAACAATTTATTTAGTTGCGGCGGGGTACGGGATCCACAGGATAGGGGTTAATAAATTTATTATAGGTGGCGGCGGAATAGTCGGGCAGGATAGGGGTTAATAGGTATAATGTAGGTGGCTGTGGGGTCCGGGAGCAGCGGTTTAGGGGTTAATACATTTATTATAGTTGCGGCGGGGTCTAGGAGCAGCGGTTTAGGGGTTAATAACTTTATTTAGTTGCAGGGAGCTCCGGGGGCGCCGGTATAGGGGGTAGAACAGTGTAGTTTAGTGTGGGTGCTTAGTGACAGCTTATCAATAAAGCTGGGAAAAAGCCAAAGAGCAGCGAGATCGGATGAGTGATAACTATCACAGTCCACTGCTCTTCGCCCCGTACTTGGTGCGCGGCTTTTTGACAGCTTTTTTGATAACTTTGGCGAACGTATTCAGGTCCGCGGCGGCGATGTGAGGCGAGCTTAGGCGAGCGTATTGGGCCCGTCGAAGGCAGGTAAGTAGACACGTTGATAACTAGAGGCCCATGTGTCTTTGCATGTGAGAGCATTGTGCTATTTGGATAAGTAAACAGTTCCAGTTTGTGTCTGTATTTTTAAATGTACACAAAATTGGCAACAGGAATAGGCTAGGAAGTTTGGACCATACACTATACACACGTTATGACAATCTACCATTAACACACTACTAATTTATTTAAGTGTTTAGCAGACACTGGACTTTTAACAATACAGAATATGATAACGCAAGCAAAAAACATGTCAATGTTGAAGAACTACATATATACACAGAAAATTTGAACAATATAACCTACCTAGTTCCTTACCTAACTCCTTAAAATAAATCATTGTTAAAGAGTAAATAGGATCTGCCATTCCATCCCTAAGATATTTTATTTAAATCATACTGCGGAGAGTATTTCACTATAAATACTTTGAAAACTGATAAGATATATATATATACATATATATATATATATATATATATATATATATATATATACAGTATATACATACAGTATATATATATATATATATATATATATATATATATATATATATATATATATATATATATAAGTAACAAACACACAATATAAATATGTATATAAGGAGGTAGGGATGCAAAGTTGTGTGTCAATCCCATACGGTGTATACGATATTCCTCAAAATATACTGTAGATAGTATACAAAAGGTGTAAGAGTTCAAAATTGAAAATAGATGCACAGAGTTAGGGTATAATAACAAAAGATCATTTTCCCATACATGGAAGACCCAAACAGAGGCAGCTATTCATTAATGTCCGACCAGACACTGATGATTCTAAAAATAAAAAGAAGAAGAAGGAGCCTCATAGGGTAGACAACAGCACTGTAGAAGTATATAATCTACTTGCATGCAGGATAGCACAAACATGTGCCAAACAGACAAGCGGGATCCTCTGAGTCGCCCCGGCAGACTCGCAACCAGCATTGGAACATGGCCAATGTTCAACGTGACATATTTGAAATCCCAAGGTCATGGACAGGTGGAATTGCATTCAGTACTGGAACACAGGAAACCCACGGTGGTGGAATATTCCAAACACCATGTAAAGCTCGCTGACTAAAAATACCACTGTCAAGAGGGAGTAAGAAGAAAAGCTCCACTCGCAGGAGCAAAAAGCTGTAACAAGTAGCAGATATACAATCTAAACACATTTATTTAAAACAATAAAAGCAATGCATTTCTTGGTATCAAAGTACTGTTTCATCAGGCTATCTGTGTATGTACTGTAAATATTTCACATTCCAATGTTCTTCACATAGGGAAATAGGTTATAAATATTTTTAAATTGATATTCTTTATATATATCTGTATATAGCAACAGAAAGTTCTTTACCCCAGAGAAATGTGTAAATAAATGAGTATGTTAATATACAAATGTATGTCTCAACAAACTTTTAACTGAATAAAGCATTCATACTTAATCTTTATTAGAGTCACTATGCAATCATACAAAGTTAAAAACACTAAAACTCTCCTAGGTAGAACATATTAGCCATAAAGTGTGTTCAGGGGAGTAATTCCAAGTGAGTGTCATGTTATATGCAGCTCTATGGAAGATACAATGTATCAGGTAGAGATTGAATGTATAAATAATTACAAATGGTATGTAAATTGTCCCGGATAACAGGCTGCTAAGGTTAAACCTCCACCCCCCTCTACCTACCCCCCTCATATTTCTCCCCGGATTTGAACTCTTGGGAGCTTTCACGATCTCCAAGATGCTTGGATTTGTTAATTTTGGTGTTTTGCACGTCCTCCCAGCAGAGCTGTTCTCTGACCGGGAAAACCCTTCTCGGCTGGCCGGGCTCCTGGAACTGCCAGCCACACTGCACCGGATACCCACTTCCCTTTACCCCAGGTCGCTCCAGCGGTCCCTTGCCCCAGAGCTCCACTCTTTTGGGGATTGATAGCCCCTAGGGAGGAACAGAGGTGGAGTGATTGCCAGAGGGGAGCTCCCTTGGGAACCGGGGGTTTTGGACACCCCCACCACCATATCTTTCCCAGGCTGTAACTCTGGACCCAAGTGATGGATCATGACACTTTTTGGACTGTGGGGACATCTGGGGACTGAGAGCTTTCCAAGGACACCCTGGAAGTGCCACTGCTCCCACAGGATCACCCCAAAATCACCACCTCTTTATCACTGGAACTCGCTAAGACAATGGACACTATGGGGGGCGCCAGCTTGTCTGGAGGGGCTGGAATGATGGGACATCTGGGGGCATGATAATGCTAAAAACTTGTAGAATCTTACTGCTCGAACACAGACGCTATCCTCAAACCATCCAACCGGAAGTGAACTTGAAGGCCGCAAGGCCGCTTGGAATTGCCCCAGGAGTGCCGTAGTCGGTGTATGCCGAATCCAGCAACAAAGTGATACAGGAGGAAAAGAATTTGACAGGCACTGCAATCCAGGTGAATTTGCAAATAAAAAGTCTTTTATTCAAAGATACAAGGTAAATACCAATCCAAGAAGAGGGAGACCTTAGTAAAGGTGACTCTTAACAGGTAAGGGTAACACACAGGTGACTGGCTGACGCGTTTCGCGCCCCCTACTGGCGCTTACTCTTAGACACAATACAGGCAATACAGAGATGCTATAAATACACATTAGAACAATCAATTAAGAATGGGAGTTAACCCAATAAAGCCTAAACTAAAAAGCATAGCTAGGATGTGTGTATGTTAATACTATAGCAAGCAAAAACATATATGTATAAAAAAGAGGCTAGAGAAGGGAAAATATACATACTAAATGAATATATATTTAAGAACTCTGGTCTATAAATCTATCCAAATTTTGTTCCTAAGATGAATATATATGTAATCTTAGAAACCATTTACAAAATCTCACTTATGTATTAATAAGCTGCCAGTGGACTAAAGAAAGCGAGGATCAACAAATAAACACAAATAAATATAAGCCTAAATGGCTTTATTATAAGGGGTGATCTTAGACATGAACAAAGGTGTAAATAATGTTCATGTAATCAAAATCCCTACTCTTGTGTTAATCTATATAACCAAATTATAATAAATGCCCTAGACATTATAACAAAGAAAGAAAATAATAAGATTAGTAATGAGTGAAAAATATAACACCAAAAAATGGGTACTTAAGTATCAGCTATATTATGTGTCATCGATAAAAAAATCAATGTCACATTCCCTATTAATACCCATTGGGCTTCTGGTTTGAAGCTGCAGGATCCAATAGATCTCTTTCCTTTGTAAAATAGTATATTTATTGCCACCTCTAGGAGGCACAAGAGCTATGTCAATAATACTGATAGATAAATCAGCTATATTTGTAAAATGTTCTCCATTGAAATGATTTGCAATGGCTGATTCCTTGACATAGTTCTTAGTGTCCCTGAGGTGTTCACCAAACCTTCGTCTGACCTCTCTAGAGGTCTGACCGACATATTGGCAATGGCAAAGATTGCATGTTAAAAGGTACACAACAAAGGTTGTACTACAATTTGCATAAAAGTTAGTAGTATACCTTATGTGCGTATTGCTGCTTTCAAACTGGTTACCCACTTTAACTGAGGAACACATGCCACAATTTCTGCTGAGACATTTAAAACTTCCTTGTCTATTCAGCCATTGTGTGCCTCTCGAGTTTTTTCTAACTACCTGACTAGGAGAGAGGCTACGGGCTAAAGTTTTTGGCTTTTTTGCAACAAATCGGCAATTTTGAATTAGAGGTGCTAAGATAGTATCCCCTTGAAGAACATGGAGATGTTTTTTTAGAATTTTAGCTATCTTTTCATATTGGCTGCTAAATTCAGTAGTAAAAACAACAGCATCACCGAAAGAATTATTACATGGTTGCCGTCTGCTAGTATCATAGGTTTTAATCTCAACTCTACATTTTTCAAGTGCTGCTGAATTATACCCTCTAGCAATCAATCTGTTTTTAAGTTCTAAAGACTGTATTTCATACGTTTCTAAAGACTGTGTGTTCCTTTTTAGTCTTATAAACTGTCCTCTAGGGACAGCCTTAATGAGATGTTTAGGATGCTGAGAGGCAGCATGCAGAATTGTGTTACCTGCACTAGGTTTGCGATATGTTTTGGTGCATGCTCTATTGCCCTCACTGAATAAAGTGAGGTCCAAATAGTTGACCTCTATTTGACTAAAGTTGCCTGTGAACCTAAGATTCATGAAGTTGTTGTCCAAGAAACTTAGAAAAGTCCTGAACAATACTTCATTCACAGGTCTCTTAAAGATAATCAAAAGGTCATCTATGAACCTCACAAATAGTAGTATGTCCTCTAACCAAGGGTTGAGGACACTATAAATATAAGTGAGTTCCCACCAAGAAACATAGAGATTTGCGAATGCGGGGGCAAATTTTGCCCCCATGGCCGTTCCGCAAATCTGTCTGTAAAACATGTTTTCGAACATGAAATAATTATGGGATAATGCAAATCGTAAAATATCCCCTATATACTTTTTTACTTCATGTTCAAGTGTCAGCTCACGATCTAGGAAAAATTCTACAGCCTCTATGCCTAGGTGCTGTGGTATAGAGGTGTAGAGAGAGCTGATATCCACAACCAGCCAGGTATACTGGGGTTCCCAAGCAATAGATTGTATGGTGTGTATGAGGTGGGAACTATCTCTCAGATAGGACAATTGTTTAATAGTCAAAGGTTGGAGGATACCATCTAACCACGACCCCAAAGGTTCAAGAAGTGACCCCACTCCAGAGACAATAGGCCTCCCTGGGGGATTGGTGGGGTCCTTATGAACCTTGGGGACATGGTAGAAAATAGGAATGAGAGGGTTTTTGGGGACCAAACTTTCAATGTCTGTTTCTTTGAAGACACCTAATTGTACACCTTCCTTTAACAGTCTAACCAACTCATTCTTATACTTAGCAGTTGGGTACCCAGGGAGTTTCTGATATACTTTAGTGTCAGACAATTGTGAAACAGCCTCATTGAAATAGGCCTCCTTGTCCAGGACTACAATGCTGCCCCCTTTGTCCGAGTTGCGAATGACAATACGATCATTGCTCTGGAGTGACTTTAAAGCTAGCCTCTCTTTGTGACTCAGATTTTGGGGGGCAGCTTGTGCACCCTGCATGCTATTAAGCCGCAAGATGTCCTCCTGGACTAGCCTCTGATATGCATTGAGGTGTGGACCCCTGTAATGCACTGGATAGAAATCTGATCTCAGCTTATCAGATTTCAAAAGGTCAGAAGGTAAAGTAACACTTCTTTCTCCACTATAGAGATCTGCAAGTTGGACTACTGAGCAAGCCTCACTGAACAGTAAATGTGTACTCTCTAAGTGTGATTGAATGGGAGAATTCACAGTTCCCTGTGAGGCCTCCCCTGTAGGATCTCTAGTAAGGGAGAAATAGCGTTTAAGAGCCAGTTTCCTAATAAATTTATTAAGATCAAGCAGAGTGTTAAAATAAGAAAAATTTGAAGTGGGAGCAAAACCTAATCCCTTGCTTAAAACTTTCTTTTCATCAACATTAAGATTATGCTGAGACAGGTTAATTATGCTTAAACCAGTGCTGTCTTTATTATTTATTGAACTGTCCCCTTGTAAATTCGGTAAATAGTCATTTAATGTCCTTTCTTCTGCTTTTTCATTTTTCCTACTCCTTTGTTTCCTGCATCTCTTCCTTCTTCCAATTCTACGTTGGACATCTGTCTCGTCTTGGGTCTCACATCTGATGGTGTGGTCTGTGATTTCTTCCTCAACGATTCCTTTAAAGTTTCAATGGTCTGCATATTCACATAACATGGCAGGGGTTAACACAGGTGCAGCAGTAGCTAGTGGGGATAGCACTGCTTTAATGGACTCTGGTTTAGCACAAGAATTTATCAATCCAGAAATGTTTTTTCAAATGAGCCACAGACAAAATTATTTTGACCAGATTTTTTCAATGCAAGAGAAACAACTTGATAACCCAGATATGAAACGACAATTTAAGTCATTAGAAAATGCAATGTCCAACAATTTGAGAATAATGTGGGACATTGTAGCATTTAACAAATATTTTGACTCACAAAGGATCCCTAGAGGTCTTCGTATTAAAAAATATCCCTCTTTTTCATTTGATAACACTGAGGACATGGAGGAGTGGAATACAGCACTCACAGAGTGCTCCTTCAAATTAATCAATATTCTCATACGTGTTAAGAATAGGAAACGTACGACACTAAGCAACACTATTGGGGAATTGAAGGAGGATTTAAAACAGTACTCAGCCTCCACAAAATATGAAACACTACAGAAACAACTCAGTGATAACATTGCTAAACAAGACAAAGATCAAGCCAAAAGAAAAGGGGAAAAATTCCAGAGGGACAAAGAGGATTATGAGTCAGATAAAGTTTACAACTGGGCGGCATTGAGAAAACTGCAGAGGAACAACAGGAATAAATATAAAAAACAACAGAAAATTCTAAGAAATGAGAACACAACACATGAAGACTCCACAGTCTCTACTGCCCATACTCCCAGATCCATACTAAAGAAAAGGAATGGTCATGAGAAGGTGGTCTTCAGTGGCTCAGAAGGAGAAAATTCTGAGACAGATTCGTCCTTTGCAGGAACCTCTTATGGTTCAACACCCTCTTCCTCTCCATCTTCTGTCACTTCTTCTCTTTCCCCTCCATCTTCTTCTACTATTTTTTTACAGGAATCGTCGAGGAAGAAATCACAGACCACACCATCAGATGTGAGACCCAAGACGAGACAGATGTCCAACGTAGAATTGGAAGAAGGAAGAGATGCAGGAAACAAAGGAGTAGGAAAAATGAAAAAGCAGAAGAAAGGACATTAAATGACTATTTACTGAATTTACAAGGGGACAGTTCAATAAATAATAAAGACAGCACTGGTTTAAGCATAATTAACCTGTCTCAGCATAATCTTAATGTTGATGAAAAGAAAGTTTTAAGCAAGGGATTAGGTTTTGCTCCCACTTCAAATTTTTCTTATTTTAACACTCTGCTTGATCTTAATAAATTTATTAGGAAACTGGCTCTTAAACGCTATTTCTCCCTTACTAGAGATCCTACAGGGGAGGCCTCACAGGGAACTGTGAATTCTCCCATTCAATCACACTTAGAGAGTACACATTTACTGTTCAGTGAGGCTTGCTCAGTAGTCCAACTTGCAGATCTCTATAGTGGAGAAAGAAGTGTTACTTTACCTTCTGACCTTTTGAAATCTGAAAAGCTGAGATCAGATTTCTATCCAGTGCATTACAGGGGTCCACACCTCAATGCATATCAGAGGCTAGTCCAGGAGGACATCTTGCGGCTTAATAGCATGCAGGGTGCACAAGCTGCCCCCCAAAATCTGAGTCACAAAGAGAGGCTAGCTTTAAAGTCACTCCAGAGCAATGATCGTATTGTCATTCGCAACTCGGACAAAGGGGGCAGCATTGTAGTCCTGGACAAGGAGGCCTATTTCAATGAGGCTGTTTCACAATTGTCTGACACTAAAGTATATCAGAAACTCCCTGGGAACCCAACTGCTAAGTATAAGAATGAGTTGGTTAGACTGTTAAAGGAAGGTGTACAATTAGGTGTCTTCAAAGAAACAGACATTGAAAGTTTGGTCCCCAAAAACCCTCTCATTCCTATTTTCTACCATGTCCCCAAGGTTCATAAGGACCCCACCAATCCCCCAGGGAGGCCTATTGTCTCTGGAGTGGGGTCACTTCTTGAACCTTTGGGGTCGTGGTTAGATGGTATCCTCCAACCTTTGGCTATTAAACAATTGTCCTATCTGAGAGATAGTTCCCACCTCATACACACCATACAATCTATTGCTTGGGAACCCCAGTATACCTGGCTGGTTGTGGATATCAGCTCTCTCTACACCTCTATACCACAGCACCTAGGCATAGAGGCTGTAGAATTTTTCCTAGATCGTGAGCTGACACTTGAACATGAAGTAAAAAAGTATATAGGGGATATTTTACGATTTGCATTATCCCATAATTATTTCATGTTCGAAAACATGTTTTACAGACAGATTTGCGGAACGGCCATGGGGGCAAAATTTGCCCCCGCATTCGCAAATCTCTATGTTTCTTGGTGGGAACTCACTTATATTTATAGTGTCCTCAACCCTTGGTTAGAGGACATACTACTATTTGTGAGGTTCATAGATGACCTTTTGATTATCTTTAAGAGACCTGTGGATGAAGTATTGTTCAGGACTTTTCTAAGTTTCTTGGACAACAACTTCATGAATCTTAGGTTCACAGGCAACTTTAGTCAAATAGAGGTCAACTATTTGGACCTCACTTTATTCAGTGAGGGCAATAGAGCATGCACCAAAACATATCGCAAACCTAGTGCAGGTAACACAATTCTGCATGCTGCCTCTCAGCATCCTAGACATTTCATTAAGGCTGTCCCTAGAGGACAGTTTATAAGACTAAAAAGGAACACACAGTCTTTAGAAACGTATGAAATACAGTCTTTAGAACTTAAAAACAGATTGATTGCTAGAGGGTATAATTCAGCAGCACTTGAAAAATGTAGAGTTGAGATTAAAACCTATAATACTAGCAGACGGCAACCATGTAATAATTCTTTCGGTGATGCTGTTGTTTTTACTACTGAATTTAGCAGCCAATATGAAAAGATAGCTAAAATTCTTAAAAAACATCTCCATGTTCTTCAAGGGGATACTATCTTAGCACCTCTAATTCAAAATTGCCGATTTGTTGCAAAAAAGCCAAAAACTTTAGCCCGTAGCCTCTCTCCTAGTCAGGTAGTTAGAAAAAACTCGAGAGGCACACAATGGCTGAATAGACAAGGAAGTTTTAAATGTCTCAGCAGAAATTGTGGCATGTGTTCCTCAGTTAAAGTGGGTAACCAGTTTGAAAGCAGCAATACGCACATAAGGTATACTACTAACTTTTATGCAAATTGTAGTACAACCTTTGTTGTGTACCTTTTAACATGCAATCTTTGCCATTGCCAATATGTCGGTCAGACCTCTAGAGAGGTCAGACGAAGGTTTGGTGAACACCTCAGGGACACTAAGAACTATGTCAAGGAATCAGCCTTTGCAAATCATTTCAATGGAGAACATTTTACAAATATAGCTGATTTATCTATCAGTATTATTGACATAGCTCTTGTGCCTCCTAGAGGTGGCAATAGATATACTATTTTACAAAGGAAAGAGATCTATTGGATCCTGCAGCTTCAAACCAGAAGCCCAATGGGTATTAATAGGGAAAGAAAATCTTTCTTTGTTATAATGTCTAGGGCATTTATTATAATTTGGTTATATAGATTAACACAAGAGTAGGGATTTTGATTACATGAACATTATTTACACCTTTGTTCATGTCTAAGATCACCCCTTATAATAAAGCCATTTAGGCTTATATTTATTTGTGTTTATTTGTTGATCCTCGCTTTCTTTAGTCCACTGGCAGCTTATTAATACATAAGTGAGATTTTGTAAATGGTTTCTAAGATTACATATATATTCATCTTAGGAACAAAATTTGGATAGATTAATAGACCAGAGTTCTTAAATATATATTCATTTAGTATGTATATTTTCCCTTCTCAAGCCTCTTTTTTATACATATATGTTTTTGCTTGCTATAGTATTAACATACACACATCCTAGCTATGCTTTTTAGTTTAGGCTTTATTGGGTTAACTCCCATTCTTAATTGATTGTTCTAATGTGTATTTATAGCATCTCTGTATTGCCTGTATTGTGTCTATGAGTAAGCGCCAGTAGGGGGCGCGAAATGCGTCAGACAGTCACCTGTGTGTTACCCTTACCTGTTAAGAGTCACCTTTACTAAGGTCTCCCTCTTCTTGGATTGGTATTTACCTTGCATCTTTGAATAAAAGACTTTTTATTTGCAAATTCACCTGGATTGCAGTGCCTGTCAAATTCTTTTCCTCCGGCATGATAATGCTCCTTATCAAGATCAGTTTGTGTATAAAGGTAGTGTGTTTTCCACAATAAAGTTGTTCTTTGTGTTTCACCTGAATGCTAGTCCGTCTAGTTATTTGGGTGGGCTCTTCTATAATCACTTTCTACGCTACATAGCAGCATGTTCCATGTATAGGAAGGTCCTTTGGCAGAGCTGCCCCGTCAGGGTAGCCATAGTCCTTCAAATTGCATGGCAGCGGTGGGATGCTTCCGTCTACCTGGAACGTCCAAACCACCAACTGAAGACACCTTTGGATGGAGCAGCAATACGCTGGGCTCCAAAAGAATACCTTGAAAGACTTGCTGGAAGCTAGAGGGAAAGTTGCCGGCCACAACTCCAAGGCGGCAATCATAGCCAAACTCATGGAAGGTGACCGGGCTAGTGAGCCAGCTAGTGAGGCCGGTAGCAGGCAGCACAGTGAACAGCCCAGCGAGGCGTCAATCCAGGAGACCATGATGTCCGAACTACAGAGAGAGATCCAGTGGTGGCTGGACCCTTATGGGACTGCCCCACCCGAGGAGGTTATCCCTCGGATAATCACAGATGCCATCCAGGACTAGATGCTAGAGCTCCAAAAGTCTATGGGGGAACCGTGCCGTCTCCTCTGGACCAACCTCCCCGGCCGAGGAAGCTATCCCATGAGGCTTTTTGAGCCTGCAAAGACAATGAGGAGAAGATCAACAGCTACCTTCAAGTATTCAAAACCCAGTGTGAGTTTCAGGGGGTCGCCACTGCCGACAGAGTCACCCTCTTGCTTGGAAAGCTTTCTGGATGGGCCCTGGAGGCTTTCAACACTGTGCCCCCAGGAGACCAAAAGAACTATGACCGGGTGAAGGAGCACATCCTTGCCCACTATGGTCTCACGCCGGAGGCTCACTGGCTGAAGTTCTGAGAACTTAAAAGACAAGAGGGGCAGCCGTTCACAGAGTGGACTCACCGGTTTGCAGGCTGCCATGTAACTTGCCTGGAAGAGGGTACCAAGTTCATTTTGTTGGAGCATTTCTACAACCACTCCCTGGCGGAGGTCCGGGACTGGGTCAAAGATAAGGGGCCTACAACGTCAAAGCCAAGGAGTCCCCCTCCGGCTCAGTGACCAAGGGCTCCGGTCGTAGGTTACAGGGCTGTCAGCCACAGATTATGCCGACTGGGCAGAGGAAGAAATCGGGGTCCTGCATGAGGTGACCTTGCAACTGGCAACAACCATCAGCACCATCGCCAGGACGTCTGGATCAACGGCCGACCGGCCCGGGGATTACAAGACAGTGGAGCCATGGTTACCCTTGCCCAGCCACACTTGGTCTCCACCTCAGACCACACCGGGAGATCCCTGGGAGTTTGTGTGGCTGGGGGAACAGTACTGCGGATTCTTACTGCATGGGTGTACTTGGATTGGGGTGCCAGCTCCTGTGCTGTGGAAGTAGGGATCATGAGCCATCTGCCTGCTAAAGTCTTGTTGGGAAACAACCTCGGCCACCTTGCTTCAGCCTTTGTGTGGGATAACCCCACAGATGTTTGCCCTGTCACCAACTGTCAGCAAGCCAGACATCAGGCCATGGCACACGATCTGGGGACCCAGGTAAGCCACTCCACCCCGACTCCTGCCATGCCCACCAAACAGCTCCCCTTGGCATCCCCTACTGACTTTGCCCAGGAGACATTGAGCGACCCGAGCCCCTTACTGTGAACGAGTAGGGATTGACCCCAAGGGCCACAGAGGGGAATGTTCTGAGTTGGAAAGGGGGCTCCTGTACAGGATTTCAGAGAGGAAAATGAGGCCTGTGCCCAAATTCCAGCTGGTGGTACCGCAGAAGTATCGGTACGATCTGCTGCCGATAGGGCATGGCATTCCCCTTGCAGGAAATATAGGGAAATCTAGGACCCATCATAGGCTGACCCAGACATTCTTTTGGCCAGGGGTTACAGAGGATATTTGGCAGTATTGTAGGACCTGTGACATATACCAGAGAGTAGGAAAGACAGGGGACCATTCCAAAGCATCCTTACAACCCGTCCCCATCATTGACTAACCCTTCAGCCAGGTTGCCATAGATATTATTGGTCCATTGCCCTGTCCCAGCCCTACCAGGAAAAAGTATATACTGACAGTGGTAGATTATGCCATCCGGTACCCGGAAGCGATCCCTCTGTCTAATGTCCAGGCAGAGACAGTGGCATATGCACTGCTCCAGATATTTACCAGGGTAGGTTTTCCCAGGGAAGTGCTCTCCGGGAACTCAGTTCACGGTTCAAGGAACTCAGTTCACGGTGGAGCTCACCCGGCAACTATGGAGACTGTGCAGGATAAAACCCCTGCACAGTGCTCCATACCACCCCCAGACTAATGGGTTGTGTGAGAGGTTCAACGGGACCCTGAAGCAGTTGCTTAGGAACGTTCTCTGCCTCTCAAAAAGACTGGGAGAGATATATGCCGCACCTCCTGTTTGCATACCGAGAGGTGCCCCAGTAATGCACTGGGTTCTCCTACCTTTGAATTAGTGTATGTTAAGGGGACCCCTAGACTTATTGAGAGCCCACTGGGAGGGGTCAGCCGGGGAGGAAGGACACTCCGTTGTTGAGTACGTTCTAGATTTCAGGGACCGACTGAAGGACCTCACCGAGAGGGTGCAAAAAACCTTCAAGTCGCTCAAGGTATGCAGAAACGGTGGTATGACCGAAATGCCCATAACCGAACCCTATGCCTGCGCCTACCTGGATGATATTGCTATCTACAGAGACACCTGGGAGGACAATCTGGTCCACTTAGGCATCATTCTAGATTTCATCAGGGCTGCTGGTCTGACCCTGAAACCTGACAAATGTACAATAGGGTGCTCGGAGCTCCAGCAGCGGCCAGAGCCAGCCAATATTGAGGCCACCGTGAACTGGCCAACCCCCAAGACCCAAGTCTTAGTTTTCCTAGGGACCACAGGGTACTACTGGGGCTACTGCAAGTTTGTCCCCAACTACAGTGCCTTGGCCAAACCCCTGACCGACCTAACTCGAAAAACAGCCTTGATTTCTGCCCCTGTCCTGGCCACTCCTAACCCAACCAAACATTTTTGTGCCCACACAGATACCTCCATGTTCGGGTTGGGAGGAGTACTGAGCCAGGTGGGTGACGATGGCCAGGACCACCCCGTAGCCTATATCAGCAGGAAGTTGTTGCCCAGGAAAGTAGCCTATGCGGCGGTGGAGAAAGAGTGCCTGGCCCTGGTGTGGGCCCTGAAAAAGCTTCAGTCATATCTATATGGCTGGGCCTTCACTGTCCTCACAAACCACAACTCCCTGGTTTGTCTCAACCGAGTTGCTGGGGACAATAGACGCCTGCTGTGGTGGAATTTAGCCTTGCAACCCTTTAACTTTACCATTCAATACAGGCCGGAAAAAAGCAATGGAAATACTGACAGACTTTCCCAGTAAACTGAATCATAATAGCTCCCCGGACAATCCCAGGACGACCCGTGAGTAGATCTAGCCAGGTCTGCTGGACTGGAAGGGGGGAGCTGTCACGGATACCAGGCTGCTAAGGTTAAACCTCCATCCCCTCTACCTAGCCCCCTCATATTTCTACCCGGATTTGAACTCTTGGGACCTTTTGCGATCTCCAGGACGCTTGGTTTTGTTCATTTTGGTGTTTTGCACCTCCTCCCAGAGGAGCTGTTCTCTGACCAGGAAAACCCTTCTCGGCTGGCCGGGCTCCTGGAACTGCTGGCCGCACCGCACCGAATACCCACTTCCCTTTACCCCAGGTTGCTCCAGTGGTCCTTTGCCCCAGAGCTCTGCTCTTTTGGGGATTGATAGCCCCTAGGGAGGACCAGAAGTGGGGGGATTGCCAGAATGGAGCTCCCTTGGTAACCTCTGGAGGGGCTGGAATGATGGAAGATCTGGGGGCCTGATAATGCTCCTTATCAAGATCAGTTTGTGTATAAAGGTAGTGTGTTTTCCACATTAAAGTTGTTCTTTGTGTTTCATCTGAATGCTAGTCTGTCTAGTTATTTGGGTGGGCTCTGCTATAATCACTTTCTCCACTACATAGCGGCATGTTCCAGGTATAGGAAGGTCCATAGGCAGAGTTGCCCAGTCAGGGTAGCCGCAGTCCGTCACATAAATCACAGGCTTTTTTAGGGATAACAGGTAGAGAAATAATATCTATTAGATATGCATTGCAGTGATTATCACAAAACGCTGATAATTGCTCAATCAGGAATTCTAAAGTTCTCTGCTGTTCCCACTGGCCCTTTAATACTCATAAACAAACAAATCTCACTGACTAAACTACCTTCTCATTGATTGAAGGATCATTATGTCCATCAATGCTCTTTATCCTATGAGAAGTTTGGCCTTATTTGCAATTGTGGTAAATATATAGCTACTTAGTAACAGCTAGGTTCTTGAAATGAATTATTAGGGGAATTGTGCATATTGATTGCGGATCGTATCATCCATGTGTATGTCATAATTATACAGTAGTTATGATTTAAAACTGCCGATCATCCATTTTGAAGATATTTACGTCTCCACATTTTAGTTTATGACTATTGATGAAAGGGGATCTTTTGCATTTATCTATTTACTTTGTATTATAGATCGATTATGCACACATTATAGGGATTGTTTCAAATATTAAACAGTACAATGGCTGGAAACTATTAGTTATTATGTTATTAAAATGTACAATAGCCCAAGTTTCAATCGAAGTAAGTAGATCTAGTAATTGTGACAGTCTATATATTAAGTAAGAACTTTGTTAATAGAGTGTGTTAATTCTGTTTCCCAATGAAATTATGTATTATCCAAAATATTTGGAAGTGTATGACATCTATTTGAGTATTCTGTTTATTATGATGCACACCTTTTACATATAAACATCAAGAAGAAAAAGTTGCAGTATCTTAGTGAGGGTTACAAGAAACTAACCTAAATGTTAGTTGTGTATTTAACTTTGTATGATTGCATAGTGACTCTAATAAAGATTAAGTATGAATGCTTTATTCAGTTAAAAATTTGTTGAGACATACATTTGTATATTAACATACTCATTTATTTACACATTTCTATGGCTGATCGGAACAGCCAATAGAATGCGAGCTCAATCTGATTGGCTGATTAGATCAGCCAATCGGATTGAACTTGAATCTTGAATCTGATTGGCTGATTCAATCAGACAATCAGATTTTTCCTACCTTAAGGTAAGCCAATCGGAATTCGAGGGACGCCATCTTGGATTACGTCATTTAAAGGAACCTTCATTCGTCGTTAGTCCATCGGTGAAGAAGGATGGCTCCGCGTCGGCTGCTTCAAGATGGTCCCGCTCCGCGCCGGATGGAAGAAGATAGAAGATGCCGCTTGGATGAAGATGTCTGCCAGTCCGGATGTCCTCTTCTGCCCGGATAGGATGAAGACTTCGGACCCTCTGGAGAAGCTCTTCTGCCCGGATAGGATGAAGACTTCGGACCCTCTTCTGGACGGATCGGTGATACCCGGCTGGGTGAAGATAAGGTAGGAAGATCTTCAGGGGCTTAGTGTTAGGTTTTTTAAGAGGGGTTTGGGTGGGTTAGATTAGGGGTATGTGGGTGGTGGGTTGTAATGTTGGGAGGGGGTATTGTATGTTTTTTTTACAGGCAAAAGAGCTGTTTTCTTTTGGGCAAGCCCCACAAAAGGCCCTTTTAAGGGCTGGTAAGGTAATAGAGCTGTTAAATTTTTATTTTAGAATAGGGTAGGGCATTTTTTTATTTTGGGGGGCTTTGTTATTTTTTTTAGGGGGCTTAGAGTAGGTGTAATTAGTTTAAAATTCTTGTATTCTTTTTTTATTTTTTGTAATTTAGTGTTTGTTTTTTTGTAATTTAGTTTAGTTGATTTAATTGTAGGTAATTGTAGGTAGTTTAGTTAATTTATTTATTGATAGTGTAGTGTTAGGTTTAATTGTAACTTAGGTTAGGATTTATTTTACAGGTAATTTTGTAATTATTTTAACTAGGTAGCTATTAAATAGTTATTAACTATTTAATAGCTATTGTACCTAGTTAAAATAAATACAAAGTTGTCTATAAAATAAATATAAATCCTAAAATAGCTACAATATAATTATTTTTCATATTGCAGCTATATTAGGGTTTATTTTACAGGTAAGTATTTAGCTTTAAATAGGAATAATTAATTTAATAAGAGTTAATTTATTTCGTTAGATTTAAATTATATTTAATTTAGGGGGTTGTTAGGGTTAAAGTTAGACTTAGCTTTAGGGGTTAATAAATTTATTAGAGTAGCGGTGAGCTCCTGTCGGCAGATTAGGGGTTAATACTTGAAGTTAGGTGTCGGCAATGTTAGGGAGGGCAGATTAGGGGTTAATACTATTTATTATAGGGTTATTGAGGCGGGAGTGAGGCGGATTAAGGGTTAATACATTTATTATAGTAGCGCTCAGGTCCGGTCGGCAGATTAGGGGTTAATAAGTGTAGTTAGGTGGAGGCGACATTGGGGGCGGCAGATTAGGGGTTAATAAATATAATATAGGGGTCGGCGATGTTAGGGCAGCAGATTAGGAGTACATAGGGATAATGTAGGTGGCGGGGGTGTACGGAGCGGCAGATTAGGGGTTAAAAATAATATGCGGAGCGGGGGCGGCAGATTAGGGGTTAATAAGTGTAAGGTTAGGGGTGTTTAGACTCGGGGTACATGTTAGAGTGTTAGGTGCAGACGTAGGAAGTGTTTCCCCATAGAAAACAATGGGGCTGCGTTAGGAGCTGAACGCGGCTTTTTTGCAGGTGTTGCTCAAACAGCCCCATTGTTTTCTATGGGGGAATCGTGCACGAGCACGTTTTTGAAGCTGGCCGCGTCCGTAAGCACCGCTGGTATCGAGAGTTGAAGTTGCGGTAAATATGCTCTACGCTCCTTTTTTGGAGCCTAACGCAGCCATTCTGTGAACTCTAAATACCAGCGGTATTTAAAAGGTGCGGCCAGAAAAAAGCATGCGTAGCTAACGCACCCCTTTGGCCGCAGAACTCTAAATCTAGGCGTAAGAGATTTCACAATTCTAAGACTGACTTAGAGATATAAAGCACAAAAACCTTTTCTAGCAGTAAACTTATTTGGCATCAATATAATTCTTTTTAAACTACACCAGGCTATGGAACATAGATTTAAAATACAAAATATCTCTTTAGAATACCTTGATTTAAATATTAAAAATATAGAGCAACCGTATACATTACCAAATAAACCAGTTTGAAAGTTTCCGGTTTTTCAGATTAATCCGTTCACCTCATATGAGAGGTATTGCAATTATGGATAAAGAAAGGTTAGCCCAAATTTTGCTTATAGAGACAGTGTTCCAAATGCAGCAGGTTGTCAGTCCAGTCAAAATTTCAGCAAAGACCCTTTCTCTCCTCTGCATCAGGCTTTTATGTCAAGTCACAAAGCCCACCTCTATTCTAATTATTGATGAATATTCGGATACGCTTGTTACCAAAGCTTGTGGGGAATGCCTTCCTGAGCAGCCAAATACCTTTTGGTTGCAATACCATTTTTATTCCATCAGGGGCAGCAGACAAAGAAAAATAGTTTCATTATCAATATATATAGATATTCTTATATATTTTTATCAAATGCTTATTTTTATACATTTATAATCTCCTAGTTTTGAGTATTTTCATACTAAATATAAGGTATTTCTTATAGTATCTTCAAGATACATTTAAAAGTCACATTTTATTAAAGGAATTCAAAATGATTCTTTTATACTTTCAGCATGGATTCAATTCATATTTTACAATGTTCATCTTTTCCAGTTATAATAAATATTTAGTGTATAACTATATAATAGGACTCAAGGTAGGTGCTCCTATAACAGCATTTATTAGCCCCATTTGGAGCCCAATCTGTTCCTCAGATGTCTGGAAATAAAAGAAGCAGTGTTATTATTCTTAGATTTTTTTAACACATTTTAAATATACCAATGCAGCTATTATTCAGTTCACTTCATATTTAATATTATACAAACAGACAATCTCTCAGACTTATCTATTTATATTTATATTTACTGAGGTATGAATTAAATATTTTGAAACATTTTAATATAGGTTATTTAAAATCTCAAACTGCTTTCACATACCTGTAAGTAAATTTTGGCATATGTTCCTTCCATACCAGTATGTGTATTGAGAATCTCCAAGAGGCTTTGTAATCTAACATTTGCTTGTCAAGTGTTAATTACTATCTTCCTGAGCTTCAAAGTTCAGTTTTTAGACTTTTGGACTGCCTCCCCCAGGGGGCATTCTGAACTAGGTCAGCATCAGGGCAATTGTTTTAATTGAGTTATTTAGAAACACATCAAAGCGTAATCTGGTAATCTGCATAATGAGTGGGGAGAAGGGTCTAGGCTGAAAGGTTTGATTTACAATTTCTGCTGTGTCTACAGCCAAATCAATTCATATCAAGTAGATATTAGCTCAATTGAATTATTAAATTATGTGATACATGCACAGTTTATCCAATGTCACTCAGCAATACCTAGACAAAATGTATAGGTAATACTATATGTGAGAAAATAACAAAAATAAAAAAATAAAATAAAACAGTTATGGTCACTGCAACAGATATGCATTTAATTTCAAATTATATATATATATATGTAGAAGAAGAAAAAAAAGAAAAAAAGGGATTAATTCAGACTTTTGAATTTTCTAACTTTCGACCGGGTAGTCAGCCATAGCACCATGATGGAGGAAAAATTTCTCTCAGAACTAAAGCTTGGAAAAAAAATCAGATTTATGGAATTGTAATGTAAGCATAAATTGGACCGTTATTGGATATGATAGAATGATTTTCAGGCATTTGGGGAAAAAAACCCCACCAATCTGCCTATCTTTAAGTATCGTAATATTAAATTGCTCAAATATGATTTGGGAGGGTATTATTTTGATAAATACAGATAAGGTAGGAGCATTTCTAGATTTTCACTCCTTTAGGATTAGGTTGCGGCCTATGATAATAATAGTATTGATTAGATTTTGATATTTCATATTTGGGTCTGTACAAAGAAAGAATATATGTTTTGGCTCAAAAGAAACTCTACGGTCCAATATTTTGTTTAACCAATAAAGGATTTTTATTCCAAAATTGAAGAATTTTTGGACAGGACCACAAACAATGCATAATATCTGCCTGAAAGGCATTAAATCTAGAGCATGTTGCCATTGTTTTCCATTTACATTATCCTTTAGGTGTAATGTAAGCATTATTTATTAGTGAGATTATTTCCATGTATTAGAGATGGGAGCCTCTCTAATCCATCTGATGCTAGATTTTATTTCAATTGAGTTAAGGCCTGAAAAATATTTTAGCCATTTTGAATGGATCAAATCTAAAATAATTTGACCCTGTTTAGTAAAAAGAATTTTATAGAGTAGAGATATGGGGACCAATTTATTAACAGTCAGACGGACATGATTCACTGTAGCGGATCATGTCTGTCCGACATTGCTGAATGCCCACAGCAAATGCTGTCGGCATTTAACATTGCACAAGCAGTTCTGGTGAACTGCTTGTGCAATGCCGCCCCCTGCAGATTTGCAGCCAATCGGCCATTAGCAGGGGGTGTTAATCAACCCGATCATATTCGATCGAGTAGATTGATGTCTGCAGCCTCCGAGGAGGCGTACAAGTTAAAGAGCAGCAGTCTTAAGACCGCTTCTTCTTAACTCCTGTTTCCGGCAAAAACAGTATAAACCTACTATTTATACTATAAATAAATAGTAGGTTGAACCTGATGGACTTCTGTCTTTTTTCAGCCTCATCTACTATGTTACTATGTTACTATGAACCTACTCCCAGCTGATGAGTGACAAAAACCACGGAACAGCTGTCCTGGGATTGGTCTGAATCACTGTACTAACCCTTGCTAAGGTTAAAAGCTGTGTATACAGCGATGCTATGGTGTAAAGGGAAGTCTGCCTAAAAGCAAAAGTGAGTCATTGTGAGCCCCATTTGCATATCTTACCCTGAATCCTTTGCTGCATTGGAAACAATGTAATTCAGAGGTTTTCTGTGGGAAAAACAAGTATTTTGACTTGTCTAGATTTGTAATGAACTACACAATGAGTTATTTTCTCTACAAAATATTTAAAAAAGATATTTTTAATACTTGAAAGATCAATATATCTTGTGTTTCCATCTATAATTGCTTCAATTGTATTGCTTTTTTCCCCTAGCTTTGTCTAGTCTAGATAAATATTTAGCAGACTTGCCAACGTGGCCTTTATATATTGCATTTACTTTAAAGGAACAGTCTACACCAGAATTTTTATTGCTTTAAAAGATAGATAATCCCTTTATTACCCATTCCCTAGTTTTGCATAACCAACACAGTTATATAAATACACTTTTTACCTCTGTGATTATCTTGTATCTAAGCCCCTGCAAACTGCTGCCTTATTTCAGTTCTTTTGACAGACATGCATTTTAGCCAATGAGTGCTGGCTCATATGAACTCCACGTGCATGAGCACAATGTTATCTATATGAACTAACACCCTCTAGTGGTGAAAAACTGTCAAAATGCCCTGAGAGAAGAGGTGGTCTTTAAGGGCTTAGAAATTAGCATATGAACCTCCTAGGTTTAGCTTTCAACTAAGAATACCAAGAGAACAATGCAAAATTGGTGATAAAAGTAAATTGGAAAAGTGTTTAAAATGACATGCCCTATATGAATCATGAAAGTTTATTTTGAACTAGACTGTCCCTTTAAGTTCTTCCCAGGAAGTTTTTTGTGAAATAAAAAGATTTCTTTCTTGTCGGGGTCCTAGCATTTCTGACTTGTTTTGCAAGTTGTAGCTCGCGCTCTAGCGGCTTCCCAAAATATTTCTATTTTTATTATGAATTATTATAGTTTTTATATTCTCTCCATTTCTGAACTAAGCAGTTTCCAAATTGTATATTATTTACCAATAATTTTGGCAAAAAATAAATTAGAAACTTGTTCTGGATCAAACGTTTTAGTTTGGATTTCTAGGGAGGTGATAGCGTGGTCAGAGATAACAATGTCATTTATTTCGGTCCTGGTTTCTAGTGAAAGTAGGGGGTCCGAAATTAGAAAAAAGTCGATCCGAGAAAGAGATCTGTGTGACTTAGACTCACAGGTATATAGTTTTTTATCGGATGTTGTAGACGCCAGATATCATGTAGTTTTTTATCTTTACATCATTGCGTGAAGATCTTAGATTTTTGGGTTGAATAGCCCATATTTTTTGTCCAAGCTTATCCACAGAAAGATTGGGAATCAGATTGAGATCACCTGAAAGAATTCAATTTTTCCCAATATATTTAGAGAAAAACATTGTAAATCTATACCAAAACTCTACCTTATTAGCCCCATATATGTTACAGAGAATATATTTTTTACCTTGAGTTTCTATTTCTAAAATTAACCATCTTTCACCTGAGTCAATCTCTGTGTTTACAACATTATATGAAAAGTTCTTGTCATGTAAAATCGCTACACCCCTTTTCCTGGGAAGGCACGGGGAGTCAAAAACTTCCCCAAACCATTTACTCTTGAGTTTAGTTACTTCCTTATATTTCAGATGTGTTTCCTGCATAAATACTATGTCTGGGTTGTGTTTACCTAGCTGCTTTAGTATCCATCTGTCTTTTAATCGGGTCAGCTTTTTATTTGTTTAATGTAAGTTAAAGAGAATCAAGCAGGATCTGTATAGGTTGAACTCGATGGGCTTCTGTCTTCTTTCAGCCTTATCTACAATGTTACTATGTATAATAAAATAAAGTATTTTAGAGTAGCTGGCACGCCATTAAACACAACCAGCACTTCTAGGGCTAGTGAGTCATGCACGTCATAATCACATGTTACAAGTCACATCTGTAACTAAGTAAAATGAAAGGAAAGTCTTAAGACCTCCGTGGCGTCACAAGGAAATGCCTGAGAGTCTGTGTCAGTATGAAGCTTAACAGATTACGCGGCTATTCCCTAAAACATTGGAAGCTTCTGTTTAAAAGAGAAAGTTTGTCATGTTATACAGACACTAAGAAGAAACACATTTTTATAAAACTATGATATTTTACAAAACCGTTAACAATCTTCTCATTTGTTTTTACTCCAAATTTTGTTTAATGTTGTATAATTATAAACAGAAATCTCCAAAATTCTTAGTATGCACTCCCAGATGTAAGCGCTGTAAGATAAATATACAAAGACTGAAATGGAACTCAAGTGGTACAAATTATGGACAAGCACCCTGTTTAATACAAGATGTTATGGAAAAAAATCAATTTTAAGCCCTTGGCTGTCAGAGAACCTTTTAACATATAACTTAAAGGTTAAATGGTAATCTTTGAATCCCATTAACAAAGGAGAGGAAGAAAATAAAAAAAAATGTTTGGCTCAAGAATATTCAGGCTCTGTGTTAAAATACATTTTCTATAAACAATAAAATTGCTTATTTATAATCAGTTATTCAAGTCATTCAAAAATCATTATTATTTATTTATTTAATTATTATTATTATTATTAATAATAATTTCACTTAACTTTTATAGCCAATCACCAGTGGGTGATCCTACGATTAGTATATGTAGCTGTGTTAAAGGGCCATAATAGTCGAAAAATTACATACTCATAATAATAACATAATTTGTTAGAGCATGTAATTTTGACTAGCGACTCTTCACTACTATATGTTGAACCCCCGCAAAGGTTAAACACACAATAGAAGGACTGACTAATCTGTGTAACTAGCGCTGATGATTGGATCTGCAGTGTTTTTTGCAGGGTCTTTACAGGGGTTAAACACACAGTAGCGTAGGTCGCTAGTCTAAAAATTTGATGCGTAAACAAATTAGAGCAAGTCATTTTTAAGTATTATGGCCCTTTAAATGGACCAATACATAATGGGGGCTATCTATCAAGCTCCGTATGGAGCATGAAGTCCCGTGTTTCTGGCAAGCCTTCAGGCTCGCCAGAAACACCAGTTATGAAGCAATGTTAAACTCCTTTGTACAATTAAATTATAGCTATGGCTACTTCGCCTGCCTTCGCACCCTTGCCTTCGCACCCCTATGACTTCAGGTTCTCACAAGAGAACCTGCAGTCCGTATTTATGAAGGAGCGGTCATTAGACATTAGACAAATTTCAATCTCCCCGGTCTCGTCCAACAGGGGAATTTGACAGATCCTGCCCGAGCAAGATTGGCTGTGCGCAGGCAGGGGGCGGCATTGCACAAGAGGCAAAATTGCGTTCTTGTGCAATGATGAATTCCGCCAGCAGAATTCAGTCCGCCAGAGGTGAGCTGCGGCGGAAAGGGGTGCATATGTACACCCCTGTATGTCCCTGTCCATCGTAGCTTAATAAATCGACCCCATAGTATACATAGATCAAAAATAATGTAACAAACAGTTTCCAGCAATTCAAACTTAACCTTTGTACCTTAGATTTCATATCATATCTTTGAGCCCTTATAACTTTTTATTGCAATTTTTTAATAATTGCAGATTTTTATCCGATAGTGTTATTATGAGCTTAACTGTACTTTTATTTGTATTTCTGTTGTGTTTTGTGCAACTTTTGTTCTCTCATAACAGTTAACTAGACCTCTGAAGTAGCGCTATCCCGATGCGTGTTAAATTTAATTGCGCTCAAGCGAAAGCATTTACTTTCAGCCACTTCTGATGCATGCAAAGGTCTGCGATAAATCCATGTTTGTCACTAGTAATCTAACCCTTTATGGGCTAACAGATTGCTCAACAAACTACATGTTTCTTGCCTCAACAACAGCACTTCATCAAAGTTAATAATGCCCTCTAGAGTCACATTTTATATTCATTATTTAACCCCTTGTCCAAAGTTAATCTATAGTAATTGCATGTTAACTAATCAGTAACAAAGTTATCATACAATAATTCTACAATTATTTGTATCTTCAAGTAACACAAAAGCAATAAGCATACTCTGTCAGCATTTAACATTGCACAAGCAGTTCTGGTGAACTGCTTGTGCAATGCCACCCCCTGCAGATTTGCGGACAATCGGCTGCTAGCAGGGGGTGTCAATCAACCCGATCATATAGGATTGGCCGGCTTGATGTCCGCAGCCACAGAGGCAGCAGACGAGTTAAGGAGCAGTGGCCTTAAGAAAAACAAAAAAGTGTTATAAAACACATCAAAAATGCATTACAAAGTGCAGTTACACTCATAATAACACCATCTAATATAAAGGATAAAAAATAAATATTACACAAAAAAGTTATAAGGGCTTTAACATAGACATACACATGTCTGAAGATGTATATTTATGTATATTAATGTCACAATACCAGAATGAAAAGTAACCTGTCACTGGAAAGTTCAAATGCAGAATATTGTTGAATGCTGAACTTTCAGGGAACTTAAGATAAACTAAAGATAATGCAACTGGTTTCCTATGGGCCACATGATGCCCTCTGCAGTAGTTTTTGTGGCCTCTGGGAAAAAAACAGAACTAAGAAAAATTTGTACCATAGTTTTTGTGGTCAGAAGTTAAAAGAGGGGAGAACAGCAAACGGACACCGAGATTACGAGTTTTGCGGTAACAGGGGTGCGTTGCTAACGAGCATTTTTTTTTCAACACTCCCTTGACAATGCTGGTATTACAGGTTTTTACAAATCCGGCGTTAGCCTCAAAAAAGTGAGCGGAGAGCAAAATTTAGCTCCACATCTCACTGTAATACCAGCACTGCTTACAGTAGTGGTGAGCTGGCTAAATGTGCTCGTGTGCAATTTCCCCATAGGAAACAATTGGGCTGAGCCGGCTGAAAAAAAACCTAACACCTGGAAAAAAGTAGCGTTCAGCTCCTAACGCAGCCCCATTGATTCCTATGGGGAAATGAATTTTATGTCTACACACCCTAACATGAACCCCGAGTCTAAACACCCCTAATCTTACACTTAATAACCCCTAATCTGCCACCACCGACATCACCGCCACCTGCATTTTATTATTAACCTCTACTCTGCCGCTCCGGACACCGCCGCCACCTACATTATACCTATGAACCCCTAATCTGCTGCCCCCAACATCGCCGAACCCTACATTATATTTATTAACCCCTAATATGCCCCCCAAATGTCACCGCAACCTACCTACACATATTAACCCTTAATCTGCCGCTGCCAACGTCACTGCCACTATAATAAAGTTATTAACCTCTAAACTTAAGTCTAACCCTAACCCTAACATAAATATAACTAAAATTAAATAAGTGATTCCTATTTAAAACTAAATACTTACCTATAAAATAAACCTTAAGCTAGCTACAATATAACTAATAGTTACATTGTAGCTAGCTTAGGATTTATTTTTATTTTTACAGGCAACTTTGTATTTATTTTAACTAGGTACAATAGTTATTAAATAGTTATTAACTATTTAATAGCTACCTAGTTAAAATAACTACAAATTTACCTGTAAAATAAATCCTAAACTAAATTACAATTACACCTAACACTACACTATCATTAAATTAATTACATAAACTAACTACAATTAACTACAATTAAATTAAATAAACTAAAGTACGAAAAAAAACCAAACACTAAATTACAGAAAATTAAAAATAATTACAAGATTTTTAAACTAATTACACCTACTCTAATCCCCCTAATAAAATAAAAAGCCCCCCAAAATAAAAAAAATTCAATACCCTATACTAAATTACAAATTGCCCCAAAGTAATCAGCTCTATTACCTGTAAAAAAAAATACAATACCCCCCCAACATTAAAACCCACCACCCACACACCCAACCCTACTCTAAAACCCACCCAATCCCCCCTTAAAAAGACCTAACACTACGCCCTTGAAGATCACCCTACCTTGAGACGTCTTCACCCAGCCGGGCACAAATGGACCTCCAGAGGGGCAGAAGTCTTCATCCGATCCGGGCAGAAGAGGTCCTCCAAGTGGCAGAAGTCTTCATCCAGACGGCATCTTCTATCTTCATCCATCCAGAGTGGAGCGGGTCCATCTTCAATCCAGCCGACGCGGAGCATCCTCTTAAAATGAAGTCCAAGCAAAGAATGAAGGTTCCTTTAAATGACGTCATCCAAGAAGGCGTCCCTTGAATTCCGATTGGCTGATAGGAAAAATCAGCCAATCGGAAATAAGTTAGGAAAAATCCTATTGGCTGATCCAATCAGCCAATAGGATTGAGCTTGCATTCTATTGGCTGATCGGAACAGCCAATAGAATGCAACCTCAATCCTATTGGCTGATTGCATCAGCCAATAGGATTTTTCCTACCTTAATTCCGATTGGCTGATAGAATCCTATCAGCCAATCAGAATTCAAGGGACGCCATCTTGGATGACGTCATTTAAAGGAATCTTCATTCTTTGCTTGGACTTCATTTGAAGAGGATGCTCCGCATCGACTGGATTGAAGATGGACCCACTCCGCTCCGGATGGATGAAGATAGAAGATGCCGTCTGGATGAAGACTTCTGCCGCTTGGAGGACCTCTTCTGCCCGGATCGGATGAAGACTTCTGCCCCTCTGGAGGTCCACTTGTGCCCAGCTGGGTGAAGACGTCTCAAGGTAGGGTGATCTTCAAGGGGGTAGTGTTAGGTTTTTTTTTAAGGGGGGATTGGGTGGGTTTTAGAGTAGGGTTGGGTGTGTGGGTGGTGGGTTTTAATGTTGGGGGGGATATTGTATTTTTTTTTACAGGTAATAGAGCTGATTACTTTGGGGCAATGCCCCGCTAAAGGCCCTTTTAAGGGCTATTTGTAATTTAGTATAGGGTAGGGATTTTTTTTATTTTGGGGGGATTTTTATTTTATTAGGGGGATTAGAGTAGGTGTAATTAGTTTAAAAATCTTGTAATTATTTTTTTATTTTCTGTAATTTAGTGTTTGTTTTTTTCGTACTTTAGTTTATTTAATTTAATTATAGTTAATTGTAGTTAGTTTATGTAATTAATTTAATGATAGTGTAGTGTTAGGTGTAATTGTAACTTAGGTTAGGATTTATTTTACAGGTAAATTTGTAGTTATTTTTACTAGGTAGCTATTAAATAGTTAATAACTATTTAATAACTATTGTAGCTAGTTAAAATAGATACAAAGTTGCCTGTAAAATAAAAATAAATCCGAAGCTAGCTACAAATGTAACTATTAGTTATATTGTAGCTATTTTAGGGTTTATTTTATAGGTAAGTATTTCGTTTTAAATAGGATTAATTTATTTAATTGTAGTAATTTTATTTCGTTTTATTTAAATTATGTTTAAGTTGGGGGGTTAGACTTAGGGTTAGACAGGTTTAGGGGTTAATAAATTTAATATAGTAACGGCGACGTTGGGGGTGGCAGATTAGGGGTTAATAAATGTAGATAGGTGTTGGCGATGTTAGGGACGGCAGATTAGGGGTTAATAAAATGTAACTAATGTTTGCGAGGCGGGAGTGCGGCGGTTTAGGGGTTAATATATTTATTACAGTGGTGGCGATGTCCGGTCGGCAGATTAGGGGTTAAAAACTTTATTTAAGTGTTTGCGATGTGGGGGGGGGCTCGGTTTAGGGGTTAATAGGTAGTTTATGGGTGTTAGTGTACTTTTTAGCACTTTAGTTAAGAGTTTTATGTTACGGCGTTAGCCCATAAAACTCTTAACTACTGACTTTTAAATGTGGTAGGAGTCTTGACAGGAGAGGGTGTACCGCTCACTTCTTCCAAGATTCCTAATACCGGCGTTAGGCAAATCCCATTAAAAAGATAGGATACGCAATTGAGGTAAGGGGATTTGCGGTAAGCTCGAGTCGCGGATGAAAAGTGAGCGGTACACCTGTACCTGCCAGACTCGTAATACCAGCGGGCGTTAAAAAGCAGCGTTGGGACCTCTCAACGCTGCTTTTTAAGGCTAACGCAAGACTCGTAATCTAGCAGATAGAGTATCTTGCATAATTACTTAAAGCCATGGGGCACAAGACATATTTAGAAAATATTTCATTTGTTTAATAGCCATACATTTATATGCTTCTTAAATATTATCCTGCAGCCCCCATGTATTATTAAATTGGCCATAAATGATATAGGTTGTAGCTTAACAAAAGGAGCCAGTATGCATGCTTTGTCACTGAGCTGCTTCACATTAAACTACAGTACTTATCCCCAGACTTATCCCCAAGAGACATTCCTTCAGAAATCTAAGTAGGGACCAACATCATGATCATGAACTTTAAGCACATTATGGTCTAAATTACAAGTGCAGTGCAAATTAGCTCTCCCACTCGCGCATTAACTTAACTAAAAGTAAGCTTTTTGCGCACATCGGGTAGCGCAAGTATTACAAGTAAAACTTTTTTTTACACGAGCACTAACCTAATGCACACAAAAAGCCAAACTTTGAATATCGCAAACGTGTTAACGTTTTCCCCTTAGGGCTTGATTACGAGTGGAGTGCTAAGTTATTGCGCAATAATTAACTAGCCATTAGAAGTGGCTTGTTTTTGCTACTGTGATCTTGTGGTAGCAATTAGCACCCTGAAAATTAACCAGAGATCTAATCTCTGGTTAATTTTCTAAAAGTGCCCCAAATGCCCTTAAAATAGAGGGCATTGTAGTTTTTTCTGTGACGGCATTAGAACGAGGCTGCCATAGGAGCCTATAGAAGCGCGCTCTCGTGAGCGCAATGCTTCCTAGCAATTGGAACGCAAGCTCACGTTTGCATTACAATTAGCTTGTATTACTAGTGCACATTATCGTGCTTGGTATTACAAGTGGAGTGCTAATATCGCTTGCATGCAAGCGATATTTATTGCTCCACCTGTAATCTGGCACAAAGACTTCAATGGAGCACGAAAAGTGGGGGGAAAACCAACACCTAGATTACAAGTTTGTGCGTTCATCTTTTAACGCCGAAAATATGGTATTTTCAGAGTTAAAACAGCACTGCCGCCATTACAAGTCTTGTCGGTATAGCTGTACCGCAAGCATTTTAGCCTGTACCGCAACGTCAGTCCTGCACTCCAAAAAATGACGTTTTTCAATGGGATTCCCATAGCGCCGTTATTACGATTTTTGCGTTATGGCTAAAAAGCGAGCGTTACAGCCTAAAATGACAAGATCTGTACCGCCATCTAAAGTCAGTAGTTATGAGTTTTACACTACAAAGCTGTAGCATAAAACTCATAACTAAACTGCTACAAAGTACACTAAACACCCATAAACTCCCTATTAACTCCTAAACCGAGTCCTTCTCGTATCGCAAACACTATATTAAAGTTATTAACCCCTAATCTGCAGCTCCCGATATCGCGCCACTTAAAATAATTATTAACCCCTATTCCGCCGCTCCCCAACATCTTCACCACTATAATAAACTTATTAACCCCTAAACTGCCACCCTCCCGCATCGCAAACACTATTTAAATATTATTAACCCCTAATCTGCGGTCCGCCCACATCGCCCCCACTATACTAAAGTTATTAAGCCCTTTACCGCCGCCTCTATAATAAACCTATTAACCCCTAAACCAAAAGCCCCCACAATGAAATATTCTAAATTAAACTATTAACTCCATAACCGAAAGTCCCCCACATCGCAATAAACTAGATTAAACTAGTAACCCCTAAACCTAACGCCCCCTAACTTTAAATTATTTAAATTACAATTTCCCTATCTTAAATTAAATTAAAACTTACCTGTCAAATGAAAAAAACTAACGGCTAGATTACGAGTCTTGCGTTAGCCTTAAAAAGCAGCGTTGAGAGGTCCCAACGCTGCTTTTTAACGTCCGCTGGTATTACGAGTCTGGCAGGTACAGGTGTACCACTCACTTTTCTTCTGCAACTCGACCTTACCGCAAATCCCCTTACGTCAATTGCGTATCCTATCTTTTTAATGGGATTTGCCTTACACCGGTATTACGAGTCTTGGAAGAAGTGAGCGGTAAACCCTCTCCTGTCAAGACTCCTACCGCATTTAAAAGTCAGTAGTTAAGAGTTTTATGGGCTAACGCCGTAACATAAAACTCTTAACTAAAGTGCTACAAAGTACACTAACACCTATAAACTACCTATTAACCCCTAAACCGAGGCCCCCCCCACATCGCAAACACTTAAATAAATTATTTAACCCCTAATCTGCCGACCGGACATTGCCGCCACTTTAATAAATATATTAACCCCTAAACTGCCACACTCCCACCTTGCAAACACTAGTTACAGTTTATTAACCCCTAATCTGCCGTCCCTAACATCGCCGCAACCTATATACATTTATTAACCCCTTATCTGCCACCCCCAACATCGCCGCTACTATATTAAATTTATTAACCCCTAAACCTAAGTCTAACCCTAAGTCTAACCCCCCTAACTTAAATATAATTTAATTAAAACAAAATAAAATAACTACCATTAAATAAATTATTCCTATTTAAAACTAAATACTTATCTATAAAATCAACCATAAGATAGCTACAATATAACTAATAGTTACATTGTAGCTAGCTTAGGGTTTATATTTATTTTACAGGCAACTTTGTATTTATTTTAACTAGGTACAATAGTTATTAAATAGTTATTAACTATTTAATAGCTACCTAGTTAAAATAAAAACAAATATACCTGTAAAATAAATTACACCTAACACTACACTATAATTAAATTAATTACCTAAACTACCTACAATTAAAAAGAATTAAATTAAATAAACTAAAGTACGAAAAACAACAAACACTAAATTACAGAAAATAAAAAAATAATTACAAAAGTTTTAAACTAATTACACCTACTCTAATCCCCCTAATAAAATAAAAAAGCCCCCCAAAATAAAAAAATTCCCTACCCTATACTAAATTACAAATAGCCTTAAAAGGGCCTTTTGCGGGGCATTGGCCCAAAATAATCAGCTCTATTACCTGTAAAAAAAAATACAATACCCCCCCAACATTAAAACCCACCACCCACACACCCAACCCTACTCTAAAACCCACCCAATCCCCCCTTAAAAAAACACTACCCCTTGAAGATCTCCCTACCTTGAGCTGTCTTCACCCAGCCGGGCACAAGTGGACCCCCAGAGGGGCAGAAGTCTTCATCGATCCGGCCTGAAGAGGACATCCAGACAGGCAGAAGTCTTCATCCAGGCGGCATCCTCTATCTTCTTCCATCCGGAGCGGAGCGGGTCCATCTTGAAGACATCCGACGCGGAGCATCCTCTTCCATCTGATGGCGACTGAAGAATGAAGATGGCGTTCCTTCAATTCTGATTGGCTGATAGAATCCTATCAGCCAATCGGAATTAAGGTAGGAAAAATCCTATTGGCTGATGCAATCAGCCAATAGGATTGAAGTTCAATCCTATTAGCTGATCCAATCAACCAATAGGATTGAGCTTGCATTCTATTGGCTGTTCCAATTAGCCAATAGAATGCAAGCTCAATTCTATTGGCTGATTGCATCAGCCAATAGGATTTTTCCTACCTTAATTCCTATTGGCTGATAGGATTCTATCAGCCAAACGGAATTGAAGGGACGCCATCTTGGATGATGTCACTTAACCCCTTAATGACAACTGACGTACCAGGTACGTCATGCATTAACAAGTAGTTAATGACAATGGACGTACCTGGTACGTCAGTTGTCTAAGAGAGTGCTGGAAGCGATCGCAATCGCTTCCAGCAGCTCTCAGGGTATTGCAGTGATGCCTCCATATGGAGGCATCCTGCAATACCTTTTTAGAAGACTCCGATGCAGAGAGAGCCACTCTGTGGCCCTCTCTGCACCGGTAGCGATGGTGCCGGTTCGTTGGTGGGTGGGAGCGTAACAGGGAGGCGGGTGGGCGGCCCATCGCTACCCGGCATCCGGTTCCTAGAAGTGCAATGTGCACGCCGGGTGCCGGGAGCGTGCAGGGGGCGCGCGTGCGCGTGCATGTGCACGCGTGCGCGCATTACCTGGCACTGACACTGACACCAATGAGGAGGGAAGAGGGGGGGGGGAAGATGTTTTAATAAAATAATATAAAAGGATCTGGGAAGGGGAGGGAGATAGGGGTATTGTGGGGGGCTGCTACACTACAGAAAACATTAAAAAAAACAAAAGAACAAAAAACACTTTTGTTTTTGGGGCAAATTGGGTACTGGCAGACAGCTGCCAGTACCCAAGATGGCCGCAATTAGATAGGGGAGAGGGTTAGAGAGCTGGGGGGGGGGGGGGATCATGGAGCTTGGGGCTAAGGCAGGAGTCCATCACAGCTAAAATATATTTTTTTTTTATAAAAAAAAAAAAAAAACTCCTTTTATTTAGTACTGGCAGACTTTCTGCCAGTACTTAAGATGGCGGGGACATTTGTGGGGTGGGGGAGGGAAGAGAGCTGTTTAGGAGGGATCAGGGGGTGGGATGTGTCAGGTG